>NC_041391.1:522264955-522370797 GCF_002162155.2 Triticum dicoccoides | reverse complement strand
GAGCTCATGCTCCCTTCGTCCATGGCGCCAGCCAGCCCCGCAGGCCACGCCGTTGCCTCCTCCGCATCGAGGCAGGGAGTGGTGCTCCCTGCGCCCGGTCCCCTCGCCCCTTGCCGCCTCCTCCGTTGGTGGCGACCACCAGGAGCTCCACCAGGAGCCCGGAGTCCCCGCCGTCAAGCTCCATGCCGCACCCCTGCATCCTGCGACCGCATCAGCCGCAGCCGCCTCCATTTTTTGTTCCTTGCGCGAAGAAGACCCATGCCCTTCAACCGCAGCATGCTTCATTGGGTTGTCTCCGCAAGGCTCCGTTTCGAATCACTACCAAGGCCAAGACCATCCCCGGGCAAGACCTCGTGTACGACTACCCTCGAGGACGCTGGCTCCGTCAAGTTCGACTACAACGTGTACCACTACCGTCGACCCTCGAAGACCCCGTGGACCCCGAACATCCACGGGACATGAACAACTACTTCCACTACGACCCACGAGTACCACTACTTCCCTCGACGACTCGAACCGCTCCGAAAACGCACGCTTCGAAGGTATAACCACCGAGATGACCGATCGTGAACGAATGCATGCTTTGTTGTATGAGATGTACCATATGTTTGCACCGTGATCGAATCGTCCTTGCGATGCCCCTCTTTTGCCATGCCACCGTCCCGTGGGAACCCGGAATCCGGGATCACCCCACCATCTTGCATGACTCGCTCACGTCACACTTCCTTTTGCACCGGTACCTCCATGAGTTACCGGGACCGGAATGTTGCCGTGGCACCATTTTCGTTATTGTTGCCGTGGCACCCGTTTTGTTCCGCCATGGTGACCAAATGCTTCATAACATGCTCATGTCAACGTTTTCATTAAAACTGCATAATCCTTGATTATGTCATCTGCATCATGTTAACTACATTTAAATGGTTAAAATTGTTGTTTGCATTAAATTGCTAAATGACTTATGGGGATTTTCCGGAATTGTTGTTTGTTGTTTCCGGCCTCATTTAAACTTGCCTAGATAGGTAGTTTAATTATGCTTCACCTCTTGCCATGTTTAACAACATTTAATATTGTTGGGTACATAACCGAGAGAGAACTAAATAATTGATGTGGTGTTCCGTCAATATGCAACTCGTTGCAACTCGTTGCATATTGAGCTCCACTTAAATTGTAGTGTTGTTTGCTTTACCTTGCCATGCCATGCCTCTTTAAACCGGACATGCATCATATTTGGTTGTGCATCATGCCATGATTATGTGATGGTTGTTTACCATGTTGTTTGCTTCTTTCCGGTTTGCTTCTCTCGTTAGCTTCGGTTTCGTTCCGGAGTTGTGAGGATTCGTTCGACTACATCCATTTGTCTTCTTCATGGACTCGTTCTTCTTCCTATCGGGATTTCAGGCAAGATGACCTTTACCCTCGATATCACTTCTATCTTTGCTTGCTAGTTGCTTCGTTCTATCGCTATGCTGCGTTACCTATCACTTGTTTACCATGCCTCCCAAATTGCCATGTTAGCCTCTAACCTTTTCACCCTTCCTAGCAAACCGTTGCTTGGCTATGTTACCGCTTTGCTCAGCCCCTCTTATAGCATTGTTAGTTGCAGGTGAAGTTGAAGATTGCTTCATGATGGACAGGATTATTTTGGGATATCACAATATCTCTTATTTAATTAATGCATCTATATACTTGGTAAAGGGTGGAAGACTCGGCCTTATGCCTGGTGTTTTGTTCCATTCTTGCCACCCTAGTTTCCGTCATACCGGTGTTATGTTCCCGGATTTTGCGTTCCTTACGCAGTTGGGTGATTTATGGGACCCCCTTGACAGTTCGCTTTGAATAAAACTCCTCCAGCAATGTAGCGACCCGACCTTAGACGGTCAAGTCTCTGTGCTCAGTGTCATTGTCGTGGTTCTAAGTCTGACAGTAGAATGGGGGGTAAGTATGGAAAGGCAAGGTCCTAGCTATGGAGTAGTTGTACACACGGGTGTTTAGCGAGTTCAGGCCCTTCTCTGAGGAAGTAACAGCCCTACGTCTCGGAGCCTGGAGGCGGTCGACTGATCTCTGTGTATATGAGTTACAGGGGTGCCCACCCTTCTACCAGTGGAGGGGGTGGCTTATATAGAGGACGCCAGGACCCCAGCCAGCCCACGTAGAGGAGGGTTAAAGTACATTTAGGCCGGGCGTTACTGGTAACGCCCTACATAAAGTGTCATCATGACCATTAAGACTACTTAATTACAGACCGTTTGGATATAGCATAGATCCTGAACTTCTGATGGTCGAGTGTGTCTTCATGGTCGAGTGTCTTCTAGCCGGTCGAGTGGAGCTTCTCTTGGTCGACTGGAAGGTAGCTTCGCATGATGATGTCCTTGGGTATGGTATCCTAGATAGGTCCATGACCCTACCCTAGGTACATAACCTCATCATTAGCCCCCGAACGGATCGAGGTTCGAGTGAGGAAGGGGTTGACGATTTTCTCCGACTTATTTACTGTACTTTGATTATGTCGTATCTTGGATCGGCGATTCTTCTTTCGGCGTTGGCATCGACTTTTACTTCAGTCGCCTTGATCCATTCTTATCTTTTGTCGAGTGAACTTTTGAACTTCGATGAACTTCTAAGCGACGGATCACGGGAAGGATATCGTCTGACAGATTGATCCGCTGTTAGCGGATTTTGCGGGATCTGAAATTTGGGAAGCGCGCGAAGCGGGGCGATCCGCGACAATCGGGTGGGATAAGGTATGGATGCCTCGATTTCCGTGCCGCCTTTTTCGCCACGTATCGTACGTGTGCGACTGTTTCGGGATGTGACAGATCTGCTCGGACCCACTCGTTAGCCACTCGGAAGCGCCCTTATATAAAGTGTCGGGGAAGAGTTTTTGAACAGTGCCTCCCCATTCTCCTCTCTTCCCTCTCTGCCTCCGCCCACGGCGCCTGCTCCTACCTCCGCCTTATCCACCTCTCGAGCGCTTCGCCGGCGATAATGGTGAAGGAGAAGAAGGCGGCTCTAGAGCGCGTGAAGAAGGCGACGGCGACGGGGCAAGCGAAGGGGAGACCGTCCAGTCGGGGCGGATCTTCGTCGAGGTCCCGCCTTCCGAAGGGTTGGGTCCAAGGGGATTGGATCCGCTCGACCATCACTGGGAAGGACCTCGACGACCTGGCCGATGAGGGACTGATCCCCCACGGGTCAGCGAGGCTCCCGGGGTCCGAGTGTCAACCGCAGCCGCAGGAGGGTGAGTGCGTTCTCTTAGCCACTCACGTAGATTGTGGTTTTTCTCTGCCGCCGAGTGTGTTCTTCCATGGGTTTCTGAATTTCTTTGGGGTGCAACTCCACCATTTCAATCCCAATTCCATCGCCTATCTTGCTGCCTTTGTGTCCATGTGCGAGAACTTCCTGGGTTGTCAGACCGCACTGGGGTCTCTTCAAGCACATATTCACCTGTCGGTCGCAGACAGTAAAAAAGGCGAGTCCGGGTGATGAGAGGACCAAGGTTATAAAGATGTGCGGGGGTCTTGGGATTCAGTTGAGGAATAAGAGCACTTTCCCGGCCATGACCCTTCCTGAGTCGGTCAGAGGGTGGCAGTCGACTTGGTTCTACTGCCAAGACGAGTCGACGCCGGGGCAGTCGACTGGTCTCCCTCCGTTCTCCATGGTCTGAGTGGACAAACCGTCTTCTCTGAAGGTGCTTCCTGAGGAGAAAGCCGAGGTAAAAATGTTGGTGGAGCGCATGGTCCAACTCGTTCGGGACGGAGTGACGGGCATGGATCTTCTGGAAGTCTTCCTTAGGTGGCGTATCCAACCGCTCCAGTACCGAGGCCACCCGATGTGGCTGTACTGCGGTACTGAAGACACCACTCGGGTCCATCCAGAGGCAGTCGACGACGCCACGCTGGAGAGGTGGGTGGCCGCCATCACAGGGAACAAGGACAACCCTCAAGGGGCGAGGAGGATCCCGCCACTCGACTGTACCTATACGCCGGACAAGGTATGGCCGCTTATCTCCGAGTGTAAATTTGTTTTATCCATTCTGCTTTGCCGCGAATTGGTCGGTTGATCTTTGTTTTGCATTGTTGCTTGTCTGACAGGCCACCACTGAATTGTACTCGATGCCCAATGGGGCGCAGACGCCGACTGAGGAGGGGGAAGGAAGCGGGGGTGAAAGCCCGGAGGAGTGGGATTCGGATGCTGATGACGACGACGAGGGTGACGACTCTGGTGAGGAGGAAGAAGAGGAGGAGGAGGAGGAAGTTGCACCTCCCCGCTCGGAAAGACGCTCGAAGCTTGCCCATGATCCAGCGACTGAGCGGGGTAAGGGGGTCGCAACCGCTTCCCAGTCGACCAAGCGCCCTCGGACCACTTCTCCGGCGCCGACTGAGAAGGCTCCGAAGCAATCTCGAGTGGTACCGTCGAAGCCCGCAAAGGTCTTGCCGAAGATGAAGATGGTGATCCCCACTATCTCAGGGTAATGGTAGTTTTGAGCTTTCCCTGTTTCATGAACTTGTTCTTGGTTGACTCATGGGCCAATCGACTGACTTTTGGAACTGCAGCGCTGCTACTTCTGATACTTCGGCCAAGGCTGAAGACCACGAGATGGAGGATGCTGCTACCTCGCAACCTGGTATGATTCTTGTGATGCCGTTTTCAGTCGACTGACTTATTGTCTCTAATTTTGATTCTTTCTGCAGCTTCATCTAACATTGTTATTGACCTTCCTGACGACGACGACGAAGAACCACCGAGGCAAAGGAGGAGCAAGAAAACGCCTGCTGGCAAGGCGACTCGAGATGTGCCAGCACCTGAGACGTTGGTCGTGGAGGGAGACAATGTCACTCGACCCACCGTAACCTTCGCGGTGCCGTTGACGAGTGCTCGCCCTTCGTCGTCGAGTGCTGCTCAACCCTCGCTTTTCTCCACCTACCCCGTTCCAGAAGACCAAGCCAGTGCTGCTAGAGAAGCGATACGCCAAGCGGGGGTCATGATGGAGCAAGTGAAGGCAATTCGAGAAGCCAGCCAGGCAGCCTATGACGCCAGTTCGGCACTCCAGAGTAATGTTCAGGTCAGTCGGTCACTGCCTGTTCTTCTTTCTGAAATTCCTAGAGTCTGTCCTACACCCACTGGGTGTGTGTCGATTGAAATTCCGGGTTAGTGGGGGCACGCCGAGTGCACCCAATGGGTGTAGTCCCCAAGGCTATGGTGGACTGCTGGCAGTCGACCATAGTCTTTATGTTTTTGAGTTTTTCTTTACTTGACAAGGTCGAATAGATTCATAGACCGGTGGGGGCACGCTGAGTGCACCCACTGGGTGTAGTCCCCAAGGCTATGGTGGACTGCTGGCAGTCGACCATAGTCTTTATGCTTTGAGTTTTTCTTTACTCGACAAGGTCGAATAGATTCATAGACCGGTGGGGGCACGCTGAGTGCACCCACTGGGTGTAGTCCCCGAGGCTGCGGTCGACTACTGGCAGTCGACTATAGTCTAAAGAACATTGCCTCTCTTTTTTTTGTTGGTCGACTGGTCGACTCTTGATGAAACTAGTGGGGGCACGCTGAGTGCACCCACTGGGTGTAGTCCCCGAGACTATGGTCGAATGTTTGCATTCGATCGTAGTCTTAGAAACGCTATGATTTTTCCTTACTCACTCAGAAGTGAATTTTCTTTGACGTATGTCGATTGATTCTTCGTAGAAATCCTGTGACCTTGCGGCTTGTTATACTGAGTTGGAGAACAAACACATTCAGCTCGAGCTCGATCTGAAACTGGCCCAAGAGAACTTGACGAAGGCGAAGGAGGAAGCTAAAGGTATGCTTGGTGAGGCCTTTGACGACTGCCTTTGCCTCTCACTTGTTTCCGAATCTAATCTCACTATAACTTTGTAGGCAAAGTGAGGGACGCCCTGAAGAAACAAGAGCTTGACTTGGCTGAGATGCAAAAAACTGCTTTAGAGAAGACCAGGCTAGCGGATGAGAAGCTGGCTTCAGTGACTAAGCTTGAAGAAGAAAACACCAATCTGAAAGCTGCTCTTGATGCTGCCAACCAGGAGGTCACTCGACTGAAAAGCGACAAGACCACCCTGAATGACAAGGCCAGTGAGTTGAAGAGAAAGAAGGATGATCTAGAGGCTTATCTGGGTGGACTCGCCAAGAAGTTGTTTCTCATGCTTGAAGGTAATCCTTTGTATCAAACAAATATTTTAATTGTAACCTCTGACTGTTTGTCTTGACTCGGTGGTTGTGCTTGCAGAATTTTGTCAGAACTTCGAAGAGGAGACTGGTCGACTGGAAGTGAACCTGGACCCCATCAACTCTCCTGTGAAAGATGAAGTTGCCATGAATGTGCTCCGACTTGAATCTCGTGTTGCTGATGTCATTGATTATCTCGCAAGGCTGAAGGTCGCAACTTCCCGCATCGACACAACACTCTGGCCAAGAGAGACACTCCAGAACGACCTCGAGTCTCTGATGACTCGACTGAACGAGGTCCCAAGTCGAGTGCAGGAGTGGAAGAAGTCTTCGGCCAGGTGCGGCGCGGATGTTGCTCTATCTCTGGTCCGCGTTCACTGCAAGGATGCACGAGAGGACAAGCTGGTGGCTCTCAGGGTGGCCAACACCAAGAAGCGTGATTTCAGATCCTTCATGGAGACCTTCATTGCCGCTGCCACTCGGATTGTAGATGGAATTGATCTGGACGAGTTTGTGGCACCTTCCAGCCCTCCACAGGAGGGGTAAAAAACTTCTGAGCTTGATACTTTAAATTTGCCTCGGTATGCCGAGTGAGTTTTGTAACCGACAAACCTTAACAGGCCTAGCGCCTGGGCACTTTCGGTTCCGCTAGGTGTTATCCGAACTTGGGTTCGACGCTGAATATGTTTGCATTTGGTTTGAGGCATCTTTTGCAGGTTAAAGCGAAGCGCTTATTGCCATCGACTTGTCCCCCAATTCATTTAGGGGAGCACTGGGCTGCAGCTAAGTCCCCGAGCGAGAGGTTTGCCCTCCACTCGGTAGGATTTCAGAAGCTTAGGCGAGCACTGGGCTGCAGCTAAGCCCCCGAGTGGGAGGTCTGCTCTCCACTCGGTAGGATTTCAGAAACTTAGGCAAGCACTGGGCTGCAGCTAAGCCCCCGAGTGGGAGGTCTGCTCTCCACTCGGTAGGATTTCAGACACTTAGGCGAGCACTGGGCTGCAGCTAAGCCCCCGAGTGGGAGGTCTGCTCTCCACTCGGTAGGATTTCAGAAACTTAGGCGAGCACTGGGCTGCAGCTAAGCCCCCGAGTGGGAGGTCTGCTCTCCACTCGGTAGGATTTCAGAAACTTAGGCGAGCACTGGGCTGCAGCTAAGCCCCCGAGTGGGAGGTCTGCTCTCCACTCGGTAGGATTTTCGAATTGGTGGCGCAGCTCAGAAGGAGAGGGTAGCAGTCGACCTGCACCTCGTCCTCCTTGCGGAACGCATGTTGTACTTGTACTTAGGCGAGTTCTTGGACTGCAGCTAAGCCTCCGAGTGGAAGGCTGGCTTACCACTCGGTAGGATTTTATTTATCTTAGGCGAGTACTTGGACTGCAGCCAAGCCTCCGAGTGGAAGGCTGGCTTACCACTCGGTAGGATTTTATTTATCTTAGGCGAGTACTTGGACTGCAGCTAAGCCTCCGAGTGGAAGGCTGGCTTACCACTCGGTAGGATTTTATTTATCTTAGGCGAAACGGATTTTGCAGCTAAGCCTTCGTGTGGGAGACTGACTCACCACTCGGTTAGGACTTGTTTTTACAGACTTAGGCGAATCGGATTCGCAGCTAAGCCACCCACTGGGGGATTGTTTTATATGGACAAAAGTAATAACAATCACTGGGAAAACTATAAAGCTCTTGTCTTTGATAAATAAACTACAGGAGTACTTTTATTACAACTCATCCGAGTGAATACTTAAGTGTAAAAGGGGCGGAGAAGCTCCGCGTTCCAAGCTCGGGGCTCGTCGATCTGATGCTCGACATTGTAAAGACGGTATGCTCCATTGTGGAGAACCTTGGTGACGATGAAGGGACCTTCCCAAGAAGGAGCAAGCTTGTGTGGTTTCTGCTGGTCCACTCGGAGGACTAAATCTCCTTCCTGGAAGGATCGACTCTTCACGTTTTTGGCGTGGAAGCGACGCAAGTCTTGTTGATAAATGGTCGATCTGATCAGAGCCATCTCTCTTTCTTCCTCTAAAAGGTCGACTGCGTCCTGTCGCGCTTGTTCTGCTTCAGCTTCGGTGTAGAGCTCGACTCGGGGAGCGTTGTGGAGAAGATCACTCGGCAAGACTGCTTCAGCTCCGTAGACCAAGAAGAATGGAGTTCTTCCAGTTGACCGGTTAGGTGTGGTCCTTAACCCCCAAAGCACCGAGGGAAGTTCGTCAACCCATGCACCAGCCGCATGCTTGAGATCACGCATCAAACGGGGCTTCAACCCTTTGAGAATCAAACCATTGGCTCGTTCTGCCTGTCCATTCGTCTGCGGATGGGCGACTGAAGCATAGTCGACTCGCGTGCCTTGAGACGTGCAGAAAGCTCTGAATTCTTCAGAATCGAAGTTTGACCCGTTATCAGTGATGATGCTGTGCGGGACTCCATATCTGAATATCAGTTCTCGGATGAAGCTGACAGCGGTACCAGCATCGAGGTTCTTGATGGGTTTGGCCTCAATCCACTTGGTAAACTTGTCGACTGCTACCAGCACATGTGTGAAACCGCTTCTTCCTGTTCTCAATGGGCCAACCATATCCAAACCCCATACAGCAAAGGGCCAGACGAGTGGTATGGTCTTCAAAGCTGACGCGGGCTTGTGTGACATGTTGGAGTAAAATTGACATCCCTCACACTTGTCGACTATCTCCTTCGCCATTTCATTTGCTCTGGGCCAATAAAAACCAGCTTGGTATGCTTTGGCCACGATGGTCCGAGAAGACGCATGATGGCCATAGGTCCCCTAGTGGATGTCGTTGAGAATCATTCGACCTTCCTTTGGTGTTATACATTTCTGGCTGACTCCAGTCGCACTTTCTCTGTATAATTGACCTCTCATGACGGTGAAGGTTTTGGACCGGCGGACGATCTCTCGAGCTTCTTCTTCATTCTCGGGGAGTTCCTTCCTCAAAATATAGGCGATGTAGGGCACTGTCCAATCGGGAGTGATGACCAAAACTTCCATGATCAAGTCGACCACCGCTGGGACCTCGACTTCAGTCGGATCTGTGGCGCTTTTAGGCTGCGGAGCTTCTTCAGTGAAAGGATCCTCTTGAACCGATGGTGTGTAGACATGTTCCAAAAACACGCCACTCGGAATGGCTTCCCTCTTTGGACCTATCTTCGCCAAGTCATCGGCTGCTTGGTTTTTCAGTCGGGGAACGTGATGGAGTTCTAACCCTTCGAATTTCTTTTCAAGCCTCCTCACTGCATTGCAGTATCCAGTCATGGCTGGGCTTCTCACGTCCCACTCCTTCATCACCTGATTGACCACCAAATCTGAGTCGCCGTAAACCATAAGGCAACGAACGCCGAGTGAAATGGCCATGCGCAACCCATACAACAGTGCTTCATATTCTGCTTCATTGTTGGAGGAATCAAAGTGGATCTGGAGCACATATCTGAGCTTATCTCCTCGGGGAGAAACCAGAACTACCCCAGCACCAGAACCATTTAACATCTTAGAGCCATCAAAGAACATGGTCCAATGCTCCGAGTGAACTTGAGTCGGTTGCTGCTGTTCAATCCACTCGGCAAGGAAATCTGCTATAGCCTGGGACTTAATGGCTTTCTTTGCCTCGAATTTGATATCAAGGGGAAGGAGTTCAATTGCCCATTTAGCCACTCGACCAGTTGCATCTCTGTTGTGTAGAATCTCTGACAATGGTGCGTCGCTGACGACTGTAATGTCATGATCAGAGAAATAATGGGCAACCTTCTTCATGGTCATGTAGATCCCATATACGAGCTTCTGATAATGAGGATATCTTTGCTTCGATGGGGTCAAAACTTCAGAGAGATAATACACTGGGCGCTGAACTTTGAAGCTTTTCCCTTCTTCTTCCCGCTCGACCGTAAGTACTGTACTGACGACTTGTCCTGTGGCTGCAATATAAAGCAATAGAGGCTCTTTGCTGATTGGAGCAGCAAGCACCGGCTGGGTGGAGAGCAGAGTTTTTAACTCGGCAAACGCTGCATCAGCTTCTGGAGTCCACTCGAACTTGTCTGCCTTCTTCATCAGTCAGTAATGGGGCAACGCCTTTTCACCGAGACGAGAGATGAATCGACTTAACGCGGCCAAGCATCCAGTAAGCTTCTGGACATCATGCACACACACAGGGCGTTTCATTCGGAGTATGCTGCCAACTTTTTCTGGGTTAGCATCGATTCCTCGTTCAGAAACGAGAAAACCGAGTAACTTCCCGCCAGGTACTCCGAATGTGCACTTTGAAGGATTGAGATTGATATCATACCTCCTGAGATTGGCAAATGTTTTAGCTAAGTCAGTCAACAGGTCGGAACCCTTTCGTGACTTGACCACGATATCATCCATGTATGCTTCCACATTCCGACTGATTTGAGTGAGTAAACACTTTTGAATCATTCTCATGAACGTGGCTCCGGCATTCTTGAGGCCGAATGGCATGGTGATATAGCAGAAGCACCCGAATGGGGTGATGAAAGCTGTTTTGATTTCGTCGGGCCCATACAGACGGATCTGATGATACCCGGAATAAGCGTCTAGAAAAGACAATCTCTCGCACCCTGCGGTCGAGTCGACTATTTGGTCGATGCGAGGGAGAGGAAAATGATCTTTCGGGCAGGCCCGATTGATATGTTTGAAATCAATGCACATACGAAGGGAATTGTCCTTTTTGGGAACCATAACGACATTAGCGAGCCACTCGGAGTGGTATATTTCTCGGATGAACTCTGCTGCAAGGAGTCGAGCCACCTCTTCGCCAATGGCCTTTTTCTTCTGAATGGCGGACCGTCGAAGATGTTCTTTAACAGGTTTTGCCTTTGAATCGACTCTAAGGCGATGCTCAGCCAGTCCCCTGGGAACACCTGGCATGTCAGCTGGCTTTCATGCGAAGATGTCCCAGTTCTCACGGAGGAACTGGATGAGCGCTTCTTCCTATTTAGAGTCGAGTGTAGTGGAAATATGGGTCAGAGCTGCATTGGGGTCAGTCGGGTGGATGTGAACTGGCTTCGTCTCACCGGACGACTGAAATGCTAACTCCGTGGCGGGCTTCTTGGCCCACAGTAAATCACTCGGATCTACGTTCTTCTTGTATTCCTCTAGCTCTATCACTGTTATCTGGTCATCCGCAATCTTTGAGCCTTTCTGGAAACACTCTTCTGCTTTCTTCCGGTTACCAGTGACGGTGATCACGCCTTTGGGGCCAGGCATCTTTAACTTGAGGTACACGTAACATGGTCGAGCCATGAAGCGGGCGTAGGCTGGCCTTCCTAAGATAGCGTGGTAGGCGCTCTGGAAATCCACGATTTCAAATGTCAGCTTCTCTTTGCGGAAATGCTTCGAGTCGCCGAACACCACATCCAAAGCTATTTGGCCGAGTGACTCAGCCTTCTTTCCTGGGATGACTCCGTGAATACTCATGTTGCTGGAACTGAGCCTGGACATCGGAATGCCCATTCCCTTGAGCGTCTCAGCATACAGAATGTTCAACCCGCTGCCGCCATCCATCAATACCTTCGTCAGTCGAGCGCCTTCGACGACCGGGTCGACCACCAGTGCTTGCCTCCTAGGGGTGGCAATATGAGTAGGATGGTCCAACTGGTCGAAAGTAATGGGAGTTTGCGACCATCTCAGATAGTTTGGTGTTGCCGGTGCGACCATATTGACTTCACGGTTGATCACTTTCAGTCAACTTTTGCTCTCTACATCAGCAAAAATCATCAGAGTGGAGTTGACGTGAGGGTACTCTCCATCACTGTCCTGCTTGTCCTCAGCCTTGTCCGACTCCTTCTCTTTGTCTGCTGGATTAAGAGCCGGCACTGGCGAGTGGTATGCTTTGGGTAGATGAAGTTACCCTCTTCGTCTTTCTTCGTGTGGATATGACACGACAGGTCCATCACATCATTACCCTCCTTATCTTTTATTTTCTTGGGGTTCCAAGATCCTTTGGGTTTCCCTTTAAATTTGCCCTGTGTCACGGCTAGAGCCTCTCCAGGAGCTGCTGGCTCGGCCTTCCGCTTTTGCTTCCGACTGGAGTTTCCTTTATCCGACTGACTCGGCTTGTACTTGCCGCTCCGGAGTCGGTCCTCTTCTTCGCCGTTGGCGTACTTGGTGGCTATTTCCATCATCCGACTCAGGGTCATGTCTCCAGTTCGACCAAACTTCAGGCTCAACTCTCTGTTCTTGACGCCCTCTTTGAAGGCGCAAACCGCTTGATGGTCCGACACATTCTCTACAGTGTGATGCAAAGTGATCCACCTCTGGATGTAATCCCTCAGTGTTTCACTCGACTTTTGTACACAAACTTGTAGCTCAGTCAGTCCAGCAGGTCGCTTGCAAGTTCCCTCAAACGTCCTGACGAACACTCGAGAAAGATCTTCCCAGGTGTAAATGCTGCTGGGAGCTAACTGATTCAACCATGCCCTGGCTGAACCCCCTAGCATAAGTGGCAAATGTTTCATGGCCACTTCATCATTACCGCCACCAATCTGAACAGCCACTCGGTAGTCTTCGAGCCAAGTTTCAGGCTTAGACTCTCTAGTGAACTTATTCACCCCACTCGCCAACCTGAAGTTGGGGGGTATCACTGCGGTTTTGATCGCTCTGCTAAAACATTCTGGACCTGAAATGTGGACTCGGCTGCTTGTGGGCACATCTCTGTCATGACCACCTCTATGAGCTCTGTTTCGGTCGACCAAACCTTGCACGATGATGGATCTCGCATCAAAGCCTGGCTCTCTGGGGTCGATTGGAGCTCTCCGCCCGACACTGAGCTGGCGTCTGTCATCTTGCTGCCGATGGGCGTTAGACCCACTTCTCGGAGGAGGAGTGGGCACTCGACGCCTGTCATCGCGATCAAATCGGTCATCATAGTGGTCCCGCCGGCCCTCACGTCCCATGCGCCTCGGAGGCGACCTTGGACTATGAGCCGACTGAACAATATTCGCAGCGACAGATCGACTGTGAATCCTGTTACATGACTGTGACACAGCTGAATTCTGATCTCCTGTCGCCCGGAGCAAATCTCTGATCTGCATCAAGCCTCTTCCAGCCTCTGACTGAGAGGGCTGAATTGACTCCGCTATGCGGGCTGCAGCTACCAAATTCTGAATTGGGGTTCGATATACCTGAGTTGGTTGCGGAAAGAGCTGACGTCGATTGGAGTTAGTCGCTCGCTGACGCGCATGCTCGTCGAGTGCTCACTGGAGGTTCTCCAGTCGAGTGCGTTCAGCCAGGTTGGCTAAACGCGCCTCTTCCAGGGCGCGAGCCTCAGGAGTTTCTCCTGCAATGGGAGTATGCAGGGCATCCATGTTCCGGCGGCGAAGTTCTTCCCTCTGCTGGGAAGTGAGCGGCTCGGGTTGGTACTCTTCATGGGCTTGAGCAGGGTCATCCTCGTCGTCCATCCCGTCGCCGCGGGGGAAACCGGGAGGACTACGGGGCCCGTTGACCATCAGGACCTCCGCCGCCGGATCACTGCTATCGCACTCGGATGCAGTCTCTACGGAGCCAGTCGACAGGTCGAACAGGCCGTAGAGAGATTCGTCGGGCTCAATCGCCGCGACTTGGGTGGTGGCCGATTGGCGAGCCACTGCATGTCTCACCCATCGCTGGAGCCTCGACCGACCGGAGCGCTTGCGCTGGCGGGAGACAGGGAGGGAGGACGGCGCAGGAGTCGACCGGTACGGGGTCGACGGCTGCCGCAGCAAGACGCCGCGGACACACGCCCGAAAGTGCGTCGCCCCGCGGACGGGGAGCGCGTCGATGTCGAGTGGTGCCTCCTGGAGCCAAGCGGAGTCGTCGGCGATGAAAGTGAGCGCACCGAGACGGATCTCGTGGCCCTCGACCAGAGCTCCGCCAGAAACCATGATGAAGACGATCGAACAAATTGCAACTTCTCCAAAAAAGTCGCTAAGACACCTGCCCCACGGTGGGTGCCAACTGTCGTGGTTCTAAGTCTGATAGTAGAATGGGGGGTAAGTATGGAAAGGCAAGGTCCTAGCTATGGAGTAGTTGTACACATGGGTGTTTAGCGAGTTCATGCCTTCTCTGAGGAAGTAACAGCCCTACGTCTCGGAGCCCGGAGGCGGTCGACTGATCTCTGTGTATATGAGTTACAGGGGTGCCCACCCTTCTACCAGTGGAGGGGGGTGGCTTATATAGAGGACGCCAAGACCGCAGCCAGCCCACGTAGAGGAGGGTTAAAGTACATTTAGGTCGGGCGTTACTGGTAACGCCCTACATAAAGTGTCATCATGACCATTAATACTACTTAATTACAGACCGTTTGGATACAGCATAGATCCTGAACTTCTGATGGTTGAGTGTGTCTTCATGGTCGAGTGTCTTCTAGCCGGTCGAGTGGAGCTTCTCTTGGTCGACTGGAAGGTAGCTTCGCATGATGATGTCCTTGGGTATGGTATCCTAGATAGGTCCATGACCCTACCCTAGGTACATAACCTCATCAGTCATCCCTGGATCAGTAATGCTGACACCACATAGTACTCGGAGGATTTATAATAGAGTAGCAATCACACACTTATTACATCGAATGTCTCAAAAGAGAAATTAATGAAATAAATATGGCTTAAGGCCATCTAAAAACGATAACAGCGGAAGGCTTGGAAGATAAATGAGTCCATCAACTCCAACGGCATCACTGAGTATAGAACCACGACCTAAAAGCACCTTACTCGTCGTCTGAAAAGTCTGCAACATAAAACGTTGCAGCCCGAAAACGGGTCAGCACATGGAATATGCTGGCAATGTAACACATAGAGAATAACAATGGAGATAGGCTATACTAC
Source organism: Triticum dicoccoides (assembly GCF_002162155.2). Classification (NCBI taxonomy): domain Eukaryota; kingdom Viridiplantae; phylum Streptophyta; class Magnoliopsida; order Poales; family Poaceae; genus Triticum; species Triticum dicoccoides. The sequence continues at coordinate 522,355,800 of NC_041391.1, read as the reverse complement.
ATGCATATTTGTCTGGTGGTAAAGCTCTATGGTTACAGTTTTTGCATAAAGCCAATTTTTCCCTACTCCAAAGGAATAAATTTTAATTAATTATCATGGTGGTTGTTAAACATTAAGAATGGTTGACAGCATCCTCAATTCCAATTAAAAAGTACTCATTAAAACCCAACAATATTAATTAAAGTAACATGATGAGATTCACATGATAATCAAGTACTAGATACTCAAGATGTCCATAACTGGGGACACGGCTAACCATGATTAGTTTATACACTCTGCAGAGGTTTGCGCACTTTTCCCCACATGACTCGATCGCCTCCGCTTGGTTTCCCGCACTACATGGTGTTTGAGAAACGGATGACCGAGACATAGTCTTTCAGAAGCACTAGCACCTTACATGAGGGGTAGACCGTACCAACCTACATCCCCTACATCTGCTAGTCCACCCCGTAAGAGTTCGCACAACTTAGTCAACTATGCTAGAGCCCATAATAGCATGTGGCTGCACACGTAAGTTTCTAGTTTGAAATATCTCATGATCCCTTTGAGCCTGGGTGGCGGTCCGAAGAAATACAGGCAAGTCCTGCTAGAAAACAGGTGCCTCAATCCACCCAGATGTGTGTTTAAGTTGCCACCTTAAATAAACTATTAATTAACAATCTCACATCTGTCATGGATATTCACTCACCCAATCCACGTCTACTAGCATAGCATGGCATAATAAGCAAACGTAGAAGTAACTCCCAAAGGTTTGATAATAAAACAGGTAAAGGTACTACCTCATCTACTTCCCATCCCACAATTTAATTAGATCCTAATCATGCAATGTTTGAGGATAGATCTAATGCATAAAAACTGGGTAGTAGAAAGGTATGATCAAGTGTTACTTGCCTTGCTGATGATCCGCGAGACCTAGAGACTCGAAGTAACAGGCGGCACACTCCGGGTATTCTATCGCAGACAAACAAACAAGCATACAATAAGTACTCATCTAATGCACAGGTAAAACTCGAATAAAAGATCCAACCAGAATGTTTAACTTAAGAACTCCGGTTTGCAAAAAGAATCAAATCAAATAAAGCAACGAAAGTCAAACGGCGAAAGAAAACAACTTCGTTTTACTAATCTGGATCTAAGTCAAATTTTACAGAAGCAAAAACTTGTTTAAGTAGATTATTTGGAAAGAGGGTTTCGAGACGAAACTCCAGGCGCTTGAATCGCCTGATTCCGATAAACGAGCGAAAAGTTATACTAAAACGAAAATCGGATCAGAAATCACGATCAGAAAATAACCGCGGAAAATCCGAGAAAAAGAAAAAACGACGAACGGATTAACGAACGAACGTTCGCTAATTTAACGAATCTGACGAAGGTGTTTGTTAAAACGAACTAACGGATGAACATCCGCTAATTAACCTAAACCGAAAAAAAATCGAAACTAAAAAAAATGAAAAAAAACCGTATTGAAAACCGCCCGATTTTTAAGAAAACCGGCGGCACATGGTTCGAGGCGGCAGCGAACCTCGGCGGCGGTGGCGATGAAGTCCGGCGGGGCTCCGGCGACGGCGGGCGGCGGCGCTGGCGGCGGCGGCGGCGGATCTGGCGGGCGGTGGCGGATCTGGCTAGGGTTAGGGTTTTCGCGGGTGGGCCGGGGCGGCGGATCGGGCTGGCGGCGGGGCGAGCTGGCGGGCTGGGGCGCCGGGTCGGGCGCTTTATAAAGTGCCCTCCGAGCGGAGTCCCGCTCGGGCACGGCCCGAGGTCGGTGTGCGTTTTTTTTAAAATAATTACGCTCGGTAGAAAAATAAAAAGAAATACTAAATGGACTCCAAAAATCCCGAAATAAATTTTCCCCGGCTTCTAAAATCAAGCCGGACTAGATGAACATTTATTTGGGGCCTAAATGTAATTTTGAAAAACATGCATTTTTCCTAAATTCAAATAAAAGGCGAAAAACTCCAAAATAAATCTTATTTGATTTTTTATTAAATCTTCATTATTTCTTTATTTTGGGAAAGTCATTTTATTCCCTCTCTGAATTTTTGGTAGTGGAAATAATTGAAGATAAAATAAATAAAATCAATGATCTTATTTTCAAAATTTGAGAAAAACTCAAATAAGAAAATAACGAAATCCCCAACTCTCTCCGAGGGTCCTTGAGTTGCATAGAATTTCTAGGATCGAGCCAAAATGCAACAAAAATATGATATGCAATGATGATCTATGTATAACATTCCAAATTGAAAATTTGGGATGTTACAAACCTACCCCCCTTAAGATGAATCTCGCCCTCGAGATTTGGGTTGGCTAGCAAATAGGTGAGGGTGGTCCTTGAGCAGATCTTCCTCTCGCTCCCAGGTGGCTTCCTCCTCGGTGTGGTGTCTCCACTGAACTTTGCAAAACTTGATAACCTTACTGCGGGTAACTCGACTGGCATAATCCAGAATTCTAACTGGTTTCTCCTCATAAGTCAAATCATCCTTCAACTGAATTGCTTCTAGTGGCACAATATCTCTCAGTGGAATATCGGCTATTTCTGCGTGACACTTCTTCAACTGTGAAACATGGAACACATCGTGAACTCCTGACAATCCCTCAGGTAATTCCAACTTGTACGCTACTTCTCCCATGCGTTCCAAAACCTTGTATGGCCCCACAAAACGTGGTGCTAACTTGCCTTTAACTCCAAAACGCTTAACTCCTCATAGCGGAGATACTCGAAGATAAACTCTGTCTCCGACTTCGTATTGTGTCTCCTTGCGTTTTGAATCCGCATAACTTTTCTGTCTTGACTGGGCTACCTTGAGCCTATCGCGGATCAACTTTACTTTCTGTTCAGACTCCTTAATCAAATCCGGTCCAAACAACTAGCGGTCTCCAACCTCATCCCACAACAACGGGGTTCTGCACCTCCTTCCGTATAAGGCTTCGAAAGGGGCCATCTTCAAACTGGATTGGTAACTATTGTTGTAAGAAAACTCCGCATATGGCAAGTTATCATCCCAACTAGATCCATAATCCAACACACAAGCTCTCAGCATATCCTCCAAAATCTGATTGACTCTCTCGGTCTGTCCATCTGTCTCTGGGTGGAAAGCTGTGCTAAACTCCAGTCTGGTTCCCAATGTTTCATGCAACTGCTTCCAGAACTTCGAGGTGAATTGGGTTCCTCTATCTGATACGATACTCCTCGGAACTCCATGCAAACATACAATCCTCGTCATGTATATCTTAGCCAATTTGGCACTGCTGTAGGTAGTCTTTACTGGGATGAAATGAGCTACCTTCGTCAAACAATCGACTACAACCCAAATCGAGTCATAGCCTGAACGAGTCCTGGGCAATCCCGTGATGAAATCCATGCCTAGTTTGTCCCACTTCCATTCGGGTATAGGCAATGGCTGCAACAATCCAGCTGGCTTCTGATGTTCCGCCTTCACCCTCTGACATACATCACAAACTGCTACATATTCTGCAATATCCTTCTTCATTCCGGTCCACCAGAATGTTTCCTTCAAATCCAAATACATCTTTGTATTTCCGGGGTGGATTGAATATGGTGAATCATGTGCCTCTTGCAGAATCAACCTCCTGATCTCCGGGTCATTGGGCACATAAACACGGTCCTCAAATCGTAGGGTATCGTACTCATCCTCATGAAATCCCTTAGCCTTTCCTTCATTCATTTTCTCCTTTATAGAGGCAACTTCCTTATCTGTCTTTTGAGCTTCTCTGATTTTATCCATCAATGTAGACTGAATCTCCATTGCTGCTACATAGCCTCTCGGAACTATTTCCAAACATAGATCATGAAGATCCTCAGCTAACTCCTTGGGTATTCCTCCCATCATTAGTGTATTGACGTGGCTCTTACGGCTCAACGCGTCTGCTACAATGTTAGCCTTCCCGGGGTGATAATGCAATCTCATATCATAATCCTTAATAAGTTCCAACCATCTCCTCTGCCTGAGATTTAACTCCTTCTGCGTGAAGATGTACTTCAAACTCTTATGATCTGTGTACACCTCACAATGATTTTCAATGAGAAAATGTCTCCATGTTTTCAGTGCGTGCACTACGGCTGCTAATTCCAAATCATGAGTAGCATAATTCAACTCATGAGGCTTAAGCTGTCGTGAAGCATACGAAACAACTCTTCCCTCCTGCATAAGCACTGCTCCAAGTCCTCGTCGTGAAGCGTCGCAATACACTTCATAATCCTTGGTCTGATCTGGCAGAATTAATACTGGTGAGGTAACCAAACGTTTCTTCAACTCCTGGAAACTAGCCTCACACTCCTCAGTCCAAATGAACTTAGTATCCTTCTTCAACAACTCTGTCATAGGCTTGGCAATCTTCGAGAAATTTTCAATGAATCTTCGATAGTATCCTGCGAGTCCAAGGAAACTCCTGATCTCTCCAACTGTGGTTGGTGCCTCCCAGTTTGTCACAGTGACTACTTTACTGGGGTCTACTGCGATACCTTCTCCGGATATAACATGTCCGAGAAATCCAACTTCCTTCAACCAAAACACACACTTGCTGAACTTGGCGTATAGCTGATGTTCCCTGAGCTTCTCGAGTACCATACGCAAGTGTTCCTTATGTTCCTCTTCATTCTTCGAGTAAACCAAAATATCATCAATGAACACCACGACGAACTTATCCAAAAACTCCATAAACACCTTGTTCATCATGTTCATAAAATAGGCTGGGGCGTTAGTCAGACCAAATGACATAACGGTATACTCATACAGCCCGTACCTGGTGGTAAAAGTCGTCTTCGGTATATCTTGCTCCCGAATCTTCAACTGATGGTACCCTGATCGCAAATCGATCTTGGAAAACACCTTAGCTCCTTGCAACCGATCAAACAGATCATTGATCATTGGTAGTGGGTACTTGTTCTTGATTGTTACTTCATTCAATCCGCGATAATCAACAACCATTCTTAACGATCCATCCTTCTTCTCCACTAGAAGTACTGGCGATCCCCAAGGTGAAGAACTTGGGCGAATAAAACCTTTATCCAGCAACTCCTTGATCTGCTTCTTAATTTCCTCCAAATCTTGGGCTGGCATCCTGTACGGTCTCTGGGATATAGGTCCAGTGCCTGGCAGTAGCTCAATTAAGAACTCAATGTCTCTATCCGGTGGCATGCCTGGCAACTCTTCTGGAAATACATCGGGAAAATCCCTTACCACTGGTACTTCCTCCTGCACAACTCCTGATAAGGAATTTACATGTGCTCTCCTCGGCTCATGCCGTGATACATACTTGATCCTTCTTCCTTCAGGGGTGGTAAGCAAAATCGACTTACTGACGCAATCAATGTTCCCTCCATACTTTGATAACCAATCCATGCCTAATATCACATCCAAACCTTGCGATTCCAAAACTATTAGGTCCGAGGGAAATACATGGTGTCCAATCCTTAATGGCAGTCGATCACACCATTTACTAGCCGTATACTCTGCTCCGGGTGAGGTTACTAGCATGGGTGGCCTAAGTGCTTGGGTTGGCAATTTATATTTATCCACAAATCCCCTTGATATGTATGAATGCGATGCACCAGTATCGAAAAGAACAACTGCAGTAAATGCCTTAACCAAAAACTTACCTATTACTGCATCTGGCTGAGCTTCAACCTCCTCCACGGTAACGTGGTTCACTTGCCCCCGGTTGAAAGGGTTCGGCTTCTTTCCTGAGCTTCCATTGCGATTTCCATTTTGGGCTTCTGGGCAATCATTTGCATAATGCCCCGTCTTGCGGCACTTATAACAAGTGATATGACTCAGGTCTGCTTTGGATGGTGTTGACGGGTTGGTGCGGCTTTGTCCATTGCTTCCTCCATTCCCGTTTCCATTCTTTGCACAATTATGATTGTGCGAGCTACCTCCTCCATGAGTATGCTGAAAATGTCCTCCTGACTTTGGGGTAAAGCGTGGCTTCTGCTGAGCTCCAGAATTATACTTCCCCTGTGCATACTTCCTCTTACGATTATCAATCTGCTGCTGCTTCCCTTCAATCATAAGAGCACGATCTACTAACTCCTGGTAGTTATTGAAGGTGGCTACCATCAACTGCATGCTCAGCTCATCATTCAGTCCTTCTAGAAACTTCTCCTCCTTAGCCGCATCCGTAGCAACGTCATCTGGGGCATAACGTGCTAGCTTACTAAAATCATCCACATACTGGCCAACTGTCCGTCCTCCTTGGCGTAAGTTGCGAAACTCATGCTTCTTCATGGCCATAGCTCCTGCTGAAACATGGGCAGTACGAAAAGCTTGCTGAAACTGATTCCATGTGACAGTGTCTACAGGGTAAGTGGCTATAAAATTCTCCCACCATGCTGCTGCGGGTCCGTCAAGTTGATGTGCAGCATACTTCACCCTTTCTCCATCTGTACATCCTGCAGTGGTCAACTCCCTCCCTATCTTACGGAGCCAATCATCTGCAACAATCGGCTCGGTGCTATTGGAAAACACCGGCGGATTCAGCCTTAAGAAACGGGTCAAATGGTCAACAGGTGGTGGTGGCGGTGGGTTGTTGTTGTTGCCTTGGTTCTGTACCAATGTTTGAATCAAGGTATTCTGCTGCTGAATCAACTGAGTGATCTCTGGCGGAAAAACAAACTCGGGGTCGCGTCTCGGAGGCATCTGAGGGTTTAAAGGGGAGAGTTAAGAATAGAATGAGGTCTAGTGAGAACACACTACCCATATGCACATGAGACAAAACACACAATATCATTCCCATCAATTCAAACAAGGGCATACAATGGTCTAACTATCGTTACAAAAGTGCTTGGACTAAAACTAGTTAAATGGTGGAAAATTCTACTACTGTTATGGTGGTCAACTAGAAAAACTGCTCCGATGCAGATTCCATGATATCTGCTCCAGCTTCATCAACATAGTCATCATCGTTGTCGTCGGGATCCGAGTCGGTGTCGTCGATGATGATATAATTATCTGGACATGTAGGTTCATCCTCTTCTCCTCTGGGTGCTGAACCTCCCATGAATACTCCAATCTTCTCCTTAAGATCACCGTTCTGTCTTACTAGAGTGACGATTTCTTCCATATAATCTTTGCGCGTAGCCTTGAGTTCTGCTTCTAGCTCCTTGATCCTGGTCATAGACTTCTGTAGCTCCTCCATATCTGCGCACATCTGGTTCTCCTGGCGTCGGATGTGTTGGTTTAACTCCTGAATATAAGCTGCGATTGATCTGTCCCTCTTGGTGGCGATCATCTCCCAATGCTCATCTCGGCGCCCACAAATCTGGTAGATAGTATTCTTGAGGTCATTGTAGTAAACTTCTCCAATTCGTCCCATGGCGATGTGAGCTGCCATGCTCTTTCCTAGGCTCCATGTTGGCACATCAAAGGTAAACTCTATTGGCTCTGTGACTGGTGCAATTGTCCTTCCTAGAATGTAGACTTGAATCCTCCAGCGCTCCTCTTCGGGTAAAGTGACGTTGAAAGTTCCAGTGAAACTTGGTACTCCTATGTTCAAGTATCTAGCGGCTTCCTTCAAGTGACATCCAAAAGGTGAATTATCATCTGGTTGCGCAAACTTGATCCTTGCATCCGCCATCCTAAAGAATAGAAAAGATGAGGAGTCAGAAATGAGAAGAAAGAGTAGTGATCTAGGGCTTAAGCTTAGTGGCCGTGTCCTACAGTCAGCGTGTGCTCTGATACCACCTTTGTAGCGACCCAACCTCAGACGGTCAAGTCTCTGTGCTCAGTTTCATCCCTGGATCAGTAATGCTAACACCACACAGTACTCGGAGGATTTATAACAGAGTAGCAATCACACACTTATTACATCGAATGTCTCAAAAGAGAACTTAATGAAATAAATATGGCTTAAGGCCATCTAAAAACGATAACAGCAGAAGGCTTGGAAGATAAGCGAGTCCATCAACTCCAACGGCATCACTGAGTATAGAACCACGACCTAAAAGCACCTTACTCGTCGTCTGAAAAGTCTGCAACATGAAACGTTGCAGCCCGAAAACGGGTCAGCACATGGAATATGCTGGCAATGTAACACATAGAGAATAACAATGGAGATAGGCTATACTACATGCATATTTGGCTGGTGGTAAAGCTCTATGGTTACAGTTTTTGCATAAAGCCAATTTTTCCCTACTGCAAAGGAATAAATTTTAATTAACTATCATGGTGGTTGTTAAACATTGAGAATGGTTGACAGCATCCTCAATCCCAATTAAAAAGTACTCATTAAAACCCAACAATATTAATTAAAGTAACATGATGAGATTCACATGATAATCAAGTACTAGATACTCAAGATGTCCATAACCGGGGACACGGCTAACCATGATTAGTTTATACACTCTGCAGAGGTTTGCGCACTTTTCCCCACACGACTCGATCGCCTCCGCTTGGTTTCCCGCACTACATGGTGTTTGAGAAACGGATGACCGAGACATAGTCTTTCAAAAGCACTAGCACCTTACATGAGGGGTAGACCGTACCAACCTACATCCCCTACATCTGTTAGTCCACCCTGTAAGAGTTCGCACAACTTAGTCAACTATGCTAGAGCCCATAATAGCATGTGGCTGCACACGTAAGTTTCTAGTTTGAAATATCTCATGATCCCTTTGAGCCTGGGTGGCGGTCCGAAGAAATACAGGCAAGTCCTGCTAGAAAACAGGTGCCTCAATCCACCCAGATGTGTGTTTAAGTTGCCACCTTAAATAAACCATTAATTAACAATCTCACATCTGTCATGGATATTCACTCACCCAATCCACGTCTACTAGCATAGCATGGCATAATAAGCAAACGTAGAAGTAACTCCCAAAGGTTTGATAATAAAACAGGTAAAGGTACTACCTCATCTACTTCCCATCCCACAATTTAATTAGATCCTAATCATGCAATGTTTGAGGATAGATCTAATGCATAAAAACTGGGTAGTAGAAAGGTATGATCAAGTGTTACTTGCCTTGCTGATGATCCGCGAGACCTAGAGACTCGAAGTAACAGGCGGCGCACTCCGGGTATTCTATCGCAGACAAACAAACAAGCATACAATAAGTACTCATCTAATGCACAGGTAAAACTCGAATAAAAGATCCAACCAGAATGTTCAACTTAAGAACTCCGGTTTGCAAAAAGAATCAAATCAAATAAAGCAACGAAAGTCAAACGGCGAAAGAAAACAGCTTCGTTTTACTAATCTGGATCCAAGTCAAATTTTACAGAAGCAAAAACTTGTTTAAGTAGATTATTCGGAAAGAGGGTTTCGAGACGAAACTCCATGCACTTGAATCGCCTGATTCCAATAAACGAGCGAAAAGTTATACTAAAACGAAAATCGGACCAGAAATCGCGATCAGAAAATAACCACGGAAAATTCGAGAAAAAGAAAAAACGACGAACGGATTAACGAACGAACGTTCGTTAATTTAACGAATCTGACGAAGGCGTTCGTTAAAACAAACTAACGGATGAACATCCACTAATTAACCTAAACCGAAAAAAACCGACACTAAAAAAACGAAAAAAAAAACGTAATGAAAACCGCCCGATTTTTAAGAAAACCGGCGGCACGCGGTTCGATGCAGCAGCGAACCTCGGCGGCGGCGGCGATGAAGTCCGGCGGGGCTCCGGCGGGTCCGGCGACGGTGGGCGGCGGCGCTGGCGGCGGCGACGGCGGATCTGGCGGGCGGCGGCGGCGGATCTGGCTAGGGTTAGGGTTTTCGCGGGTGGGCCGGGGCGGCGGATCGGGCTGGCGGCGGGGCGAGCTGGCGGGCTGGGGCGCCGGGTCGGGCGCTTTATAAAGTGCCCCCCGAGCGGAGTCCCGCTCGGGCACGGCCCGAGGTCGGTGCGCGTTTTTTTAAAAGTAATTACGCTCGGTAGAAAAATAAAAAGAAATACTAAATGGACTCCAAAAATCCCGAAATAAATTTTCCCCGGCTTCTAAAATCAAGCCGGACTAGATGAACATTTATTTGGGGCCTAAATGCAATTTTGAAAAACACGCATTTTTCCTAAATTCAAATAAAAGGAGAAAAACTCCAAAATAAATCTTATTTGATTTTTTTTATTAAATCTTCATTATTTCTTTATTTTGGGAAAGTCATTTTATTCCCTCTCTGAATTTTTGGTAGTGGAAATAATTGAAGATAAAATAAATAAAATCAATGATCCTATTTTCAAAATTTGAGAAAAACTCAAATAAGAAAATAACAAAATCCCCAACTCTCTCCGAGGGTCCTTGAGTTGCATAGAATTTCTAGGATCGAGCCAAAATGCAACAAAAATATGATATGCAATGATGATCTATGTATAACATTCCAAATTGAAAATTTGGGATGTTACAAGCAAGGCCCGACCTTGGTTTTAACATTTGCCACCTAAGCCTTTTTCCCTTGGGTTCTGCAGACTCAAGGGTCATCTTTATTTCAGCCCCCCCGGGGCAGTGCTTGTCTAATTGTTGGTCTGAACTAGAGCCCTTTGCAGCGCCCCCTCAGGGAAACTTGAGGTCTGGTTTTAGTTGTACGGATTGCTCATCCGGTGTTGCCCTGAGAACAAGATATGTGCAGCTCCTATCGGGATTGTCAGCGCATCGGGCGGCTTTGCTGGTCTTGTTTTACCATTGTCGAAATGTCTTGTAAACCGGGATTCCGAGTCTGATCGGGTCTTCCTGGGAGAAGGTATATCCTTCGTTGATCGCGAGAGCTTATCATGGGCTAAGTTGGGACACCCCTGCAGGGTATAATCTTTCGAAAGCCGTGCCTGCGGTTATAGGCAGATGGGAATTTGTTAATATCTGATTGTAGAGAACTTAACACCAGATACGAATTAAAACGCATCAACCGTGTGTGTAGTCGTGATGGTCTCTTTTTGGCGGAGTCCGGGAAGTGAACACGGTTTTGGGTTATGTTTGACGTAAGTAGGGGTTCAGGATCACTTCTTGATCATTGCTAGCTTCACGACCGTTCCATTTGCTCTCTTCTCGCTCTTATTTGCGTATGTTAGCCACCATATATGCTTAGTCGCTGCTGCAACCTCACCACTTTACCCCTTCCTTTCCCATAAGCTTAAATAGTCTTGATCTCGCGGGTTTTGAGATTGCTGAGTCCTCGTGACTCACCAGATACTATCACAACAGTTGCAGGTGCCGATGATACCAGTGCAGGTGATGCAACCGAGCTCAGATGGGAGCTCAACGAAGACCTTGGTCGTTGCTATGTTTTGTTTCTTGTTGATCAGTAGTGGAGCCCAGTTGGGACGATCGGGGATCTAGCAGTTGGGTTATCTTCTTTTCTTTTGGCTTCGTCCATAGTCGGACTATGTGTGTACTCTGAATGACGTATGAATTATATGTTCATTGTGTGAAGTGGCGATTGTAAGCCAACTCTTTATCCCATTCTTATTCATTACATGGGATTGTGTGAAGATGACCCTTCTTGCGACAAAACCACAATGCAGTTATGCCTCTAAGTCGTGCTTCGACACGTGGGAGATATAGCCGCATCGTGGGTGTTACACTCATGCCCTCCAACCACCCACCGCTTGTACTCCCTTGCCACTGCCTCCCACTTTGTGGCTCCAATCGCCCACCGCACATACTTCTTGTCGTTGTCAGAGCCCAAAGAGACATCTGCAGGAGGATGTCGTCTCAATGTTAGACTACTCGTCCGTCGTCAATTGAATTTAGACTCATTTATCTGCCTTTTATGGTGAAATGCATGGGTACCAATTTGTGTCCGCGAGTATTGAAGTAGGTGGGTATATAAGATTTCTGCGGATACGGGTTCGGGGAGAAGGGGGTGTGGCCACCCATACCTTTCCCCTTGCCATCTCAAGATTGGTCTTCTCTGTTGTATAAAACCAATGGCAAATTTTGTGCAATGATTTACATGGGTTAATTGGCTGATCTTTGCGCTCTCACAGTGATTGTAGTGGAGGATTTCAAGATGGTACAGTGAGTTTGTACATAGTAATTGAACCTTTTGGTCATGTTTTCCTTTTTTCGAGATCAGGGGAGGAGGCCCTACCTTTTAATATGGTGTGCTTTTTCCTTTTAGATGAAATAAGGAAGGAAGGCCCCTGGATTATAATATCTTTACAAACACTAGGCAAAAAGATCAGAAAAGGATAATTAAAACACTAAAGTTTTTTCCTAGAAAATTGGAGGGTAAATCAATTAATTGACTTGCCGAGGATAGTGTAGTGTAACTGGGAATGCTTTTTTTTTGTTCTTGTCGGGTGGTAGGTGCGACATATGCCAAAGGATGTCTAATCTTTGTCGGAGCCAGTAAGACATCGCCGGTGCCTGGAAACGGGATAAGGTGAAGACATGCACGCTGGCGAATCTTACCAAGGTCCGGGGCTCTCCTAGGAAGTAACACCCATAGTCCTGCCCTGCGGGGTCTTCGCATGATCACTAAATCAGTAAGTAGCTACAAGTGGCTCCCTGAGCTGTTTTTGGGTAGAGGAAGAAGAAGGGCACGGCTAGCTCTCCTCTTCTCTCTATCGTGGTGTTTGTAGTTCTAATGGATCAACCCTTTGCATGGGTGCCCTGGAGGGTTTATATAGGCCTACCCCATGGGTACAATAGTAATCCGCCTGGGTGTGGACCCAGGCTGTAAGTGTCTGTGGGCGTCGGCTTCTCCGCCGGCCATTGGGGCCCACCGACTAGTGGGTCCCGTCGACTGCCGGCCTCTTGGCCGACAAGCTGGGCCCACCGCCAGTGGTCCCTGTTGGCCGCTCATCACAGTAGCCTCGCCCTTGATGATGATGGCTTTGTCGGGACAAGCATGGCTACAGTGCCGCCGCCTGACGGGCGTTCACTGTAGCCTCACCCCGTCTTATCTGGTTAATGGTGCACAAACTTCCAGGGTGAAGGTAGGCCGGCTGTTGGGAGCCGGCCTTCCTTCATGCCGACTGGTCTTGCCAAGCCGCCCTCTGGTGGCTCTCTGGCAGGAGGGGCCCACCGCCTGCGGGCCATACCGACAGCTAGTCGTGGGGGCATGGTCTCTCTGTCATAGGTGATGTCATGGTCAACATGGCAACAGTGCCGCCTCGGGTGGGGGATGGCCGCCCGATATGGTGCACTGTGGCCACGCTCGCTTCGGGATTCGGGGGTGGCAGGCTTTACTGTAGCCACGCCCCATCTTGTCACCGTTATGTGGGTGCAAACTTTGAGGGTGTATGTCTGGCCGCCTGGTAGGAGTCGGCCACTCTGGTGGCCGCCTGCTAGGAGTCGGCCCACCTTGGGACGGCTTTCTGAACCTTGTCGCCTTCTTGCAGCCGGCCACTGGTCCAGCCGGCCACGAGAAGGCGGCCCTTCGTCTTGGAGGCTTAAGGGGCACAGTCGGCCCGTTGTTTTGAAGAACCAGGGGGAGCGGATAAGGCTACCCGTGGTTATTTACTCTGACAGTAGTCCCTGAAGCTGGTGGGGCTTCACGGCTGAAAAGGAGAGCGAGAAGCCTAAGCAGCTTCCTACTCTGAAGAGCCGATAGCTAGGAGTCGGCCACATCCAGGTGTACTATCTGGAAGATTTCAAAGTCTAGAGGCAGGAACCAGATGGTACGCGCGTCGGGCGCCAGGCCGACCGCGTGTTGTCCGCGCGCCACGCGGCGCCAGCCGGATGGGCCAGCCTGCCAGCCCACGTGCGCGACGGGACGTTACCGTAGGCTGGGACCTGCCACTACAGCGCCTCAGCCCACGCGCGGATCCGCTGGGGCCAAGGAGGGTGGTTGGTATTCTGGGCGGTTAATACACGCCTTTATTGGCGCGATAAACGCGACTTCATGGGGAAGTGGGTGCAGTTAATTCCACGCCCCCATGCCTCGCCCCCTCAGCTTCGCCGTTCTGGGGCTATAAGTAGGGGGAGGAGGGGGAGCGACGGACGCACGCGCTCCCTCCTCCTCCTTTGCCATTCTTCTTCTTCTTCTTCCTTCTCTTGTAGCTGCTGCTATCCGCCGCCGCGTTGTGCTTCCAGCCACCCGCTGCGCTGTGACTTGCCGCCGCGGGGCCGCACACACGTCTCTGTGGTGCTCCTTCTTCAAGCTTCTCGTCCTCATGGCGCGCGCCAGAGCATGGGACGGCTCCAACGTCCACGAGGACCACATTGACTTCCTCCGCCGGACGCGACGGCTGCCTGGTGAGGCCTTCGTGAAGGTTCGCCTGGCACCTTCCTCGAATTCTATGGCCTTCAGCCGCACCACCTTACGCCGAACACGGTGGTGCTGTTGTCCATGTTCGTCACCCTTTGCGAGGGCTTTCTCGGTGTCCTCCCCACCATCGAGCTTTGGGGCGAGTTCTTCTACTCGAAGCTCGGCACCGTCGTCAAGAGGGTGGCGGTGCAATGCGGCGCATCCGTCATCGTGCGGAGGCCGGCTGCCGACAACCCGTTCCCGCCCATCACGCTGATACAGTCGGTGAAGATGTGGCAACAGTCATACTTCTACATGAAGAGCGTTCACCCGGAGGGCGACTGGGTCAACCTGCCGGCTTACACAGCCTGCCCGCTGACTGGAACACGGGCCAACTAGTCATATCGGCCCAGGTCGCTGTCGGTCGCCGGTGCCGCCGCCATTGCGCGGCTCAAGGTGATGGTGAAGTCGGAGGGCCTCACTGGGCCCGACTTGCTGACCACCTTCGTGGCGCGCCGAGTGCTCCCCCTCCAAGGCCGACCGCACCTGATATGTCAGATGAGCGGGCACCGAGACCCCAGTCGGATGTGCACCAATGAGATGACGCACTCGGAGGTGGACCACTTGGTGAACTATATTTCAAACTGCAAGCTCTCGGAGGCGGAGTGGCGGTTCGGCAAGGAGCCGTACTTGCGCGCAAATCCACCGCCCATGGTAAGTCTTCATTTCTTCTTTTTCCTTTGGTCGCCGAGTTCTCTTCAGCCGTCTTGACCAGTCGGCTATGAAACAGAGCGCCCTTCTCCAGCCAACAGCCGGTGCCTCAGGGCCGGAGCGTGTGTTCCTCCCCGACCGGGAGGAGAGTGATCTGGGCGACTCCGACTTGGGGGTGGCTGCCCTGGAGGACGACACTGCGAGAGGAGGCGGTGAAGCAGGCGGCTCGAGAGCCGGAGGCGGTCTCGAGGACTGGCCTAATGATGATGACGAATAAGTCATCCCGCGCCGCCAGCCGGCGTCCGATCAAGTGGGCGCGAGCTCATCTGTCACGTGATGACCCACAAGTGTAGGGGATCTATCGTAGTCCTTTCGATAAGTAAGAGTGTCGAACCCAACGAGGAGCAGAAGGAAATGATAAGCGGTTTTCAGTAAGGTTTTCTCTACAAGCACTGAAATAGTAGGTGATAGATAGTTTTGTGATAAGATAAATAGTAATGAGCAAAAAGTAAATAAAGTAAATAAAGTGCAACAAGGTGGCCCAATCCTTTATGTAGCAAAGGATAAGCCTGGACAAATTCTAATAATGAGGAAGAAGCTCCCGAGGACACATTGGGAATTATCGTCAAGCTGGTTTCATCACGTTCATAAGATTCGCGTTCGGTACTTTGATAATTTGATATGTGGGTGGACCGGCACTTGGGTACTGCCCTAACATGGATAAGCATCCCACTTATGATTAACCCCTATTGCAAGTGTCCGCAACTACAAAAAGGAGTATTAAGGTAAACCTAATCACAGCATTAAACATATGGGTCCATATGAACCCCTAACGAAGCAACGCATAAACTAGGGTTTAAGCTTCTGTCACTCTAGCAACCCATCATCTACTTATTACTTCCCTATGCCTTCCTCTAGTCCCAAATAATGGTGAAGTGTCATGTAGTCGACGTTCACATAACACCACTAGAGGAGAGACAACATACATCTCATCAAAATATCGAACAAATACCAAATTCACATGACTACTAATAGCAAGACTTCACCCATGTCCTCAGGAACAAACGTAACTACTAACAAAGCATATTCATGTTCATAATCAGAGGTGTAATAATATGCATGAAGGATCTGAACATATGATCTTCCACCAAGTAAACCAATTAGTATCAACTACAAGGAGTAATCAACACTACTAGCAACCCACAGGTACCAATTTGTGGTTTTGATACAAGATTGGATACAAGAGATGAACTAGGGTTTTGAGATGAGATGGTGCTGGTGAAGATGTTGATGGAGATTGACCCCCTCCCGATGAGAGGATCGTTGGTGATGACGTTGGTGATGATTTCCCCCTCCCGGAGGGAAGTGTCCCCGGCAGAACAGCTCCGCTAGAGCCCTAGATTGATTCCGCCAAGGTCCCGCCTCGTGGCGGTGGAGTTTCGTCCCGTAAGCTTGCCCATGAATTTTTCCAGGTCAAAACCCTTCATATAGCAGAAGATGGACGCCAGGGGCCCACCAGGGGCCCCAGGAGATAGGGGGGCGCCCCCTGTCTCCTGGACAGGGTGTTGGCCCCCTGGCCTATTTCTTTTGCTCATAATTCCTTAATAAATCCGAAAAGTTGTTTTGTGGAGCCTCAGGTCGTTTGGAGTTGTGCAGAATAGGTTTCCAACATTTGCTCCTTTTCCAGCTAGAATTCCAGCTGTCGGCATTCCCCCTCTTCATGGTAAACCTTGTAAAATAAGAGAGAATGGCCATAAGTATTGAGATATAATGTGTATTAACAGCCCATAATGCAATAAATATTGATATAAAAGCATGATGCAAAATGGATGTATCAACTCCCCCAAGCTTAGACCTCGCTTGTCCTCAAGCGGAAGCCGAAATCGAAAAATATGTCCGCATGTTTAGAGATAGAGGTGTCGATAAGAATAAAATACGGACATGAGGGCATCATGATCATTCTAATAACAGCAACATATATGGATTTTGTCATATGATTTCCTATGTTCAAGTAATAAGCAATTCACAATGTCAAGTATGGTTCAAAAACTTCATTGGGAACTAACAAACTATAATCTCAGTCATTGAAGCAATTGCATTTTATCGTAACATCAGAAAGAGTCAATAATAGAGCTTTTCAGCAAGCTCACATACTCAACTATCTCGTAGTCTCCCATAATTGTTAACACTCACGCAATACTTGTGGTTATAGAATTTCAGCCGGACACTGAGAAAGATAGGGGCTTATTGTGTTGCCTCCCAACGTATTCACCTTTAGGTGATGTCAACAATAATAGCCTATGCCAACTTACATCCAATTGGATATATATATCATGATCTTTCAAACACGAAGAACTTGCCAAAGGATAAAATGAAAAAGGGAAAGGTGAGGATCACCTTGACTCAAGCATAAAGTAAAATCATAAAGTAAAGGATAGGCCCTTCGCAGAGGGAAGCAGAGGTTGTCATGTGCTTTTAGGGTTGGATACACAAAATCTTAATGCAAAAGAACTTCACTTTATATTGCCCCTTGTATGTGGACCTTTATTATGCAATCCGTCGCTTTTATTACTTCCACAACAAGTTCGTACAAAGCTTATTTTCTCTACACTAATAAGTCATGCATATTTAGAGAGCATTTTTTATTGATTGCACCGATGACAACTTACTTGAAGGATCTTACTCAATCCATAGGTAGATATGGTGTACTCTCATGGCAAAACTGGGTTTAAGGATATTTGGAAGCACAAGTAGTATCTCTACTTAGTGCAAGGAATTTGGCTAGCATGAGGGGGAAAGGCAAGCAGAACATGTTTAGAAGGTCAATGACAATATACTTTAACTAAGATGTCGGAAAACATAAACCATTACGTTGTCTTCCTTGTCCAACGTCAACTCTTTTAGCATGTCATACTTAATGAGTGCTTCACAATCATAAAAGATGTCCAAGATAATATATTTATATGTGAAACCCTCTTTCCTTATTACTTCTTATTAATTACAACGATGACCAAGGCTACATTCATCATCTCTCAACAATTTTTATGCCTCATACTTTCTATGTGTGAAGTTATCACTATCCATAAGATCAATATGAACTCTTTTGTTCTTTCTACTTTTTCAAGATCATAGCAGCATAGCAAAGCCCTTGACTCAATACTAATCTTTATTATAGATAGCACACGGACTCGCTTACATAAAGAGATCACAACGAAAAACTCAAAACTACTTGATAGCAAAACTTCGAACTAATAGATCAAGATACTACTAAAAGGATCGAACTAAATAAAGCGGTAAGGATAGGAGTGTGATGGTGATATGATACCGGGGCACCTCCCCCAAGCTTGGAAGTTGCCAAGGGGAGTGCCCATACCCATGTGGTTATTTCTTCGGAGGTGGTGAAGTAGGAGTTGTTGCACTTTTCTTCTCTAGTTTACGCCTGAGGCTAAAATTTTCCTCCCTCAAATCCTCATTCTTGAGCTCAAGTTTCATTATCTTTTTGCATAGTGTTGCCTTGCTGTCCTGCAAAAAACATGGTGGGATAGATTGGACCTTAGCGAGGCTTGACTTCTTGAACTCCACATGCATATCACCAGGTTGAGGCAGTGGATCATCCTCTTCATCAGAGCTTGTCTCCTCCTTCCTCTTTGGATCATAGTCTTCTTCTTCCTCTATGGTCCAGCCATAGTGTTCCACATCCCCATATACTTTTGGATTTGCAATATAATCAGCTATATAGCTCTCTCCCTCCGAATCTTGGGATGACATCTTGTTCAAATCTGCAGCAGGAACAACTCGAAATGAAAACAGATGATATTTGCGTGATACGGTGGTCAAAAACTTTGGGAGTATATATAATGAATTTTTACCGACCAAAATACGTAACATACAAGAAAACGGAGTCCGAGAGGCACACGAGGTGCCCACGAGACAGGGGGCGTGCCCTATAGGGGGGGGGGGCGCCCTCCTCTCTCGTGGGAGCCTCGTGTCCCTTTCGGACTACTTCTTTCTTCCTAAAATCCTTAAATAATCCAAAACTGATGAAAATTGCCATTAGAATTGTTTTGGAGTCGGCTTACTTACCGTACCACGTACCTATGCCTTTTCGGAGTCTGTAATGTTCTGGAAAGTGTCTCTTATGTATTCCTCGTGGGTTATGTTTCAATAATATTAGTTTCAACATTGATAGGATTACCTGAAATATAATGTTTAATTCCTTGACCATTTACCACCCTCGGATTTGTGCCTTCAAAGTTGTTGATTTTTATAGCACCAGAACGATAGACCTCCTCGATAATGTAGGGACCTTCCCATTTTGGGAGAAGTTTTCCTGCAAAAAAACTTAAACGAGAGTTGAATAATAACACATAATCTCCTATGTTAAACTCACGCTTTTGTATCCTCTTATCATGCCAGCGTTTGACTTTTTCTTTGAAAAGCTTAGCATTCTCATATGCTTGGGTTATCCATTCATCAAGTGAGCTAATATCAAATAACCTTTTCTCACCGGCAAGTTTGAACTCATAATTAAGCTCTTTAATAGCCCAATATGCTTTATGTTCAAGTTCAAGAGGTCAATGACATGCTTTTCCATAAACCATCTTATATGGAGACATACCCATAGGATTTGTATGCAGTTCTATAGGCCCATAATGCATCATCAAGTTTTTTGGACCAATCGTTTCTGGATCTATTCACAGTCTTTTGCAAAATTAATTTGAGCTCTCTATTGCTCAACTCTACTTGACCACTAGACTGCGGGTGATAAGGAGATGCAATTCTATGATTGACATCATACTTAGCAAGCATCTTACGGAAAGCACCATGAATAAAGTGTGAACCACCATCAGTCATAAGATATCTAGGGACTCCAAACCTCGGAAAAATAACTTCTTTAAGCATTTTAATAGAAGTGTTATGATCAGCACTACTAGTTGGAATAGCCTCTACCCACTTAGTAACGTAATCAACAGCAACTAAAATATGTGTATAACCATTGGAGGCAGGAAAAGGTCCCATATAATCAAAGCCCCAAACATCAAATGGTTCAATAACAAGAGAATAATTCATAGGCATTTCTTGACGTCTACTGATGTTACCTATTCTTTGACATTCATCACAAGATACGACAAACTTACGAGCATCTTTGAAAAGAGTAGGCCAATAAAAACCAGATTGTAGTACCTTGTGTGCAGTTCTATCTCCAGCGTGGTGTCCTCCATAGGATTCAGAGTGACACTTGCGTAGGATTTGTTCCTGTTCATGCTCAGGCACACAACGTCTAATAATACCATCTACTCCTTCTTTATAAAGATGTGGATCATCCCAGAAGTAATGTCTTAAATCATAAAAGAACTTTTTCTTTTGCTGGTATGTGAAACTAGGCGGTATATATTTAGCAACAATGTAATTAGCATAGTCAGCATACCAAGGAGCAGTACGAGAAGCATTGACGACCGCTAATTGTTCATCAGGAAAGCTATCATTAATAGGCAGTGGGTCATCAAGAACTTTTTCTAGCCTAGACAAGTTGTCTGCAACGGGGTTCTCAGCTCCCTTTCTATCAATAATATGCAAGTCAAATTCTTGGAGCAAGAGAACCCATCTAATGAGTCTAGGCTTAGCATCTTTCTTTTCCATAAGGTATTTAATAGCAACATGATTAGTGTGAATAGTAACTTTGGAATCAACAATATAAGGTCTAAACTTATCACATGCAAACACAACTACTAAGAATTCTTTTTCAGTGGTAGCATAATTTCTCTGGGCAGTATCAAGAGTCTTACTAGCATAATGGATAACATTCAATTTCTTATCGACTCTTTGCCCTAAAACAGCCCCTACAGCATAATCACTAGCATCGCACATAATTTCAAAAGGTAAATTCCAATCAGGTGGCTGAACAATAGGTGTAGTGATCAAAGCTTTCTTAAGTGTTTCAAATGCTTCTACACAATCATCATCAAAGACAAAAGGAATATCTTTTTGCAATAAGTTAGTTAGAGGCCTAGAGATTTTAGAAAAGTCCTTAATGAACCTCCTATAAAAACCGGCATGACCAAGGAAACTTCTTATACCTTTTATGTCCTTGGGACATGGCATCTTTTCAATAGCATCAACTTTGGCTTTATCAACTTCAATACCTCTCTCGAAGATCTTGTGCCCTAAGACTATGCCTTCATTAACCATAAAGTGACACTTTTCCCAATTCAGGACGAGACTAGTGCCTTCGCATCTCTGCAAAACTCGATCAAGGTTGCTCAAACAATCATCAAAAGAGGATCCATAGACGGAGAAGTCATCCATGAATACCTCACAAATCTTTTCACAAAAATCAGAAAATATAGCCATCATGCATCTTTGAAAGGTAGCAGGAGCATTACATAAACCAAAAGGCATATGTCTATAAGCAAAAGTACCAAAAGGGCATGTAAAAGTAGTTTTAGATTGATCCCCCGCTGAAACAGGTATCTGAGAGAAGCCAGAAAAACCATCTAGAAAGCAAAAATGTGTGTGTTTGGATAGCCTTTCTAGCATTTGATCAATAAAAGGTAAAGGGTAATGATCTTTCTTAGTAGCTTTATTTAACTTACGGAAATCAATTACCATCCTATAGCCTGTAATAATTCTTTGCGGGATCAATTCATCTTTACCATCCTATAGCCTGTAATACCTCCCTTATTAGGGACACAATGGACAGGGCTTACCCATTCACTATCAGCAACGGGATAAATAATACCTGCCTCAAGGACTTTTAGTATCTCCTTTCTTACCACTTCCTTCATTTTGGGATTTAATCGTCTTTGAGGATCTCTAACTGGTTTGGCATCTTTCTCCACTGAAATTTTGTGTTGACATAATGTGGGACTAATGCCCTTAAGATCATGTAGGGTATATCCAATAGCAGCTCAGTGCTTCTTCAGAGTTTTCAATAATCTTTCTTCTTCTTTCTCTGAAAGGTTAGCACTAATAATAACAGGATATAGTTCTTTTTCATCAAGATAAGCATACTTAAGATTATCAGGTAATGGTTTGAGTCCGAACACGGGATCACCCTTTGGTGGAGGGGGATTTTCAACGGGAAGATTATGTTTCAGCATAGGTTCTTGTTTAAGGAACACTTCATCTATTTCTTCCCTTTCCTTCATAAACATATCATTTTCATGGTCTAGCAAATATTGTTCTAACGGAACAGTTGGAGGAACAGCAATGGAAGCAAGACCAATAATTTTATCATTGCTAGATGGTTCCTTTTCACAATGTTGTCTACTAAACTTGGCGAAATTAAACTCATGAGACATACCATCTAAGCCAACAGTGACAATATTCTTTTCACAATCAATCTTAGCACTAGCAGTATTCAAGAAGGGTCTACCAAAAATAATGGGACAAAAATCATCTTGTGGGGAACCAAGAACAAGAAAATCAGCAGGGTATTTAATCTTCCCACACAAGACTTCAACATCTCTAAAAATCCCAATAGGTTTAATGGTGTCTCCATTGGCAAGCTTAATAGTAACACCGATATCTTCTAATTCAACAGGTGCAATGTCGTGCATAATTTCTTTATAAAGATCATAAGGTATCGCATTAGCACTAGCACCCATATCACATAAACCATGATAACAATGATCTCCTATTTTAACAGAAATAACAGGCATGCCTACAACAGGTCTACGTGTCTTAGTATCGGGTCTAGCAATATTAGCAGTTTCACCCAAGAAAGAGATAACATGCCCATCTAAATCCTCATCCAAGAGATCTTTAATCACAGCAATACCAGGTTCAACATTAATTTGCTCAGGAGGTGTATAGGTCCGAGTATTACTCTTACGAACAACAGTCGAAGCTTTAACATGATCCTTTATCCTAACAGGAAAAGGAGGTTTTTCAACATAAGCAGCAGGAATAATAGGATCACTATATGTAATAATCTTTTCTTTGACTGTAATAGGTGCAACTACTTTCACTTCAACAGGAGGATTATATTTAAACCACTTCTCTTTAGGGAGATCAACGTGAGTAGCAAAAGTTTCACAAAAAGTAGCTACTATCTCAGAGTCAAGTCCATACTTAGAGCTAAATCCACGGAAAGCATCGGTATCCATAAAAGATTTAACACAATCAAACTTAGGTGTCATACCTGACTCCTTACCATCGTCGGAACCCCAATCTTCAGAGTTGTGTTTAATTCTTTCCAATAAGTCCCATTTGAAATCAATAGTCTTTAGCATATAGGAACCAGCACAGGAGTTGCGATTATCAAGAGAAAGCCGAGCATAAAAATTCTAAATAATCATTTCTTGAGAGAGCTCATGATTGGGGCATGAATATATCATTGACTTAAGCCTCCCCCAAGCTTGAGCGATGCTTTCTCCTTCACAAGGCCATAAATTATATATGTAATTATGATCACGATGAACAAGATGCATATGATAGAACTTCTGGTGAAATTCCAACTTCAATCGCTTATAATTCCAAGATCTCGTATCATCACATAGCCTATACCATGTCATTGCATCTCCCTTCAAAGATAAAGGGAAGACCTTCCTTTTGACAACATCATCGGGAATACCTGCAAGCTTAAATATTCCAAAAACTTCATCCACAAAGATAAGGTGTAAGTCGGGATGCAATGTTCCATCTCCTGCAAAAGGATTAGCTAGCAGTTTTCTATCATACCCGAAGGAATCTCAAAGTGAATATTTCCATAAGGTTTAGTAGGTTGAGGAGCATCTCTTTGCTCTTCTGGTTGGGGTGAAGATACCCCAAACAAGCCACTCAAAGGATTAGTTTCCATAGTGACAAGTAACAGAAAATTTCAGCACACTATATAAATGTTTCCTTACCAAGTTCCACTCACCAAGAGCGCTACGCTCCCCAGCAATGGCGCCAGAAAAGATTCTTGATGACCCACAAGTGTAGGGGATCTATCATAGTCCTTTTGATAAGTAAGAGTGTCGAACCCAACAAGGAGCAGAAGGAAATGATAAGCGGTTTTCAGTAAGGTTTTCTCTACAAGCACTGAAATAGTAGGTGATAGATAGTTTTGTGATAAGATAAATAGTAACGAGCAATAACTAAATAAAGTAAATAAAGTGCAGCAAGGTGGCCCAATCCTTTATGTAGCAAAGGATAAGCCTGGACAAATTCTAATAATGAGGAAGAAGCTCCGGAGGACACATTGGGAATTATCGTCAAGCTGGTTTCATCACGTTCATAAGATTCGCATTCGGTACTTTGATAATTTGATATGTGGGTGGACCGGCACTTGGGTACTGCCATAACATGGACAAGCATCCCACTTATGATTAACCCCTATTGCAAGCGTCCGCAACTACAAAAAGGAGTATTAAGGTAAACCTAACCACATCATTGAACATATGGGTCCATATGAACCCCTAACGAAGCAACGCATAAACTAGGGTTTAAGCTTATATCACTCTAGCAACCCATCATCTACTTATTACTTCCCTATGCCTTCCTCTAGGCCCAAATAATGGTGAAGTGTCATGTAGTCGACGTTCACATAACACCACTAGAGGAGAGACAACATACATCTCATCAAAATATCGAACGAATACCAAATTCACATGACTACTAATAGCAAGACTTCACCCATGTCCTTAGGAACAAACGTAACTACTCACAAAGCATATTCATGTTCATAATCAGAGGTGTAATAATATGCATGAAGGATCTGAACATATGATCTTCCACCAAGTAAACCAATTAGTATCAACTACAAGGAGTAATCAACACTACTAGCAACCCACGGGTACCAATTTGTGGTTTTGATACAAGATTGGATACAAGAGATGAACTAGGGTTTTGAGATGAGATGGTGCTGGTGAAGATGTTGATGGAGATTGACCCCCTCCCGATGAGAGGATCGTTGGTGATGACGTTGGTGATGATTTCCCCCTCCCGAAGGGAAGTGTCCCCGGCAGAACAGCTCCGCCAGAGCCCTAGATTGATTCCACTAAGGTTCCGCCTCGTGGCTGTGGAGTTTCATCCCGTAAGCTTGCCCATGAATTTTTCCAGGTCAAAACCCTTCATATAGCAGAAGATGGACGCCAGGGGCCCACCAGGGGCCCCAGGAGATAGGGACGCACCCCCTGTCTCCTGGACAAGGTGTGGGGCCCCTGGCCTATTTCTTTTGCTCATAATTCCTTAATAAATCCAAAAGGTTGTTTCGTGGAGCCTCAGGTCTTTTGGAGTTGTACAGAATAGGTTTCCAACGTTTGCTCCTTTTCCAGCCAGAATTCCAGCTGCCGACATTCCCCCTCTTCATGGTAAACCTTGTAAAATAAGAGAGAATAGCCATAAGTATTGAGATATAATGTGTATTAACAGCCCATAATGCAATAAATATTGATATAAAAGCATGATGCAAAATGGACGTATCACCGCGCCGGCTGCCCGAGGCGGCGTGCAGAAGCGCCGGGCCGCGCCGTCGATGTACGGCAGCCGTCCGAAGAAACCCAAGAGCTCGGCCGCGGCAACCAAAGGGGAGGAGGCGGCCACAAAGGCGACCCGCTTCCGCAAGGTCGTGAAGGAGCCCCAAATGGTTTCAGCGTAAGTGTTGGCTTTTGACCGCATTTCTTCTTCTTTTATCTCAATCATTCTTCTGAATTTCTTCCTTTTGCTTAAACAGGGCCCCGCTCTCTCTTGAGCGGTCGGTCGCCGGCTCTGTCGTGGGGCCAGCAGGGGGCTCCGCCAGCACCCACCGCATGGACCCGCGCACCAAGCTTCAGGCGGCGACGAAGAGGAATGCGCAGGAGGAGCAAGAGGCGGAGCGGCGGAAGGCGGCTGCCGCCAAGGTGGCGCAGGAGGAGGCGGACGAGGCCGCGAGGGCGCAGGCCGACGTCGCGGCCAAGGCCCAGGCGGACGCTGCAGCCACAGCACAGGCGAGGGAGGCCTTACACGGCCAACCCCCACAGCTCGTCATCCCCCTCCGCGTCGTGGCGCCTGCGCCCGAAGCCTCGGTGGTGCCGCTTGAAGGAGCAGGCGGCGACCAGCCGGTCATGGAGAGGGAGGGGGCGATGGCATCACCCAGGAGATGGAGGTGACTTCGTCAGCGCCGATTGTGGTGGACCAAGGCGGTCAGCCCAACGCGCCACCCGGGCCATCGGCTAGAGGTGGACCGGCGGCGGGAGCGGACCTCGTGGTCCGATCTCCAGCATGCCAGCGCACGGGGAAGGTGGCCTCGGTGTCGTATCCGCAGAAGGCCAGGGGTGCCAGCTCGTCGACCCAGGAGTTGAAGGCGGCGAGCGTCAGCTCGCTAGACTAGATGCCAGGGGGCAGGACGACCGTGCTGAACAAGGCGGCGCACGACGTCCGGACCCGGCTTCAGTCTCAGGCTAACGCCCTGATGAACTACAATCAGGAGTTCATGGCGACGCGGACGACCATTCGGGTGAGCCTCTTGCTGTTTTGCTTTTCATTCTTGTATCCTTCCGTGGGGGCACATCAGTGGACCCACTGGGTGTAGTCCCTGAGTTCCTGGTCAGCTGCTAAGAAGGCGGCCTGGAACTCCTAAGTAGGCTTGAGTGTTGACTTGTCTTTCCTTGTTCGTCTGTCCTCTTTTGCAGGACTATCATAATCTCCGCGCGGCCGCCTTCAACTCCCACGTCTGGGAGCTGACTCAATGGACCGCCAACCTATCTGAAAGTCAGAGTGAGCATTCCACTTTCTTTCTTTCGTGGGGGCACGTTAGCGCACCCACTGGGTGTAGTCCCCGAGATTCGGGCCGACTGCTGAGCAGTCGGGCCGGATCTCTTCTGGCGACTTCTTGCTTATTGACTATTCTTCTTTGTTGTCTTTGTAGAGGCCAATGCCACCCTGCAGCATCAACTGGGTGAGGCCCAGACCGCGCTGCGTGCCAAGGAGGCGGAGTGCATCACGGTGGCTCAGGAGCGTGACCGCCTGGCCAAGCAGCTAGCTGACCAGGAGAAGAGTCACAAAGCGGCCCTCCAAGCGGTGAAGGATAGTGAGGCCGCCCTCCAAGCCAAATATGAGACCTAGGCGGCGAACTGGGCTGAGTCGGAGCAGGCGTTGAGTGACGGCTACGGCCAAATCGAGGACATGGTTGACGGTAAGTTGCCTTCCTCCTTTTCCCTTTGTTTGCCGCCTATTTGTTGGCTTCTGACTTTGTATTTTCTTTTTCTTCTTTGCGCAGAGTGCTTCCCTGGCTACTCCATTGCCGCCAGCCAATCAAGGCCCACCGCGATGCGCGGAGGCAGGCTGGTGCTGAGATTGCGCCGAATGCTCGCCGGACACTTGAGGAGCAGCTCTTGGCCATCCAGGCACGCCTCCAGCCGGCCCACCGGATGCTCCGCCGCCTTCAATGCCTCGGGGCCCAGGTGCTATCCGCCCTCTGGCCTGACACGCCGGGGCTGCGTACCCCCAGTCAGAATGTCGACTGGCTCGAAGTGGCAGTCGGCCGCTTTGAGGCGTGGAAGGCTTCTTCGGCGTGGGCAGGCGCCAGGCGGGTGTTGGAGTTTGTCAGGGCGTGGTACCCTGGGCTGGATCTAGCCCAGTTGGCCATGTTCCAGCAGGAGGCCAACGAGGAGTTGGTGGCGGTGAGGCCCTCCATCATTCATCACGCCGCGGCGATCGCCGACTACACCGACACTAGCATCTTCGCCCTAAGTTGAACGAAGACGGTGCTGAGATGTCGGCGGACTTGTTCGGGCTGAACCCGGCAGACGACGAGGACTCAGCGGAGGAGATCGACTCCAGCGACAAGGGCGAGGACGAGGAGGATGAGGACGACGAAGATGCTGCACCAGACGGCCAGCCTCAGCCTGACCGTGCCTCCAGCAACGAGGCGCGTGTGAACACGCCGACTGCTATTGGTGACGACCAAGCCGAGACTCGCCACCCGGCCACTCCACTAGCCAGCGCCGCCATCTCGGCCGACCTGCGGGGCTCGCCTGTTGCTCCCTTGGTCTAAGCGGCCAATTTTACCTTTGTCTTCCTACTCGTCAATCTTTTGAACAATGTCCGTTAAATTTGCGCAGTTCCACCCACTGGGGGTGTATCCAAACTATGTTGAATTCCGGCCTTCGAAGGCATTTGTGTAAATAGTATCTTGCATGTGCTATGCTGGTGTTGGATTCTGACTTTACTTGCTTTTAATCTTTTTCTGGCTTTTTCCTTTGCCGCCCTCCCTTGGTCGCCGTCTTCCCAGCCGAACAACTGCTCTGCAGTCTGTGGCTGGAAAAATACTTGGCCGTTTGGGAAGGCAAGTACTTCAGCCTTCTTAGATTGTGGCAAGGTGAGCAGGAAGCTGGACGGTCGGCTGCTTAGCAGTCGGTCGGCAGGACGGGAAGCCGGCTTCCGTTATGTAAGCTCATTGGTCCTTAGCCATTTTTCATGTGGGCATCATTTCCTGCCTTTGACTCTTGCCAGTCGAACAACCACATCTGCAAGTTGTGACTTTCGGCAAGAGAGGGCTAGATGCCAGCACATTACTTGTCTGACTGCAGGTAGTGCTAACATAATTCAAGGCGGCGAGTCCCCGGGCCGACTGGTCGAACCCGGTGCAGGACTAAAGAACAAATGTACTAACACATTCATTGGCATAATATTCATCATATAGATAAAAGAGGGTAGTCCCCGAGTGCTCCTCGGGGGGCCCGATGTCTTGTACTTAATACAAAAGATAGCATGGTACATACTGCATTAACTGTAAAATCTGCGAAGGAGATTGGCGTTCCATGGGCGTTTCGACTCCTTGCCGGAATCATCTCTCTTGCGTGCTTTGGGCTTCTGTGCGTCGAATAGGTAGTAGGAGTCGTTGCCCAAAGCCTTGCTAATGACAAAGGGGCCTTCCCAAGGGGCTGAGAGCTTGTGCTGGCCGGTTGTTCGCTGGATCAACCGGAGCACAAGGTCGCCATCTTGGAAAGATCTTGGCTTGACCTTCCGACTGTGGTAATGGCGCAGGCTCTGCTGGTAGATGGCAGACCGACTGAGTGCTAACAGCCGGCCCTCTTCCAGCAGATCAATGCCGTCTTCTTGCGCTTCCTTCGCCTCCGCTTCCGTGTACATGGTGACTCGAGGTGAGTCGAGCTCGATGTCAGTTGGGATGACGGCCTCGACACCATAAAAGGAATAAGGGAGTGAAGCTAGTTGACTTGTTCAGAGTAGTACGCAGGCTCCAAAGGACGGCCGGCAGCTCCTCGAGCCAGCAGCCGGCCGAACGCTCCAGTGGCTCAACCAGTCGAGGCTTGATGCCAGAGAGGATGAGGCTGTTTGCTCGCTCGACTTGGTCGTTTGACTGTGGATGGGCAACGGACGCTAAGTCCAGTCGGATGCCCTGCGTCGCGCAGAAACGGGCCAATGCTCCTTTGGCAAAATTTGTGCCGTTGTCGGTGATGATGCTGTGTGGTATGTGATACGTCTCCAACGTATCTACTTTTCCAAACACTTTTGCCCTTGTTTTGGACTTGCATGATTTGAATGAAACTAACCCGGACTGACGTTGTTTTCAGTAGAACTGAAAATCCATGGAGATAACTTTTGGAAAATATAAAAATACTGGCGAAAGAATCAAGGCCAGGGGGGCCACACCCTGTCCACGAGGGTGGGGGGCGTGCCCCCTCCCCCTAGGCGCGCCCCCCTGTCTCGTGGGCCCCCTGATGCTCCACCGACCTCAACTCCAACTCTATATATTCTGTTTCGCGGAGAAAAAAATCAGAGAGAAAGTTTCATCGCGTTTTACGATACGAAGCCGCCGCCAAGCCCTAATCTCTCTCGGGAGGGATGATCCGGAGTCCGTTCGGGGCACCGGAGAGGGGGATTCGTCGCCGTCATTATCATCAACCATCCTCCATCACCAATTTCATGATGCTCACCGCCGTGCGTGACTAATTCCATCGCAGGCTTGCTCGACGGTGATGGGTTGGATGAGATTTACCATGTAATCAAGTTAGTTTTGTTAGGGTTTGATCCCTAGTATCCACTATGTTCTAAGATTGATGTTGTTATGACTTTGCTATGCTTAATGCTTGTCACTAGGGCCCGAGTGCCATGATTTCAGATCTGAACCTATTATGTTTCCATGAATATATGTGAGTTCTTGATCCTATCTTGCAAGTCTATAGTCACCTATTATGTGTTATGACCCGACAACCCCGAAGTGACAATAATCGGGATACTTCTCGATGATGATCATAGTTTGAGGAGTTCATGTATTCACTATGTGTTAATGCTTTGGTCTGGTACTCTATTAAAGGAGGCCTTAATATCCCTTAGTTTCCACTAGGACCCCGCTACCACGGGAGGGTGCTACGTCTTGAGCTGGCATTGGTTTTCCTTGAAGAGGAAAGGGTGATGCAGCAATAGTAGTGTAAGTATTTCCCTCAGTTTTTGAGAACCAAGGTATCAATCCAGTAGGAGGCTCCTCAAAAGTCCCACACACCTACACAAACAAACAAAGAACTCGTAACCAACGCAATAAAGGGGTTGTCAATCCCTTCATGGTCAATTGCAAAAGTGAGATCTGATAGAGATAGTATGATAAGATAAATATATTTTTGGTATTTTATAATATAGATGCAAAAAGTAAAGATTCAAATAAAAGTAGATTGAAAGCTTATATGATAAAAGATAGACCCAGGGGCCATAGGTTTCACTAGTGGCTTCTCTCAAGATAGCATAAGTATTATGGTGGGTGAACAAATTACTGTCGAGCAATTGATAGAAAAGCGACTAATTATGAGGTTATCTAGGCATGATCATGTATATAGGCATCACGTCTGCGACAAGTAGACCGACTCCTGCCTGCATCTACTACTATTACTCCACACATCGATCGACTCCTGCCTGCATCTAGAGTATTAAGTTCATAAAGAACAGAGTAACACATTAAGAAAGATGACATGATGTAGAGGGATAAACTCAAGCAATATGATATAAACCCCATTTTTTTATCCTCGATGGCAATAATACAATACGTGCCTTGCTGCCCCTGCTATCACTGGGAAAGGACACCGCAAGATTGAGCCCAAAGCTAAGCACTTCTCCCATGGCAAGAAAGATCAATCTAGTAGGCCAAACCAAACTGATAATTCGAAGAGACTTGCAAAGATAACTCAATCATACATAAAAGAATGCAGAGAAAATTCAAATATTTCTCATAGATAAACTTGATCATAAACCCACAATTCATCGGATCTCGACAAACACACCGCAAAAAGAGTTACATCAAATAGATCTCCACAAGAGAGGGGAGAACATTGTGTTGAGATCCAAAAAGAGAGAAGAAGCCATCTAGCTAATAACTATGGACCCGAAGGTCCCTGTGGTAAACTACTCACAACTCATTAGAGGGGCTATGTGTTGATGTAGAAGCCCTCCGTGGTCGATTCCACCTCCGGAGGAGCGCCGACGAAGGCTCCAAGATGGGATCTCGTGGATACAGAAGGTTACGGTGGTGGAAATTGTTCTTCGCTGGCTCCCTCGATGTTTTCGGGGTTCGTAGGTATATATAGGAGGAAGGAGTACCTCGGTGGCCGCCAGTGGGGCCCAGGAGACATGGGCGCGCCCAGGAGGGGTGGGCACGCCCTCCTATCTCCTAGCCGCCTCGATTGCTTCTTGACTTGCACTCCAAGTCCTCTGGATCACGTTCGTTCCAAAAATCACGCTCCCGAAGGTTTCATTCCGTTTGGACTCCGTTTGATATTCCTTTTCTTCGGAATACTGAAATAGGCAAAAAACAACAATACGGGCTGGGCCTCCGGTTAGTAGGTTAGTCCCAAAAATGATATAAATGTTTAAAATAAAGCCCATAAACATCCAAAAGGGGTAATATAATAGCATGGAACAATCAAAAATTATAGATATGTTGGAGACGTATCAAGCATCCCCAAGCTTAATTCCTGCTCGTCCTCGAGTAGGTAAATGATAAAAACAGAATTTTTGATGTGGAATGCTACCTAGCATAATTCTCAACGTAATTTTCTTTATTGTGGCATGAATGTTCATATCCAAATGATTCAAAATAAAAGTTCATATTGATAAAAGAAATAGTAATACTTCAAGCATACTAATCAAAGCAATCATGTCTTCTCAAAATAACATAGCTAAAGAAAGTTCATCCCTACAAAATCATATAGTTAGACTATGCTTCATTTTCGTCACATAAAGATGTTCCCAAATTCTTCACCCCCGATGACAAACCAAGCAATTGTTTCGTACTTAAATAATCTCAAACTTTTTTCAACTTTCACACAATACATGAGCGTGAGCCATGGATATAACACTATGGGTGGAATAGAATATGATGATGGGGATTGTGTGGAGAAGACAAAAAAAGAGAAAGTCTCACATTGACGAGGATAATCAACGGGCTATGGAGATGCCCATCAATTGATGTCAACATGAGGAGTAGGGATTTCCATGCAACGGGTGCACTAGAGCTATAAATGAACGCTCAACAAAAGAAAACTAGTGGATGTGCATCCAACTTGCTTGCCCACGAAGACCTAGGGCATTTGAGGAAGCCCATCGAAGGAATATACAAGCCAAGTTCTATAATGAAAAATTCCCACTAGTATATGAAAGTGACAACATATGAGACTCACTATATGAAAAACATGGTGCTACTTTGAAGCACAAAATATGAGACTCGCTATATGAAGAACATGGTGCTACTTTGAAGCACAAGTGTGGAAAAAGAGATAGTAGCATTGCCCCTTTTATTTATTTTCTTCTTCTTTTTTATTTTTTTCTTTGGCCTTTCTTTTTTTTGGCCTTTTTTTTCTTTTTTGGGCAATGCTCTAATCATGATGATCATCACACTTTTACTGGTTACAACATATGAATTACAACTCGAAACTAGAACAAGATATGATATGAATGCCTCCGGCGGTGTACCAGGATGGTGCAATGAATCAAGAGTGACATGTATGAAAAATTATGCATGGTGGCTTTGCCACAAATACGATGTCAACTACATGATCATGCAATGGCAATATGACAAAAGTAAAGTATGTCATGATGATGATGAACGAAATGGTGGAAAGTTGCATGGCAATATATCTCGGAATGGCTATGGAAATGCCATAATAGGTAGGTATGGTGGCTGTTTTGAGGAAGATATAAGGAGGTTTATGTGTGATAGAGCATATCGTATCACGGGGTTTGGATGCACCAACGAAGTTTGCACCAACTCTCAAGGTGAGAAAGGGCAATGCACGGTACTGAAGAAGCTAGCAATGGTGGAAAGGTAAAAGTGCGTAATCCATGTACTCAACATTAGTCAAAAGAACTCATATACTTATTGCAAAAATTTAGAAGTCATCAAAAATCAAGCACTACACGCATGCTCCTAGAGGGATAGATTGGAAGGAAAAGACCATCGCTCGTCCCCGACTGCCACTCATAAGGATGCACAAGCCAGGTACACTTCATGTTTCAAATTTGTTACACAACTTTAACCATACGTGCATGCTACGGGACTTGCTAACTTCAACACAAGCATTCTTTAAATTCATAATAACCCAACTAGCATGACTTTAATATCACTACCTCCATATCTCAAAACAATTATCAAGTATCAAATTGATCATAGCATCCAATTCATTTCCTATGATAGTTTTTATTATACCCAACTTGGATGCCTACCATTCTAGGACCAATTTTATAACCATAGCTAATACCATGCTGTTCTAAAAGACTCTCAAAATAATATAAGTGAAGCATGATAGACTAGCAATTTCTACAAAATTAAGCCACCACCGTGCTCTAAAAGATATAAGTGAAGCACTAGAGCAAAAACTATCAAGCTCAAAAGATATAAGTGAAGAACATAGCATATTCTAATAAATTCAATCAAGTAGGCTTCTCCCGAAATGTGTGTACAGCAAGGATGATTGTGGTAAACTAAAAATCAAAAACTAATATAATACACGATGCTCCAAGCAAAACACATATCATGTGACGAATAAAAATATAGCTTCAAGTAAAGTTACCAATGAACGAAGACGAAAGAGGGGATGCCTTCCCGGGGCATCCCCAAGCTTAGGCTTTTGGATATTCTTGAATATCTTGGGGTGCCTTAGGCATCCCCAAGCTTAGGCTTTTGCCACTCCTTATTCCATAGTCCATCAAAGCTTTACCCAAAACTTGAAAACTTCACAACACAAAACTCAATAGGAAATCTCATAAGCTCTGTTAGTGAAAGAAAATAAAACCACCACATAAGGTACTGTAATGAACTCATTCTTTATTTATTTTGGTGTTAAACCTACTGTATTCCAAGTTCTCTATGGTTCATACCACTTAATACTAGCCATAGATACATCAAAATAAGCAAACAACACACGAAAAACAGAATCTGTCAAAAAGAGAACAGTCTATAGCAATCTGTAACTAACGTAAACTTCTGGAACTCTAAAAATCCTATCAAAATAGGAAGTCCTGGACAATTTGTTTATTGATGGGAAGCAAAAATAATCAACGCAAAATCACGTTTCTGTGATTTAACAAAACTAATTTTGTGCGCACAAAGTTTTTGTTTTTCAGCAGAATCAAATTAACTATCATCATAGGTTATCCTATAGGTTCTACTTGGCACAAACACTAATTAAAAGATAAAAACACATCTAAATAGAAGGTAGATGCAAAATTTATTACTAAACAGGAACAAAAACAAAAAACACAAATAAAATTGGGTCGCCTCCCAACTAGCGCTATCGTTTAACGCCCCTAGCTAGGCATAAAAGCGAAGATAGATCTAAGGAGTGCCATCTTTGACACTCAATTCATAAGTAGCCCGCATGATAGATTCATAAGGTAATTTGACTTTATTTCTTGGAAAGTGCTCCATGCCTTTCTTTAATGGAAATTGGAATCTAATATTCCCTTCCTTCATATCAATAATCGCACCAATCGTTCTAAGGAAAGGTCTACCAAGAATAAAGGCAAGAAAGATTGCAATCAGTATCAAGAACGATAAAATCTACGGGCACCAAATTTCTATTTGCAACAATGAGAACATCATTGATCCTTCCCATTGGCTTTTTAATGGTGGAATCCGCAAGGTGCAAATTTAAAGAGCAATCATCAAGATCATGGAAACCTAGAATATCACATAAAGTTTTCGGAATCGTGGAAACACTAGCACCCAAATCACACAAAGCAAAACACGCATGATCTTTAATTCCAATCTTTATAGTAGGTTCCCACTCATCATTAAGTTTTCTAGGTATAGAAACTTCCAAATTAAGTTTTTCATCATAAGATTACATCAAGGCATCAATGATATGTTTGGTAAAAGCTTTATTTTGACTATAAGCATGAGGAGAATTAATGACGGATTGCAGCAAGGAAATACAACCTTCTAAAGAACAATTATCATAATCAAATTCCTTGAAATCCGAGATAGTGGGTTCAATGCTATTTAAAGTCATGACCTCCCCAATCCCACTTTTACCAAATTTAGCATCAAGATCTAAAAACTCCGAATTCTTGGGACACCTTCTAAATAAAGTTGACTCATCTCCAATCCCATTATTATCAAGATTCATATTGCAAAACAAAGATCTAATAGGAGACACATTAATAACTTTAAGATCTTCATCATTATTTTCATTGAAACTGGAAGAACACGCCTTTACAAAGCAATCTTTCTTAGCACACAATCTAGTGGTTCCTTCCTTGCACTCATCAACGGAAATTCCCATGTCTTTGAGAGACTCATTGATATCATGCTTAGGAGGATAAGATCTAAGTTTAAGAGAATCAACATCAAGCGAAAGTCTATCAATGTTCCTAGCCAAATCATCAACTTTAATCAATTTTTCTTCAAGCAAAGCATTAAAATTCTTTTGAGAAATCATAAACTCTTTCACACTATTCTCAAAATTAGAGGGCATCTTATTGAAATTACCATAAGAATTATTGTAGGAATTTCCATAATTATTAGAGGAATTACTAGGGAACGGTCTAGAATTAAAGTTTCCTCTATAAGCATTATTTCCAAAACTATTCCTACCAACAAAATTCACATCCATAGATTCATTATTATTCTCAATCAAAGTAGACAAAGGCATATCATTGGGATCAAGAGGAGTATTTTTAGTAGCAAACATCTTCATAAGTTCATCCATCTTTCCACTCAAAACATTGATTTCTTCTATAGCATGCACTTTTTTACTAGAAGATCTTTCGGTATGCCATTGAGAATAATTAGCCATAATATTATCAAGAAGTTTTGTAGCATATCCTAACGTGATTTCCATAAACGTGCCTCCCGCGGCCGAATCTAAAAGATTTCTAGAAGCAAAGTTCAAACCGGCATAAATTTTTTGTATGATCATCCATAAACTCAAACCATGAGTAGGGCAATTGCGAATCATCAATTTCATTCTTTCCCAAGATTGGGCAACATGCTCATGATCAAGTTGTTTAAAATTCATAATATCGTTCCTAAGAGTGATAATCTTAGCGGGAGGAAAATACTTAGAGATAAGAGCATCTTTGCAATTGTTCCAAGAATCAATACTATTTTTAGGCAAAGACGAAAACCAAACTTTAGCATGATCTCTAAGTGAAAACGAAAATAACTTCAATTTAACAATATCATTATTCATATCTTTCTTCTTTTGCATATCACACAAATCAACAAAGTTGTTTAGATAAGTAGCAGCATCTTCACTAGGAAGGCCGGTGAATTGATCTTTCATAACAAGATTCAGCAAAGCAGTATTGATTTCACAAGACTCAACATCATTAAGAGGAGCAATCGGAGTGCTAAGGAAATCATTATTATTGGTATTGGAGAAATCACCCAATTTGGTATTATCTTGCGCCATGGCAACAAGTAATCCAACACACAGGCAAACATAAAAAGGCAAGCGAAAGAGAGCGAGAGAGAGATTGGGAAAGAGAGGGCAAATAAAATGGCAAGGGTGAAGTGGGGGAGAGGAAAACGAGAGGCAAATGGCAAATAATGTAAATGCGAGGGAGATGAGTTTGTGATGGGTACTTGGTATGTCCTGACTTGAGCGAAGACCTCCCCAGCAACGGCGCCAGAAATCCTTCTTGCAACGTCTTGTGCTTGCGTTGGTTTTCCTTGAAGAGGAAAGGGTGATGCAACAATAGTAGCTTAAGTATTTCTCTCAGTTTTTGAGAACCAAGGTATCAATCTAGTAGGAGGCTCCTCAAAAGTCCCACACACCTACACAAACAAACAAAGAACTCGCAACCAGCGCAATAAAGGGGTTGTCAATCCCTTGACGGCCACTTGCAAAAGTGAGATCTGATAGAGATAGTATGATAAGATAAATATATTTTGGTATTTTATAATATAGATGCAAAAAGTAAAGATGCAAATAAAAGTAGATTGAAAGCTTATATGATAAAAGATAGACCTAGGGGCCATAGGTTTCACTAGTGGCTTCTCTCAAGATAGCATAAATATTATGGTGGGTGAACAAATTACTGTCGAGCAATTGATAGAAAAGCGAATAATTATGAGATTATCTAGGAATGATCATGTATATAGGTATCACATCCGCGACAAGTAGACCGACTCCTGCCTGCATCTACTACTATTACTCCACACATCGACCGACTCCTGCCTGCATCTAGAGTATTAAGTTCATAAAGAACAGAGTAACGCATTAAGAAAGATGACGTGATGTAGAGGGATAAACTCAAGCAATATGATATAAACCCCATCTTTTTATCCTCGATGGCAACAATACAATACGTGCCTTGCTGCCCCTGCTGTCACTGGGAAAGGACACCGCAAGATTGAACCCAAATCTAAGCACTTCTCCCATGGCAAGAAAGATCAATCTAGTAGGCCAAACCAAACTAATAATTAGAAGAGACTTGCAAACATAACTCAATCATACATAAAAGAATTCAGAGAAGATTCAAATATTTCTCATAGATAAACTTGATCATAAACCCACAATTCATCAGATCTCGACAAACACACCGCAAAAAGAGTTACATCAAATATATCTCCACAAGAGAGGGGGAGAACATTGTATTGAGATCCAAAAAGAGAGAAGAAGCCATCTAGCTAATAACTATGGATCTGAAGGTGTGTGGTAAACTGCTCACAACTCATCGGAGGGGCTATGGTGTTGATGTAGAAGCCCTCCATGGTCGATTCCCCCTCCGGCGGAGCGCCGGTGAAGGCTCCAAGATGGGATCTCGCGGATATAGAAGGTTATAGTGGTGGAAATTGTTCTTCGTTGGCTCCCTCGATGTTTTCGGGGTACGTATGTATACATAGGAGGAAGGAGTACGTCGGTGGCCGCCTGTGGGGCCCAGGAGACAGAGGGCCCGTCCAGGAGGGGTGGGTGCGCCCTCCTATCTCCTGGCCGCCTTGATTGCTTCTTGACTTGCAATCCAAGTCCTTTGGATCACGTTCGTTCCAAAAATCACGCTCCCGAAGGTTTCATTCCATTTGAACTCCGTTTGATATTCCTTTTCTTCAAAATACTGAAATAGGCAAAAAAAACAACAATACGGGCTGGGCCTCTGGTTAGTAGGTTAGTCCCAAAAATGATATAAATGTGTAAAATAAAGCCCATAAACATCCAAAAGGGGTAATATAATAGCATGGAATAATAAAAAATTATAGATACGTTGGAGACGTATCATAGGGTAGGACAAAAGATGTCATGCAAGTTCTTCTCCATAAGCACGTATGACTATATTCTGAATACATGCCTACATTACATTGATGAACTGGAGCTAGTTCTGTGTTACCCTATGTTATAGCTATTACATGAGGAATCGCATTCGACATAATTATCCATCACTGATGCAATGCCTACGAGCTTTTCACATATTGTGCTTTGCTTATTTACTTTTTCCGTTGCTACTGTTACAACTACTACAAAACTGCTATCTTTACTTTTGCCACTGTTACCATTACTATCATACTACTTTGCTACTAAATACTTTGCTGCAGATACTAAGTTATCCAGGTGTGGCTGAATTGAAAACTCAACTGCTAATACTTAAGAATATTCTTTGGCTCCCCTTGTGTCAAATCAATAAATTTGGGTTGAATACTCTACCCTCGAAAGCTATTGCGATCCCCTACACTTGTGGGTTATCAAGACTAATTTCTGGCGCTGTTGCCGAGGAGCATAGCTCTATTCTTTGAGTCACTTGGGATTTATATCTGCTGAGCACTATGAGGAGCTTGAAAGACAAAAGAACTAAGGTTTTTCCCTCAACTACGAGGGGAGGTAAGGAACTGCCATCTAGCTCTGCACTAGATTCTCCTTCTGTTTTGAGTAAGCTTGCGACACCTAAACCTGCTACTACTATGAATTCTGATATGTCGCATGTTATTGATGATGCCACTTCTGCTATGCATGATGCTTATGATGAAACTGCTTCTGTGCGTGATACTACTTTGCCATTAGGTGAATTTCTTGATGAACAACTTGCTAGGGTTAGAGAGAATGAAATTATTAATGATGATATTATTGATGATAGTGATGATGAAAGTTCTCCCCCTGATTATGAATTACCTGTTGTTCCTGAGGGTTATGTTATGGATGAAGAAGTTGCTATAGCTATTTTTGCTTGCAAAGATAGATATGACCTTAAGAAGTTATTAGCTAAATGGAAGCAGCAATCCCTTAATGCTAGAATGAAACCTGACCCCGCTTTTGCTACTTCACCTATCTGTGTTACTGATAAGGATTATGAATTCTCTGTTGATCTTGAAATAATTACTTTGGTTGAATCTGATCCTTTTTATGGCTATGAATCTGAAACTGTTGTGGCACATCTTACCAAGTTAAATGATATAGCCACCCTGTTTACTAATGATGAGAAGTCTCGCTATTATTATATCCTTAAGATATTTCCGTTCTCATTAAAGGGTGATGCTAAGACATGGTTTAATTCTCTTGATCCTGGTTGTGTGCGTAGTCCCCAGGATATGATTTATTACTTCTCTGCTAAATATTTTCCTGCTCATAACAAACAAGCTACCTTGCGGGAAATATATAATTTTGTGCAAATCAAAGAAGAGAGTCTCCCACAAGCTTGGGGGAGGCTTCTCCGATTACTTAATGCTTTGCCTGATCATCCTCTAAAGAAAAATGAAATACTTGATATCTTTTATAATGGACTAACCGATGCTTCCAAGAACTACTTGGATAGTTGTGCTGGTTGTGTTTTTAGGGAAAGAAGAGTCGACCAAGTTGAATTACTATTGAATAATATGTTGACTAATGAAAACAATTGGACTCTTCCTGAGCCAATTCCCGAGGCAATTCCTGAGCCAATTGAGCCAACTCCCGAGCCTATTCCTAAACCAACTCCGAAGAAGAGGGGTGTTCTATTTCTCAGTCCTGAAGATATGCAAGAGGTAAAGAAATCAATGAAAGAAAAAGGTATTAAAGCTGAAGATGTTAAGAATTTACCACCTATTGAAGAAATACATGGTCTTAATATACCGCCTGTTGAAGAAATACATTGTCTTGATAACCCGACATAGATAGTAAAGGTAAATTCTCTCTATAGATATGATAAAGTTGAAATTCCCTCTACTAAATTTCATATCCCATGCTTAGATGAATTTGATGACTTTATGGCTAGACAAGAAAGTTTTAATGCTTATGTTGGTACAGAATTAAAGAATAATGCTTTCGAGATAGGACGCTTGAGTGATTATATGGCTAGAGTTAAAGGTGAACTTAAACTCATTAGCAAATATGCTTCTATGGTTACCACTCAAGCTGAGCAAGTACTTAAAGCTCAAAGTGATTTGCTCGATGAATTAAATAATAAACATGACTTTGCTGTTAGAGTGGCTACTAGAACTGGTAGAATGACTCAGGAACCTTTGTATCTTGAAGGCCACCCTAAGAGAATCGAGCAGGATTCTCAGAGAAATAATTTAGAGGCACCTAGTTCTTCCAAAAAGAATAAAAAGAAAAATGATAGGACTTTGCATGCTTCTAGTGAACCTGTTGTAGACACACCTGAGAATCCCAATGATATTTCTATTTCTGATGCTGAAACACAATCAGGTAATGAATATGAACCTAGTGATAATGTTAATGATAATGTTCATGTTGATGCTCAACCTAGCAAAAAAATGATGTAGAGATTGAACATGTTGTTGATCTTGATAACCCACAATCAAAGAATCAACGTTATGATAAAAGAGATTTTGTTGCTAGGAAGCACGGTAAAGAAAGAGAACCATGGGTTCAGAAACCCATGCCTTTTCCTCCTAAATCATCCAAGACTAAGGATGATGAGGATTTTGAGCGCTTTGCTGAAATGATTAGACCCATCTTCTTACGTATCCGCTTAACTGATATGCTCAAATTAAATCCTTATGCTAAGTACATGAAGGATATCATTACAAATAAAAGAAATATACCAGAAGCTAAAATTTCCACCATGCTTGCTAATTACACTTTTAAGTGTGGAATACCAAAGAAACTTGGAGATCTAGGGTACCGGCTATACCATGCTCCATTAAAAGAAACTATGTTAAAACTGCTTTATGTGATCTTGGAGCCGGTGTTAGTGTTATGCCTCTCTCTTTATATCGTAGAGTTGAATTGAATAAGTTGACACCTACTAAAATATATTTGCAAATGGCTGATAAATCAACTGCTATACCTGTCGGTATTTGCGAGGATGTGCCAGTTGTGGTTGCAAATGTCACTATCTTAACGGACTTTGTTATTCTTGATATTCCCGAGGACGATAGTATGTCGATTATCCTTGGTAGACCCTTTTTGAATACTGCAGGGGCTGTTATTGTTTGCAACAAAGGCAATGTCACTTTTCATGTTAATTGAAATGAGCATACGGTACACTTTCCGAGGAAACAACCTCAAGTTCATAGCATCAATTCTATTGGAAAAAGTCCAACTATCATTATTGGAGGTTTTGAATTTCCTCTTCCTACTATCAAGAAAAAATATGATATTCTTATTGTTGGGGATGTTCATATCCCTGTTGAGGTAACCTAGTGTTATTTGAAATTTCTCCGGTTCCGTGTTATTCGGAATGAGTTTGTTAACAAGACTTGATCAACCTTGTTAGTGGATTCATTTTGATGATCATGAGATGGATGAAACTAGAAGGCACAACCTTCTGTACCCTCTTTT
Organism: Triticum dicoccoides; assembly: GCF_002162155.2. Taxonomy (NCBI): domain Eukaryota; kingdom Viridiplantae; phylum Streptophyta; class Magnoliopsida; order Poales; family Poaceae; genus Triticum; species Triticum dicoccoides. The sequence goes on along the minus strand of NC_041391.1, from coordinate 522,313,824 downwards.
TACTTTCTGTTATTTAGAATAAATAAAGCAAAAATAGTATTATCTGCCTGTTTTCTGAATTATCCACGCAATAAAAAAATATCCCAAAAATAAAAGTGCTCCAAATGCCCTGTAAATTTAGTATGATTTTTATGGAATATTTGAGGATTTTAGGCACTGAAAACACTGCAGGGGGCAAGCACCTGGCCACGAGGGTGGAGGGCGTGCCCACACCCCCTGGGCACGCCCCCTGTCTCGTGGGCCCATGGTGGCCCCCTCCACTTATTCCTGCACCCACACACTCCATCTTCTTCCCAAAAAAATCTCCATCCAGCTCAAGCATGAGTTCTAGCTCATTTTGCTGCGATTTTCGATCTCCTTGCTCAAAGCTCCATTCACAAAACTGCTTTGGGAGATTGTTGCTTGGTATGTGACTCCTCCATTGGTCCAATTAGTTTTTGTTCTAGTGCTTTATTCATTGCAAATTTTTGCTGCATAGGTGACCCTGTTCTTGAGCTTGCATGTCAAATTTATGAGGTCCCAAGTAATTCTAATGCATGATATAAGCTCTAGGCACTTTTAGGAGTAGTTGCTACCAATCTTGTTTAGTTTTATTCACTTTTATTTTGAAGTTACTAAAAAATTCTGAAATTTTTAGAAAATGATAAGGAGATTTTTGAGGGGCTCTTCTAGCCAAGACTCCCAGGATAAACAAGCTAAAGAGAAGGAAAAGGCCAAGTATAATCTTCCTCGCGTAGCGGAAGTACGGCCGTGTGAATGGCCTTGTGATAATTTCTTGAGAGAAGCCGGGATTTATGAAGACTTTTATTCTTTGATTGAAAATGCAGGCCTCGCCGACTTCCTCCATGACCGGATCGATCAGTATCTCTTACTCACCAATACTTTCGTGCAAAACTTTTATTATTATCCTAAGAATTCACCTCCTTTAGTGTCATTTCATTCATATGATGAGTTCAAGGAAATGCCATTACGTAATTTTTGCGCGGTATGTAGAATACCCTTTGAGGGCAGATTAGATGAACCACATCATAAAGATGTGGATGGTTTTGTTAACACCATTACTGTAGGGGATCCGAAGAAGGGTTCCGATGTGAGAATCTCTAGCATACACTTTCCTGTTTTATGCTACTTTGCCATATTTGCTAGTCGATGCTTAATTGGTCGTGGAAATAGTGGAAACTTCAGTGTTCCTGATATTATTATTCTGTTCCATGCCTTGTTTGGTGATAATAGTTTTAGTATGGGTGCCGTTATTGCTAAACGGCTAAGCCTGAACTGTACAAAAGGCCCCATCTTTGGAGGTATCTATGTTGCATGCCTTGCTAAACATTTTGAGATACCTATTAGGCACTATGAGAAAGAGGAGACAAAGTTGCATCTTTCCCTTTTAGATTACAGGAGCATGGTAGCACATGAGTTTATTGTTCACAATGATGATAAGATGCTCCTGTATAACCTGAGATTTAATAAGAAACACAATGAGATTATTATCCTGCCTGCGTCTCTGTTGTTTGATTTGACTGCAGTTAATTATCTTGTCTCGTCGGAAGCGGTGTACGCTCATCGAGGACAGGCATCCGCTCTAGAGCCTGAGCCGGAACCTCCACTGGACCCTTATCATCCATCATCTTATCAGTGGGATCCGGAGGAGATCGCTAGTCAGTGGTATCCTGATGACACTCCTCAGTACACCAGGGAGAGTAGCCGCTATCCTTGGCAGTATACCAACTTAGGCCAAAAGCCTAAGCTTGGGGGAGTACGTATTTCTCACCGACTTTACATTCATGTTCACACACTACTCTAGTTGTCGGTGCTCATACTCTTTCATTGTATTATCCATGCTAGTTTAATTTCTTTTTCTAGCTTTCTTCTTGTATGTTTGATAAACCTTAAGAAAAACCAAAAAAATAGTTGGTTTACTTTCCATGCTTGTAGTAGTAATTAAAATGAAAACCCAACAAGATTTCTCGTTCTTCTTTTACTTGTTTGGAGCTTTTCCCGTGTAAATAGTTTTATTTCTTTTCTTTCCTTTGGGGGTCGAGAGTAGAAAACCATATTGAAAATGTTTAGTGGCTCTCATATGCATGATTGTTTATTTAATTTAGATCCCATTACTTTGTCTTCTCTCTTGAATTGAATGCTTGCGGATTCCAGCTTAGTCCAATGCACGTGCACTATTATTATTATACACACCGTTCAGTTGTGCAAGTGAAAGGCAATAATGACGATATATGATGGACTGACTGAGATAAGAAAAGCTGGTATGAACTCGACCTCTTTTGTTTTTGTAAATATGATGAGTTCATCATTCCTGACTCAGCCTATTATGAAGTAAACATATTTGCAATGACATTTAAAGATTATAGTTGCTTGTGCCATGCTTAATTAGCTATGAGTTATAATGGTTTACCTTGTGTGCCAACATGCTATTAAAATGATTATGATGTGGTATGATGGGATGGTATCCTCCTTTGAATGATTGAGTGACTCGACTTGGCACATGTTCACGCATGTAGTTGAAACAAAATCAACATAGCCTTCACGATATTTATGTTCATGGTGGATTATATCCTACTCATGCTTGTACTTGGTGTAAATTAATTTTAATGCATGTTCATGACTGTTGTCGCTCTCTCAGTTGGTCACTTCCCAGTCTTTTGCTAGCCTCCACCTGTACTAAGCGGGAATACTGCTTGTGCATCCAAACTCCATGAACCCCAAAGTTATTCCATATGAGTCCACCATACCTTCCTATGTGCGGTATCTACCTGATGTTCCAAGTAAATTTGTATGTGCCAAACTCCAAACCTTCAAATGAAATTCTGTTTTGTATGCTTGAGCAGCTCATGTTTCAACTAGTGTTGTCTGTATCTTCCATTCTAGGTGGGTTATTCTCAAGAGGAGTGGACTCCGCTCCTCATTCACGAGAAAATGGCTGGTAACAGGGATGCCCAGTCCCATGATCAAAAAGATCAAAGAAAATCAAAATAATTAAACAAAACTCCCCCAGGGCTGTTGCTAGTTGGAGGCACTTGTTGTTTCAAGCAAGCCATGGATTGATGCTTGTTGGTGGTGGGGAGTATAAACTTTTACCATTCTGTTTGGGAACCGCCTATAATGTATGTAGCATGGAAGATATCGCCATCTCATAGTTCTTGCGTTGACAGTGAAAGTATGCCGCTCAAAATGTTATTCATCTCTATTTAAAATCGAGCTCTGGCACCTCTACAAATCCCTGCTTCCCTTTGAGAAGGACCTATCTATTTACTTTTATGTTGAGTCATCACCTTCTTATTAAAAAGCACCCGCTGGAGAGCACACTGTCATATGCATTCATTACTATTAGTTTATATTGGGTATGACTTGACTGGATCTCTTTCACCATGAATTACAATGTTTAGTCAGTCTTTGGTCTTTAAAGGTGCTCTGCATTTATGTTTTGCGGTCTCAGAAAGGGCTAGCTAGATACCATTTTGTTATATCATGTTATGATTGTTTTGAGAAAGTGTTGTCATCCGAGTTTTATTGTTATCGCTTGCTAGTTGATTATGCCATTGATATGAGTAAACATGAAACCTAAGTGTTATTGTGAATATGGTTAGTTCATAATCTTTGCTGAAAACTTGAATGCTGGCTTTACATATTTACAACAACAAGAGCAAATAGAGTTTGTAAAAGTTTTTCTTTATCACTTTCAGTTTATCAACTGAATTCTTGAGGACAAGCAAAGGTTTAAGCTTGGGGGAGTTGATACTTCTCCAACGTATCTACTTTTCCAAACACTTTTGCCCTTGTTTTGGACTCTAACTTGCATGATTTGAATGAAACTAACCTGGACTGACGCTAGTTTCACCAGAACTGCTATGGTGTTGTTTATTGTGCAGAAAACAAAAGTTCTCGGAATGACCTGAAAATCCACGGAGATAACTTTTGGAAAATATAAAAAATACTGGCGAAAGAATCAAGACAGGGGGCCCACACCCTGTCCATGAGGGTGGGCGGCGCGCTCCCTCCCCCTGGGCGCGCCCCCTGTCTCGTGGGCCCCCTGATGCTCCACCGAGCTCAACTCCAACTCCATATATTCTGTTTCACAGAGAAAAAAATCAGAGAGAAAGTTTCATTATGTTTTATGATACGGAGCCGCCGCCAAGCCCTAATCTCTCTCGGGAGGGCTGAGCTGGAGTCCGTTCGGGGCTCCAGAGAGGGGGATTCGTCGCCGTCATCATCATCAACCATCCTCCATCTCCAATTTCATGATGCTCACCGCCGTGCGTGAGTAATTCCATCGTAAGCTTGCTGGACGGTGATTGGATGAGATTTACCATGTAATCAAGTTAGTTTTGTTAGGGTTTGATCCCTAGTATCCACTATGTTCTGAGATTGATGTTGCTATGACTTTGCTATGCTTAATGCTTGTCACTAGGGCCCGAGTGCCATGATTTCAGATCTGAACCTATTATGTTCTCATGAATATATGTGAGTTCTTGATCCTATCTTGCAAGTCTATAGTCACCTATTATGTGTTATGATCCGACAACCCCGAAGTGACAATAATCGGGATACTTCTCGGTGATGACCGTAGCTTGAGGAGTTCATGTATTCACTATGTGTTAATGCTTTGGTCCGGTACTCTATTAAAAGGAGGCCTTAATATCCCTTAGTTTCCACTAGGACCCTGCTGCCACGGGAGGGTAGGACAAAAGATGTCATGCAAGTTCTTTTCCATAAGCATGTATGACTATATTCGGAATACATGCCTACATTACATTGATGAACTGGAGCTAGTTCTGTGTCACCCTATGTTATAGCTATTACATGAGGAATCACATTCGACATAATTATCCATCACTGATCCAATGCCTACGAGCTTTTCACATATTGTGCTTTGCTTATTTACTTTTTCCGTTGCTACTGTTACAACTACTACAAAACTGCTATCTTTATTTTTGTCACTATTACCATTACTATCATACTACTTTGCTACTAAATACTTTGCTGCAGATACTAAGTTATCCAGGTGTGGTTGAATTGACAACTGAACTGCTAATACTTAAGAATATTCTTTGGCTCCCCTTGTGTCGAATATTCTTTAGCCGGCAGGTGTTGCTTGGAGCTGAAAACTTGGCACCCTTTGCAGTGTTTGACCAATTCTTTGGCGTCTTCCAAAGCAGTCGGCCAAAAGAAACCATGGCGGAAAGCTTTGGCAACAAGTGATCTTGATGCTGTGTGGTGGCCACACTCGCCTTGATGGATGTCTTTGAGGATTGCAATGCCCTTCTCTGGCTCAACGCAGCGCTGGAAGACCCCAGTCACGCTGCGCCTAACGAGTTCTTTGTTCACTATTGTGTAGGCTCCAGCACGGCGTTGAACTTGTCCTGCTGAGATCTTGTCAGTCGGCAGCTCTCTATTCACCACAAAGTTGAGGATGGGTTGGGCCCATGATGGATTTGTGACTTCTTCTATTGCCAACGCGGCTACTGCGACTAGGGCGGTTGGGGTTGGGAGGTGGTGGGTTGGAGTCGTCCACCACCTGCTATGTCGTTGAAGTCCCTGGGCCGACTGTTGCAGTCCTCGGGCCGGGTTCTGAAGTCCACGGGTTGGGTACAACCGTAGCAGTCCCTGAGCCTCCTGCCGAAATCCCCGAGCCACCTGCTGCAATCCCCAATTTGGATCCGACTGCATCGGGGTCAGGCGGCACAAAGATAGAATTTGATTCTGGAGACGGCTTGACAGACGGCTCGAGGAGGCGCTGAAGGGAGACGCCTGTTGGTATAGCTTGCTGGGTGGAGCTGATTCGTGCCAGGGCATCTGCTTGCTCGTTGTCATCCCGTGGCACATGAAGGAACTCGCACCGTTCAAAATATTCACTGAGTTGTTGGACGAGGAAGCGGTAGCTCGCCATGTTTGCATCCTTGGCGTCCCAATCACCAGACGACTGTTGGACCACCAAGTATGAGTCGCCATAACACATGATCCGGCATACGCCGAGTTCTTTGGCCAGCCGGAGCCCATGTATGAGCGCCTCATACTCGGCCACATTGTTGGAGGCGGCAAAGTGGATTTGCAACATGTATTTGAGCTTGTCGCCTTTGGGAGAGGTGAGGACGATGCCGGCTCCCAAACCAGTGCGCATCTTGGATCCATCAAAGTGCATCCTCCAATGGGTGGAGTCAGGTGCCGGTGACAGGTACTGGGTCTCGGCCCAGTCGACAAGGAAGTCAGCCAGCACTTGGGACTTGATGGCGGTGGGAGGCTGGTAGAAGATGGTATAAGGAGCCAGCGCAATGGCCCACTTGGCCACCCGGCCAGATGCATCCCAGCTGACCATGATCTCGGCAAGTAGGGCAGTGCAAACGATCATGATGAGGTGCTCTTGAAAGTAGGGCTTGAGCTTCTTGGCAGCAAAGTACACGCCATAGCACATCTTCTGGTAGTGGGGGTAGTTCTGCTTCGAGGTTGACAGTACTTGACTCAAATAATACACCGGCCTCTAGACCAACTGAGCCTTGCCTTCTTCTGGGCGCTGAACCACGATGACAGTGCTGACTACCCGGTTGGTTGCGGCAATGTAAAGGAGCATGGGCTCTTTGTCAGTCAGAGCCGCTAGGATAGGTAGCGTGACCAGCATCTTCTTCAATTGGTGAAAGGCTTCATCCGCCTGGTCGTTCCACTCGAAGTCAGTGGTTTTCTTCATGAGTTGATACAGAGGAAGAGCCTTCTCTCCTAGCCGACTGATGAAGCGGTTAAGGGAAGCCAAGAACCCGGTGAACTTCTGGACGTCTCGCGGCCGGGTGGGAATCTCCATCCTCTATAGCCTTGATCTTCACCGGGTTGCACTCAATGCCACGTTCAGAGACCAGGAAGACAAGGAGCTGGCCGGCTGGTACCCCAAACACGCACTTTTTAGGATTGAGCTTGATCTGAAAGCGGTGCAAGTTGTTGAATGTTTCCTTAAGATCTTCCAGCAGGGTGCCACGCTTCTCCGTCTTCACCACAATATCGTCTACATAGACATGGGCATTTCTGCCGAGTTGCTCGAGGAGGCACTTCTGCATGCAACACTGAAAAGTGGCACCGGCATTTCTCAGGCCGAATGTCATAGTCAGGTAGCAGAAGGCTCTGAATGGTGTGATGAAGGCGGTGTTCAGGCGGTCGGCTGGATCCAACTTGATCTGATGGTATCCTAAGTAGGCATCCAAGAAACTCAGCAGCTCGCATCCGGCTGTGGAGTCTATCACTTGATCGATTCAGGGCAAAGAGAACGGATCTTTGGGAAAGCTTTGTTGAGGCTGGTATAATCAATACACATGCGCCATTTCTTGTTTTTCTTCAATACAAGGATCGGGTTGGCAAGCCACTCTGGAAAGAACACTTCCATAATGAAGCCGGTTGCCAGAAGCCAGGCTATCTCTTCACCAACAATTCTTCTCTTCTCCTCTGACAGTCGGCGGAGGGGCTGTTTGACTGGCTTTGCATCTGCTCGGACATGTAGCTTGTGCTCGGCAAAATCCGTCAGAACACCCGGCATGTCCTTGGGGGACCATGCAAAGATATCCCGATTCTCACGGAGAAAATCGATGAGCTCGCTTTCCTATTTGTTGTCCAGGTTTGTTCCTACCAAGGCGAATCTCTCCGGGTGCTCCGGGTCCAAAGGTATCTTCTTTGTTTCCTTGGCCAGTTGGAAGGAGCCCTGAGCTTCCGACTCCTTGGGATCAGGCGGCAGGTCCGGCTGCTTGCCGGCCATTGCCACAACCCGGTCAATGATCTTTTTCACAGCAGCAATCACGAGGGACTCGGCCAGCCGACTGCTGGCTGCAGCGCAGGCAGAGTATTTCTTGTAGTCTCCGACTATGGTGATGATGCCCTTGGTGCTTGGAATCTTCATCTTGAGGTAGGCATAGTGGGGCACAACCATGAACTTGGCCAGAGCAGGTCGACCAAGTAAAGCATGGTAAGGGCTCTCCAAATCCACCACCTAAAACCAGACTGCCTCACGACGGAAGTGATCTTTGTCTCTAAAGAGAACATCTATCTTGATCTTGCCGATTGGTGAGCATGGAAGGTCGGGTACAATGCCATGGAAGACGGCCCGACTGGGCAAGAGCTGCTTCGTCTTGATGTTCAGCTTCTCCATGGTGTCACGGTACAGGATGTTGATGCTGCTTCCGCCATCAATCAGGACTCGGGAGAAACGAGCAGCCTACTGCTCGGTTGCAAAGGTGGCCTCCAACACCAAGGCATAAGAACCCGGAGAAGGCATCACCTCTGGGTGATTGGCTCGGCTCCAGCTGATGGGCTTCTCAAACCAGTGCATGAATTCTGGAACTTTGGAGGTGACTGCGTTGACCTCTTAGTGCTGTCGGCGCCTACTGCACCTGTCATCGGCTTGGCTGGTAAAGACGACATAGGCTGCATGCTCTTCAGGGAACTCGCCTTGGATGGCTCCAACTGCTGGGCGGACGGCCAGCTGCTGAGGAGCCGGAGGCAGCTGGCCAGCAGGCGGAGAAGGCAGTAGTTGAAGGAAATATGCCCTAGAGGTAATAATAAAGTTATTATTTATTTCGTTATATGATGATAAATGTTTATTATTCATGCTAGAATTGTATTAAAAAGAAACATAATACATGTGTGAATACATAGACAAACATAGTGTCACTAGTATGCCTCTACTTGACTAGCTCGTTGATCAAAGATGGTTGTGTTTCCTGACCATAGACATGAGTTGTCATTTGATTAACGGGATCACATCATTAGGAGAATTATGTGATTGACTTGGCCCATTCCGTTAGCTTAGCACTTGATCGTTTAGTATGTTGCTATTGCTTTCTTCATGACTTGTACATGTTTCTACAACTATGAGATTATGCAACTCCCGTTTACCGGAGGAACACTTTGTGTGCTACCAAACGTCACAACGTAACTATGTGATTATAAAGGAGCTCTACAGGTGTCTCCAAAGGTACATGTTGAGTTGGCGTACTTCGAGATTAGGTTTTGTCACTCCGATTGTCGGAGAGGTATCTCTGGGCCCTCTCGGTAATGCACATCACTATAAGCCTTGCAAGCAATGTAGCTAATGAGTTAGTTACAGAATGATGCATTACGTAACGAGTAAAGAGACTTGCCGGTAATGAGATTGAACTAGGTATTAAGATACCGATGATCGAATCTCGGGCAAGTAACATACCAATGACAAAGGAAACAATGTATGTTGTTATGCGGTTTGACCGATAAAGATCTTCGTAGAATATGTAGGAGACAATATTAGCATCCAGGTTCCGCTATTGGTTATTGACCGGGGACGTGTCTCGGTCATGTCTACATAGTTCTCGAACCCGTAGAGTCTACACGCTTAACGTTAGATGATGGTTATATTACGAGTTTATGTGTTATGGTGTACCGAAGATAGTTTGGAGTCTCGGATGTGATCACGGACATGACGAGGAGTCTTGAAATGGTCGAGACATGAAGATTGATATATTGGACGACTATATTCGGACACCGGAATAGTTCCGGGCGTTATCGGATGTATACCGGAGTACCGGGGGGTTACCGGAACCCCTCGAGGGGTTAATGGGCCTCATGGGCCCAAAGTGGAGCAGAGGAGGGGCGGCCAGGGCAGGCCGCGCGCCCCCTCCCCCTCCAGTTTGAATAGGACAAGGAGGGGGGGGCGCCCCCCCTTTCCTTCCTCTCCCCTCTCCCTTCCTTCCCCCTCTCCTACTTGGACAAGGAAAGAAGGGAGTCCTACTCCCGGTGGGAGTAGGACTCCTCCTGGCGCGCCCCCTCCCCCTTACTCCTTTATATACGGGGGCAGGGGGGCACCTCTAGACACAACAATTGATCCTTGAGATCTATTAGCCGTGTGCGGTGCCCCCCTCCACCATATTTATTAGGATCGATATAGTTGACTAGAGGGGGGGGGGGGTGAATAGGCAACTAACAATTTTTAGCTTTTCTTTACCAAATTAAACTTTGCATCAAAGTAGGTTGTCTAGATATGCAACTAGGTGAACAACCTATATGATGCAACAACAACAAGCACACACGCAAGCAAGGAATATAACACAAGTAAGCTTGCAAAAGTAAAGGCACGAGGTAACCAAGAGTGGAGCCAGTGAAGACGAGGATGTGTTACCGAAGTTCCTTCCTTTTGAGGGGAAGTATGTCTCCGTTAGAGCGGTGTGGAGGCACAATGCTCCCTAAGAAGCCACTAGGGCCATCGTATTCTCCTCACGCCCTCACACAATGCGAGATGCCGTGATTCCACTATTGGTGCCCTTGAAGGCGGCGACCGAACCTTTACAAACAAGGTTGGGGCAATCTCCACAACTTAATTCGAGGCTCCCAACAACACCATGAAGCTTCACCACAATGGACTGTGGCTCCGAGGTGACCTCAACCGTCTAGGGTGCTCAAACACCCAAGAGTAACAAGATCCGCTAGGGATTAGTGGGGGGAATCAAATTTCTCTTGGTGGAAGTGTAGATCGGGGCCTTCTCAACCAATCCCGAGAAAATCAACAAGTTTGATTGGCTAGGGAGAGAGATCGGGCGAAAATGGAGCTTGGAGCAACAATGAAGCTTAGGGATGGAAAAGGTGGTCAACTAGAGGAAGAAGACACCCCTTATATAGTGGAGAGAAAAATCCAACCGTTATCCACTTACTCAGCCCACGACCTGTGGTACTACCGCTCCAGACAAGCGGTACTACCGCAGGGGCTCACGGTACTACCGCGATGGACCGCGGTACTACCGCAGCAACAGCAGTGGCTAGTCCAGGCCAGAGCCGCCAAGGCTGAGAGCGGTACTGCCGCTGACGCGGTACTACCGCTCCCCCTTGTCGTACTACCGCAAGGCCAGAATGGACTAGGCTGGGGAGGGCATGGATGAATAAAAATACATCCGTGCCTACTTCCGCTGAAAATCAAACAGTGCAAAAATCCAACACGGTACTACCGCGCCAGGCGTGCGGTATTACCGCGCAGGGAGCGGATGTAAAAAATTACATCCGCCCCTACTTCCACTCGTGTTACTGAGCCAGACCAGGACTCACGGTACTACCGCACGCATGGGGCGGTACTACCGTGTAGGGCGCGGATGTAAAATTACATCCGCCCCTACAGCCGCAAGAGAGGATGAGCCTGGCCTGAGACCACGGTACTACAGCTCCATAGGAGCAGTACTACTATGTGCTCCTACGGTACTACCGCAAGGGCTTGCGGTACTATTGCAGGGGCCTGCGGTACTACCGCTCCTAGGAGCAGAACTACCGCATGCCTCAGAAGCAACAGTAGGAATCCTTCTTTTTGCACAACAATGAAGATAACAGAGGATGCTCCAAGGCGCAAAGGGAGAAAACGTGTACGTGATGATTCCACCTGAACCTTTCCACCGCGGACCCCCCCTTAATAGTACGACTATCCTACGACTCAAATCCACCAAAAGAGACGTAGAACACCACCGTCTTCAATAGTCTTCAAGGGGTAACAAACCGTCTTGTGCCTAGTGACAAAGCGACTGAAATACTCAAGGCACACGATTAGTCCGCAAAAGCATTGTCATCAATCACCAAAACACCTTAGGGATAAAATGCCCTTACAATCTCCCCTTTTTTGGTGGATTGATGACAATACGGGGTTTGCACAAAGGGAAAGAATATAGCACATAAGCAAACCCCACATCTCTAAAATATAGACGAGCTCCCCCTAGATGCGTGCCAGAGGGTAAAGTGCTTTGGACTGCACGACACGTATACTAGGATCAACACTCCCCCTATATTTTATAGAAAAAGCATATCTTGCTACAAAAAGGCTAACACTAAGAAAGATAGTAAATAAGAGCATAACATAAATAGCATAATATAACATAGGCTCAATAAGGTAATAAGGTACGATGGAGTGCATATGTCTTACACCATATGATAGACCAAGTCTCACGAGCAAAGTAAACCAAAGCAAGCAAGGTTCAACGGAACAAACACGAGCAAAGAAAACACAAGACACAAGACTCTCGCAAATCCCTACACTCTCTCCCCCTTTGGCATAGAGACGCCAAAAAGGCGGAGAGGACACCTACACACAAGTGGTGGCTCAAGCGAAGTAGTCAGACGCACGGTCCTCGTCAGACTTGGCAGCAGGAATGGTCTCCTCGACGTCCTCCTCAGAATCAGTCCACTTGAAGCCTTGTTTCGCCATCCACTCAGCCTCTGGAGTGATGCGATCCTTAGAACCTCTGGAGGGCTGGAAAAAAAGCTCGAAGCTCGCGAGCTAAATGAGTAGCTCGTGACTCGGATCGAATTGACTCAAACTCGAACAATAACGAGTCGAGTCGAGCTTTAGTTTAAGATCGTTTATATGACGAGTTAAACAAGCCGATCTCACAAGTACTCATATAACTCGTTAGGCTCGGTAAAAGAATCAGTGTTTCATGATGGGTAGTAAAAAATAGCCACTAAACACCTTACGTCCAAGCACAAGGCCCAACCGCTCAAGGCCTAGTCACCTAGGAGGCTCACACGTACACGACCATATATCTCCATGTTAAATTCCTAGTTAATATTTTGTCGTATTCTTAAGGTTCTTATGTTCATATCTTTAACGAGCTTAACAAGCTAAACGAGCCAACCCGCAAGTTATACGAGTCGAGCCAATCTTGGATTGGAGCTCGTTATAGTAACGAGTCGAGTCGAGCTAGCTCGTTAATGAAACGAGCTTTAGCGAGCCGAGTCGAGCTAGCTCGACTCGGCTCGAATTCCACCCCTAGCCAGAAACATCCTCCCCAAATAGCCTCATGATCTTCTTGTCACGGCAGTGACTCTCCTTGGAGGCAACATGAGACTTGTACTGTCCCTTGGCCTGCATGCAGAACAAGGTCTTCATCTTGTTCTTCAGCCTCTTAGCCCAAGATGGCTCAGAGGTGGGAGGGGTGTAACCCTCAGAGCTGACCTCATCTGCTGGCTCCTCCTCAACCTCATCTGCATCCACATCCATGGCAGCCGCAACCTCAGCACGAGAAGTGGTGTTAGCCCACTGAGGCTTGACACGGAGCCGGATGGAATCATGTCGAATCCAATCAGGGGCCGCAAAGTCATCCTGAGGGTAGAGCTTCTCCCAAGTGGCTGAGATCAACTAAAACAGATACTGTCCATACATGGGGACCTTGCGGTTGAAGATGGCAAACCGAAGCTCACACCACATGATATGTGAGACATCAAGTGGTAGCGTCTAAGAGTTGCGCGCATCTTCACACAGGAGCAACATGTCCACACGATAAGCATGCACCTTGTCCTTATCCCCAATGCATGGGAAGAGAGAGTTGCGGAAGATCCGGTACATGATGTCAAGGAAGGAGTTGAGCACCCAAGAAGACTTGCCACTGGAGAGCTTCTTCTCAACAAGGAAGGACTGAAGCTTGTTCTTGTTGGCTGACTCGGAATTGGCATGAGGACGAACACCTTGGGGTGTAGCGAGCCCCTCATCCGAAACACCAAGCAAAGTCATGAACTCCTTCCAGGTAGCCGTCAGCCGCCAACCATTGGTCATCCAAGTCATCGTCCGGTCCTCATTAGGATGAAAGTACACCGAGGTGAAGAACCGAGCCACAATCTCCAGATCATAGTCTTTGTGAAAAGAGATGATATGCTCAATGCCAAACTGCTCCACTAGATCCAGAGCCTCACCAAAGTATGTCTGGTGCTTCTCTTCCCTCATATGATGCATGTCGATCCAGTGCACATCCACATAGATATTCCGCTTGGCCTTGATCACATCTAGATAAATGAGATTCTGTTGCTTGGTCCAGAACAACTCATTCCCTCGAAGGTTGGCACGAGGTTTCACATAGGGATTGATCTTTCTTCGAGAGATGAACTCAGAAAGCGGCATATCATCCACACCCATGACGGGTTCCTTGTCCTTGGTGGCGGTGGTCTTGGTCCTGCGTTGGGGGGCACTGGAGCCCTCAGGAGCTTCATCTTGATTGCACAGACGCTTGGAGCCCGTGTCACGGCTTGGGTTGGAACGGCGAGCATGAGCACCTGAGCCACACACCACAAAACAAACACGCAAGAAACACGAGAAGGATCAGTGCAAAGAACGCAGCAAAACAGTGAAACAAGTAGAATTCACACATGATAATTGCCACATGATAGATTTGACAGCAACTCTAGCACTGCTTGGTCGCGTGGAACTAAAAAATTAGTGCCGCTCCAAATCACGGTAGTACCGCGCGCGCGGTAGTACCGCACTGGAGGTGCGGTAGTACCGCACGGGTGGTAGTACCACGCAGGAGGTGCGGTAGTACTGCGCATTTTCAGATCCGAAACAGCAAGTGAATCTGGGAACTACCGTGACGACAAAGCGGTACTACGGTCGATCAAATCTACCACGGGGCAACATATGATGTACAAACTCTACGCAATACTACTCTCCTCCATCCTACTCTTGCAAAGATTTAGCCTAAAATCTCAAGAACAACTAGCATCTCCCCAAAAACCTAGAAGCAAAGGAACAAACCAAACAAAGAGGGATTTAGGGAAAGACCTTGTTCCATGGCAAGAGGAAGTGGCGGCGAACAATGAGGAGAGCAGCTGGAGAGGGAGATCCGGCGAGGGTGTCCGGCACCATTCGTGGGAAGGAGAGAGAGAGGCGGCGTGGGAAGAAGGAGTGAATGGGTATGGGGGAGTTGGAACTCCCCCTGCCCCCTCTTAACCCCCACACGCTCGCTGCGCCATGGTAGTACCGCGACTCATTGCGGTAGTACCCCCCGAGCGGAAGTACCGCGCCGTGGGCGGTAGTACTGCTCCACCAGCGGCAATAAAAAATTACTGTCGTGCTGGTTGCGGTAGTACCGTGTCCTTGCGGTAGTACCGTGGCGGACCACGGTAGTACCGTGAACCCAAGAAAATGCAGTTTCAAGCACACAAAAAAACAACTTTGCACGGAACCTTCAATAGAACACACACACCAATGAGCTAACGAGCGAGACACTACAAACAAACAAGGGACAACAAAGACTAAAACGAGACACAACCTCTCCAAGGAGGGGGCGGTGGCCGGAGCCACCTATGTTTGAGTTGATTGGTATGGCACCGCGAAGAATTATCCTTGGGCCCATGACCAAAACTCGTCTTTGAAGCACATGTACCATAAAAAATGGCTAATGTGAAAGAGTTGATCAGTTTATGCATAATGGGGGGAGGGAGAGTTCATTGAGATAACAACACTCCCCCTATGTCCATGCCTACACCTAAACTAGACAACAAGTTGAGTGTGGTGGGGTGTGCAAGGGTTCAAGTCACATTGCTCGAATCAATGATATTTGGCTCATGCCTTAACTCACGAAATCTTGCTTCATCCAAGGGCTTCGTGAAAATATCTGCAAGGTTATCATGAGTGTTGACATACTTGAGCTTGATCTCCCCTCGCCTAATATGATCCCGGATGAAGTGATACCAAATCTCAATATGCTTCGTCTTGAAGTGTTGCACCGGGTTGAGAGAAATCTTGATGGCACTTTCATTCTCACACCAAGGAGGCACTTTGTCACAAATGACACCGTACTCCTTTAAAGTTTGCCTCATCCATAGGAGTTGTGTACAACAACTACCGGCCGCCACATATTCCGCTTCGGTGGACGAGAGAGACACACAACTTTGCTTCTTGGAAGACCAACTCAACAAAGAGCAACCCAGAAATTGGCACCCTCCGGAAGTTGACTTCCTATCCACTTTGTCTCCCGCCCAATCGGAATCCGTATATCCTTCAAGCTTGAAGTTTGCTCCTCTTGGGTACCATAAGCCAAAGTTTGGGGTATGAGCCAAATATCGAAAGATTCGCTTGACCGCCACATAGTGGCTTTCCTTCAGTGCGGCTTGAAACCATGCACATATTCCCACACTCAACATGATATCCGGTCTATATGCACAAAGGTAAAGCAAGGAGCCAATCATGGAGCGATATACCTTTTGATCCACCGCTTTACCATTGGGATCAATGTCAAGTTGGCACCTGGTAGGCATTGGAGTAGAAGCCGGCTTGACATCACTTAGCTTGAATCTTTTTAGCATGTCTTGAGTGTATTTGGCTTGGTTGATGAAGGTACATTCTCTTCTTTGCTTGATATCGAAACCAAGGAAGAACTTCAACTCTCCCATCGAAGACATCTTGAACTTAGAGGTCATGAGAGCGTCAAATTCCTCATTGAAAGCTTTGTTAGGGGAACCAAAGATAATATCATCAACATATAGTTGGCATACAAACAACTCCCCTTTGACCTTCTTAGTAAAAAGAGTGGGATCGATTTGCCCAACCTCAAATCCTCGATCTTGTAACAACTCGGTAAGGTGGTCATACCACGCACGTGGGGCTTTCTTAAGGCCATAGAGTGCCTTATCGAGTTGATACACATGATCCGGAAGTAGGGATCCTCGAGCCCGGGGGTTGCTTGACATAAACCAACTCATTAATAGGACCATTAAGAAAAGCACTCTTCACATCCATTTGTTGTAACTTAAAGTTGTGATGGGAAGCATAAGCAATCAACAACGAATGGATTCAAGGCGAGCAACGGGAGCAAAGGTTTCACTGTAGTCGATACCCTCGACTTGGGAGTAGCCTTGTGCTACCAATCTTGTCTTGTCGCGAATGATGTTCCCATGAGCATCTTGCTTGTTCTTGAATATCCACTTGGTTCCAATGACGTTGTGGTTCCCGATGGCCTTGGCACCAATCTCCACACCTTGTTGTACTCGAAGTTGTTGAGTTCTTCATGCATGGCATTGAGCCAATCCGAATCTTCGAGCTCCTCATAGACCTTTTGGGGTTCAACACAAGAGACAAACGCCTGATGTTCATAATAGTTTGCTAATTGTCTACGAGTGCTTACCCCCTTTCTTAGGCTTCCAACCACATTTTCCATGAGATGACCTTTGGTGGTGAGCTTGGAAGCAATCTTCGCGGCACGACGCTCTAACTCCTCCTAGGATGTGGAAGGAGGAGGGGTAACTTGATCATCTTGAGCGCCGTCTTGAGCTTGTTCTTGGTCTTGAACTTGCTCGAGGGGGAGAACTTGACCTTGGGCATCATTTGGTGGTTCACCACCATCTTGAGGTTGATCTTGCCCTTGGTCTTGTTCGAGAGGTTGAGGGCCTTCACTTTGTTCTTCGGAAGCGTGTGGGTCTTGGGGAGGTGATGGCTCCACTTGAGTGGAGCATTGTCCTCGGCCACAAGGGGTTCCTCAATGGGTAGGATATGACCAATACCCATTCTTCTTATGGCTTGGGGAGGAATTTCATCACCTACATCACAAGTACCACTTTGCTCCACTTGGGAGCCATTATTCTTGTCAAACTCTATGTTACACGTCTCCTCAATGAGTCCGGTGGACTTGTTGAGGACACGGTAAGCATGAGAGTTTGTAGCATAACCAACAAATATGCCCTCATAAGCTCTAGCCTCAAATTTAGACAAACGAACACCTTTCTTGAGAATGAAACACTTACACCCGAACACCCGGAAGTACTTGAGGTTGGGCTTGTTACCTGTAAGTATCTCGTATGGAGTCTTGTTCAAGCCTTTGCGAAGATAGAGCCGATTGGATGCATGACATGTTCTGTTGATGGCTTCGGCCCAAAAGTTGTATGGAGACTTGAACTCTGCCATCATGGTCCTTGCCGCATCCATCAACGTCCGGTTCTTCCTCTCCGTGACACCATTTTGTTGAGGGGTATATGGTGCAGCATATTGATGCTTCATCCCCTCATCACTAAGAAACTCATCCAAGATGTAGTTCTTGAACTCGGTGCCGTTGTCACTTCTTATTGTCAAGATCTTTGCATCATGTTGACGTTGAGCTTCATTTGCAAAGTCTATGACGGTTTGTTGAGTCTCACCTTTTCTCTTGAAGAAGTATACCCACGTGTATCTTGAATAATCATCCACAATCACCAAGCAATACTTTCTACCTCCAAGACTATCAAAGGATGTAGGCCCAAAGAGATCCATGTGAAGGAGCTCCAAGGGTCTCTTCGAGTAGATGATAGTCGTGGGAGGGTGAGCCTTCTCATGAAGCTTTCCTTCGATACAAGCACTGCAAGCACGATCTTTGGCAAAACTAACATTTGTTAGTCCACGGACATGGTCCCCCTTTAGAAGACTTTGCAAAGATCTCATATTGACGTGGGCTAAACGGCGATGCCAAAGCCATCCCACATCAACTTTAGCCATTAGGCATGTCGCGGTCTTAGTGGTTCGCTCTGAAAAGTTAATCAGATAAAGACCGTTCTCGACATGCCCAACAAAGGCTACTTTAAGAGTCTTGCTCCACAAGAGGGCCATGGTATCAATATCAAAGAAAGTGGCAAAGCTCATGAGTGCAAGTTGATGAACGGAAAGTAGATTGAATGCAAGGGACTCAACAAGCATGACTTTCTCGATCGTTAGATCATGAGAAATGACAACCTTGCCAAGACCCAATACCTTAGAAGACAAGGCATCACCCCACTCGACGTTGGTGGGCATAGAAGGAATCTTGTGCACGTCCACCACCAAGTCCATGCTTCCGGTCATATGATTTGTTGCTCCACTATCGAGCAACCATGATCCCCCACCAGAAGCAAACACCTATAAGAGATCAGTGCTTTGTTTTAGGTACCCATTTTGTAATGGGTTCTTTGATGTTAGTAACAAGGGTCTTAGGAACCCAAATAGACCATTCAATGCACTCATAAGGAGAACCAACAAATTTAACATAAACATGCCCATCACTAGCACGGCACGACACATAAGAAGGGTTAAAGTCGTCGGCTTTGTTGGAAGGGGTGGAATTGCCCTTTTTGACATCACCACCCTTCACCTTGTTCTTCTTCTCCTTAGGAGCACCCTCTCCCTCCTTCACAAAAGTTTGCTTGAGAGGAGGAGGTCGTTTGGCCTTGTCGTTCTTCTTCTTGTTCTTGGACTTGGGTGTGAACCCAACTCCTTCCTTGGCCACAACTTCCTTTTGATTGCTCAAAAGGTCATTGAGGTTCTTCTCACCTTGTATGCACGTAACAAGGCCTTCCTCAAGTTGCTCCTTCAACTTGGCATTTTCTTCCACAAGATGCACATGCTCACAACATGGGTTAGCGGCATTTGCATTATCAATTAATACCATATGTGGAAAGGTGGCTTTTTCTTTAGTTAGCTTCACTTGGAGTTGATCATGAGACTCCTTGAGGCTAGCATGAGCAGTCTTCAAGACCTTGTGGGCCTTGTCGAGTATATCAAACTCCTCTGTGAGTCTAGCATGGTCAATGCCAAGTTTAGCCTTCTCGGAAGTTAGCACACGAGATACAACAAGAGCATGATCAAGATCTTTCTTTAACTTAGCATGGTCATCGTTGTGTGACTCCTCAAGAGCCAAATGATGCACACGCTCTTCCTCAAGAGCATTAGAGAGATCCGATATCTCATCGGCATAGTCACGACTATGACCTTCCATCTTAGAGATGGTTTCTTCATGAGCCTCAATCATGTCATTGGCTTCACCAAGTTGTTCCAAGAGAGCAACGAAGTGCTTCTTGGATTTGCCTTCGAGTTTACTCATAAAAGACTCAAATTCATTTACTTCCTCATTAGACCCCTCACTTTCATCAATGCCATCCGTCAGGGAAGGATTAGAAATAATGGTGGTTTTGATGTTGGGGGTTACCTTGTTGGTGGCTTTAGCCATGAGACACTTGGCGGTGATGTTCTCATTGGGTGAGTCAAAGAGGGACACCTGTGGAGTTGTGGCAATGGCAATGGAGGCCATGGCCATGGCTTCACTATCTTCATCATCATCGTCATCCTCATGGTATTCTTCTTGAACCACCAACCCTCGAGTAGGAGTCTTTTTGGTGAAGTTGTTCTTCTTGGGGAAGGACTTGGCTTTGTCCTTTCGAATGAGCTTGCCACCATTGTCTTCCCACTTCTCGTTAGGGCAATCCACAACAAAATGGCTCACATTGCCACAATTGTAACATGTTCTCACACGTTGCTTGCCCTTGAACCCACTTGAGTTGTTCTTGTTGAAGTTGGGCCTTGTGTTCTTCTTGCTCCAAAATTGCCTTGAAGCAAGAGCCATGTGCTCATGATAATCATATTTTGTATCTTCGGGGTTGCTCTCCTGATCTTCCTCTTCTTCCTCTTCTTCCACAATAACCTTGGCCTTCAAGGCAGGTTGGTCTTCTTTGCCCTTTGGGAGCGCAACACCGCATTGTCGGCGGTCTTGTCCAAGATCCTCATTGCCACAAACTCATCCAACACTTTGTTTGAGGTCAAGGAGTGGAAGTCTGGTCTTTGACGAATGATGGAGGACAAGGCCTTCTGGTAAGGCATCATTGCTTTAAAGAACTTGCGCTTGATCCAATTGTCATCCGTGTCCTTGCTCCCATGAACTCGGAGTGAGACCGCAAGCTTGGTTACCCTCCGAAAGAGCTCACGAGGTTCTTCATCTTCTTTCATTGCAAACTCATTGGCTTCATCTTGCACCACTTCATAGTTGGAGCATTGAATGCTTGCACTTCCCTTATAGAGGGAAACAACACAATGCCATGCGTCTTTGGCCATGGCGAAGGGTCGAAGATGAGGGAGATCTTCGGGTAGAACTGCATCTTGAATGATGAAGAGAGCATTCTCATTGAATTGATGGTCCACGGCTTCTCTAGGGGTGAAGTTGCTTCGGTCATGTGGATGGAAACCTTCTTCAATGATTCTCCAAAGGTTAGTATTCACATGATTTAAATGACGCTTGAAGCGATATACCCAAGAATCAAAGTCCTCATTTTTTACAATCTTAGGAGGAGGATCGGCATGATTTAAATGAGTAGAAGGAATCGGTCCTCCATAAACTGGAGGAGCCACATGGGCAAAGATGTCGGTGCCATTTCTACCACTAGTAGAAGGATCCTTTTCACTAGTAGCTTCCCCCTTGTCGGAGTTAGCATCCGTCACCTTGTCAGTGGGATCACCCACTTTCAACGGCGAGGTAGATAGTTTAAGTCCTTCTAAGAATTTATTAAACATGCTTTCAACCTCGGTAGTCATGGAGGTTTTCAATGTGTCCAAAGCCACATTGAATTCCTCACGAGACACTGTGGTTCCCCCTTCACCCATAGACGAGATCGGATTCACACCGAAGTGCTCCTCCCTACCGTCTATGGTGTCAACCATACTCTTCGGATGACAAAGTCCTTAATAAAGAGACGAGGCTCTGATACCAATTGTTAGGATTGATATAGTTGACTATAGGGGGGGTCAATAGGCAACTAAATTTTTTTAGCTTTTCTTTACCAAATTAAACTTTGCATCAAAGTAGGTTGTCTAGATATGCAACTAGGTGAACAACCTATATGGTGCAACAACAACAAGCACACACGCAAGCAATGAATATAACACAAGTAAGCTTGCAAAAGTAAAGGCACGAGGTAACCAAGAGTGGAGCCGGTGAAGACGAGGATGTGTTACCGAAGTTCCTTCCTTTTGAGGGGAAGTACGTCTCCGTTAGAGCGGTGTGGAGGCACAATGCTCCCCAAGAAGCCACTAGGGCCACCGTATTCTCCTCACGCCCTCACACAATGCGAGATGTCATGATTTCACTATTGGTTCCCTTGAAGGCGGCAACCGAACCTTTACAAACAAGGTTGGGGCAATCTCCACAACTTAATTGGAGGCTCCCAACGACACCACGAAGCTTCACCACAATGGACTATGGCTCTGAGGTGACCTCAACCGTCTAGGGTGCTCAAACACCCAAGAGTAACAAGATCCACTAGGGATTAGTGGGGGGAATCAAATTTCTCTTGGTGGAAGTGTAGATCGGGGCCTTCTCAACCAATCCCAAGCAAATCAACAAGTTTGATTGGCTAGGGAGAGAGATCGGGCGAAAAAGGAGCTTGGAGCAACAATGAAGCTTAGGGATGGAAGAGGTGGTCAACTAGAGGAAGAAGACATCCCTTATATAGTGGAGAGACAAATCCAACCGTTATCCACTTACTCAGCCTGTGACCTGCGGTACTACCGCTCCAAACAAGCGGTACTACCACAGGGGCTCACGGTACCGCGATGGACCGCGGTACTACCGCTGTAACGGCAGGGGCTAGTCCAGGCCAGAGCCGCCAAGGCTGAGAGCGGTACTACCGCTAACGCGGTACTACCGCTAACGCGGTACTACCGCTCCCCCTTGCGGTACTACCGCAAGGCCAGATGGACTAGGCTGGGGAGGGCACGGTTGAATAAAATACATCCATGCTTACTTCCGCTGAAAATTGAATAGTGCAAAACTCCGACACGGTACTACCACGCCAGGCGTGCGGTACTACCATGCAGGGAGCGGATGTAAATAATTACATCTGCCCCTACTTCCGCTCGTGTTACTGAGCCAAACCAGGACTCACGGTGCTATCGCGCGCATGGGGCGGTACTACCGCGTAGGGCGCGGATGTAAAAAATTACATCCGCCCCTACAGCTGCAAGAGAGGCTGAGCCTCGCCTGAGGCCACGGTACTACAGCTCCATAGAATCAGTACTACCGTGTGCTCCTGCTGTACTACTGCAAGGGCTTGCGGTACTACCGCAGGGGCCTGCGGTACTACTGCTCCTAGGAGCAGTACTACCACATGCCTCAGAAGCAACACTAGGAATCCTTCTTTTTGCACAACAATGAAGATAAAGGAGGATGCTCCAACGCGCAAAGGGAAAGGCGGTGCAAAGGGAGAAAACATGTACGTGATGATTCCACCCAAACCTTTCCACCGCGGACCCCCTCTTAATAGTACGGCTATCCTATGACTCAAATCCACCAAAAGAGACGTAGAACACCACCGTATTCAATAGTCTTCGAGGGGTACCAAACCGTCTTGTGCCTAGCGACGAAGCGACTGAAATACTCAAGGCACACGATTAGTCCGCAAAAGCATTGTCATCAATCACCAAAACACCTTAGGGATAAAATGCCCTTACAATATTCCACCTCGATAATACCGTAGCGGTGCTTAGGCGAAGCCCTGCGTCGGTAGAGCATCATCATCATCACCATGCCATCATGCTAACGGAACTCTCCCTCGAAGCTCGGCTGGATCGAAGTTCGAGGGACGTCATCGAGCTGAACGTGTGCTGAACTCGGCGGTGTCGTACGTTCGGTACTTGGATCGGTGGGATCGTGAAGACGTACGACTACATCAACCGCGTTGTGCTAACGCTTCTGCTTTCGGTCTAAGAGGGTACGTGGGCACACTCTCCCCTCACGTTGCTATGCATCACCATGATCCTGTGTGTGCGTAGGAAAATTTTGAAATTACTACGTTCCCCTACAGTAGTCCTTCGCCCTTGGAGATCCGAGTGAGCCAATGACACTTCCAGGTTATATGGTTGGACGGCTTCGCGCCGTTGTGGAACTTGCAGGGGGCATCGAGGGTTTGCTCGTAGGAGAAAGCAGGCTGCCAAGCCGGCTTGCCGCCTTTCTGATGCTTGGGTATGGGCTGCCCTTCTGGCGGCTGGTCTTCGACTATTGCCACTTGCCGGCTAGTGGAAGTCGGCATCAGGGCCTTGCGTTTATTGTCATTCTGATGCGAGCGTCGATTGGTGTCGCCAGCCGACGTTCTCGGAGCCGGAGGGAGCACCTTTCCAGAGGCGTCCACCCGGAGCTTCGACTTCATTGAGGATTCGGCAGTGGCGTACTTGTCTGCTATGATCAGCAGCTCGTCGAGTGTAGCCGGCTCGTCACAAAGGAGTCGGTGCTTGAGGAGGGTGCCTTCCCGGCACCCGGTGGTGAAGTATTCTATAGCTTTCACCTCGTGCACCCCTTCGCAGGAGTTGCAGAGCTCGACCCAGCGCGTCAGATAGTCGCGGCTGGACTCGGTTGGGCCTTGGACGCACAGAGAAAGTTGGCGGGGCTTTGGCGCCTGCTTGTACGTGCTGGTGAAGTTGCGGATGAAGACTTCCATGAAATCGAGCCAGCTGTTCACGCTATAGGGCATGAGGTTGTTCAGCCAGGTGCGTGTCGTGCCTTGAAGCATGAGGGGGACGTACTTCACGGCAATGCACCTGTTGCCATTTGCTATGCTGATTGCAGTGGAGTAGTCTATCAGCCGGTCTTCTGGCTTCACCGAGCCGTTGTACTTGGGCGTGTCTCTTGGGAGCGAGAACCCTTTGGGAAAGGACTCGTCGCGAATGTGGGGACCAAAACAAGACAGGCCGACATCCTCCTCCTCTTCTAGTGCCAGGGATCGCGCCAGGCGGTCGATCCGATGGCGAGCGCCATTCTCGCCGATTCCCTCGATGTGGCCCAGCCGGCCGCTGAGCGTCGGGTGCTCAACAGGTGGCGGGAAGGGATATCTCTCCTGGTGGGGCAGAGGAGGAGGCAGGTTATCACCTTGCCGCTCCACGGCTTGTGGGCGGCCTTCTTCGTCGCGCTCGATGGTGAAGCACGTCCGACTGCGGCTAGCAGCCGGCTCCTTATCCTTTCGCTCACGGGCATCGCCTGTAGTTGGCGTCTGAGAGGTCGTGCCGTGCTCTCTGCGAGGGGGAGGACTCTCAGCGCAGGCGCCGGCTTCTTGCCGTTCTGCGGCCGTGTCGATGAGCTGCTGGACGCGTCTCGTCATGCAGCATAGCTCGTCACCGTCCAAGCCTTCCAGCTCATCTGCTGCCGCCTGGGCAGCACGCAAGTTCTCGAGCAGTGTGGCGTAGACTGGGCGGTCGGCCTCCAACATGCTGGCGATGGCCACGCCGCACTTCTTGATAGCGCCAAGCCGGCTGGGACCGCCAGCAGCCGGCATGCCGGAGGCGGCACGATCAACCTCATGTTGATAAGCCTCGGTGAGGCGTCTCATGGAGGCTATCTTCTTGCCGTCCTCGATGAGGGCAAGGCGGTGGGCCTCCAGCGTCTCGGCGTCGGCGTCAGCCAGAATGGGTGCGGACAGGTCGTGCAGCACCGTCTGCAGAGTGTCATGGGCGTTCTCGCCGGATGCAGCACCGTGGCTGATGACCAGCACCTCAGTGACGGTGCTGCCGTTGTTGTCGACGCGTGGAAGAGGGTCGTAGATCACCACCACGTTGGTAGGGAAGGCGTCGAGGGATGCCGTGTCGGAGTCGACGAGCATCGGGTCGGTGGAGCCGATCAACTCCAAGTCGGAGGTGGGCTCGCTGGCAAGGTCGAGCTTGCCAAGGAGGTTGATGAGGCAACTCTCAGAGCTGGTTGCACTCGCGTCTGGCACGGGCTTGTCGGAGAGGTGGATCTCACCGAGGAGATCGGCGAGGCAGCTCGCTGCACAGGCGGCGTCGACGCCATGCAGCGCGTCGGGGCAAGCACCATCGGGCGTGCCGGGCTGTCTACGCTCGCTAGGAAGGAACAAGGTTCCCGTCCAGAGCAGGTCTCCGGACGACGGTGCACCTGGCCCCCACGGTGGGCGCTAAATGTCGGGTTGTAGGTGCGACATATGCCAAAGGATGGCTAATCATTGTGGGAGCCAGTAAGACATCGCCGGTGCGTGGAAATGGGATAAGGCAAAGACATGCACGCCGGCGAATCTTACCCAGGTTCGGGGCTCTCCTAGGAGATAACACCCCTAGTCCTGCTCTGCGGGGTCTTCGCATAATCATTAAATCAAGTAGCTACAAGTGGCTCCTTGAACTATTTTGGCTAGAGGAAGAAGGGCACGACTAGCTCTCCTCTTCTCTCTACGTGGTGTGTGTAGTTCTAATGGATCAACCCTTTGCATGGGTGTCCTCGGGGGTTTATATAGGCCTACCCCCC
Source organism: Triticum dicoccoides (assembly GCF_002162155.2). NCBI lineage: Eukaryota > Viridiplantae > Streptophyta > Magnoliopsida > Poales > Poaceae > Triticum > Triticum dicoccoides. The sequence continues at coordinate 522,288,058 of NC_041391.1, read as the reverse complement.
AGGGGTACAATAGTAATCCGTCTGGGTGTGGACCCAGGCCGTCAGTGTCTGTGGGCGCCGGCTTCTCCGCCGGCCACTTGGGCCCGCCGACTGCCGGCCTCTTGGCCGACAAGTTGGGCCCACCGCCTGTGGTCCCTGTCGGCCGCTCATCACTGTAGCCTCACCCTTGATGACGATGGCTTTGTCGGGGCAAGCATGGCTACAGTGCCGCCGCCTGGCGGGCGTTCACTGTAGCCTCACCCCGTCTTATCTGGTTAATGGTGCACAAACTTCTAGGGTGAAGGTAGGCCGACTGTTGGGAGCCAGCCTTCCTTCATGCCGACTAGTCTTGCCAAGCCACCCTCTGGTGGCTCTCTGGCAGGAGGGGCCTGCCGCCTGCGGGCCGTACTGAGAGCTAGTCGTGGGGGCATGGTATCTCTGTCGTGGGTGATGTCATGGTCAACGTGGCAACAGTGCCGCACCGGGCGGGGGATGGCCGCCCGATATGGTGCACTGTGGCCATGCTCGCTCCGGGATTCGGGGGTGGCAGGCTTTACCGTAGCCATGCCCCGTCTTGTCACCGTTATGTGGGTGCAAACTTTGAGGGTGTATGTCTGGCCGCTTGGTAGGAGTCGGCTGATACGTCTCCAACGTATCTACTTTTCCAAACACTTTTGCCCTTGTTTTGGACTCTAACTTGCATGATTTGAATGAAACTAACCCGGACTGACGCTGTTTTCAGCAGAACTGCCATGATGTTGTTTTATGTGTAGAAAACAAAAGTTCTCGGAATGTCCTGAAAATCCACGGAGGCACTTTTTGGAAAATATAAAAAATACTGGCGAAAGAATCAAGACCAGGGGCCCCACACCCTGTCCATGAGGGTGGGGGGCGCGCCCACCCCCTGGGCGCGCCCCTGTCTCATGGGCCCCCTGAGGCTCCACCGACCTCAACTCCAACTCCATATATTCTGTCTCGCGGAGAAAAAAATCAGAGAGAAAGTTTCATCGTGTTTTACAATACGGAGCCGCCGCCAAGCTCTAATCTCTCTCGGGAGGGCTGATCTGGAGTCCGTTCGGGGCTCCGGAGAGGGGGATTCATCGTCGTCGTCATCATCAACCATCCTCCATCACCAATTTTATGATGCTCACCGCCGTGCGAGAGTAATTCCATCGTAGGCTTGCTGGACAGTGATGGGTTGGATGAGATTTACCATGTAATCAAGTTAGTTTTGTTAGGGTTTGATCCCTAGTATTCACTATGTTCTGAGATTGATGTTGCTATGACTTTGCTATGCTTAATGCTTGTCACTAGGGCCCGAGTGCCATGATTTCAGATCTGAACCTATTATGTTTTCATGAATATATGTGTGTTCTTGATCCTATCTTGCAAGTCTATAGTCACCTATTATGTGTTATGATCCGACAACCCCGAAGTGACAATAATCGGGATACTTCTTGGTGATGATTGTAGTTTGAGGAGTTCATGTATTCACTATGTGCTAATGCTTTGTTCCGGTTCTCTATAAAAGGAGGCCTTAATATCCCTTAGTTTTCGCTAGGACCCCGCTGCCACGGGAGGGTAGGACAAAAGATGGTATGCAAGTTCTTTTCCATAAGCACGTATGACTATATACGGAATACATGCCTACATTACATTGATGAATTGAAGCTAGTTCTGTGTCATCCTATGTTATAGCTATTACATGAGGAATCGCATCCGACATAATTATCCATAACTGATCCAATGCCTACGAGCTTTTCACACCTTGTGCTTTGCTTATTTACTTTTCTGTTGCTATTGTTACAATCACTACAAAACCCAAAAACATTACTTTTGCTACTGTTACCTTTATTATTATACTACTTTGCTACTAAATACTTTGCTGCAGATACTAAGTTATCCAGGTGTGGTTGAATTGACAACTCAACTGCTAATACTCAATAATATTCTTTGGCTTCCCTTGTGTCGAATCAGTAAATTTGGGTTGAATACTTGACCCTCGAAAGCTGTTGCGATCCCTTACACTTATGGGTTATCATCGGCCACTCTGGTGGCCGCCTGCTAGGAGTCGGCCCACCTTGGGACGGCTTACTAAACCTTGCCGCCTTCTTGCAGCCGGCCACGAGAAGGCGGCCCTTCGTCTTGGAAGCTTAAGGGGCGCAGTCGGCCCGTTGTTTTGAAGAACCAGGGGGAGCGGATAAGGCTACATGTGGTTATTTACTCCGACAGTTTCCGTGCATTTCCAATGTGGGATGGATTTTTGGCTCATGGGTACCGATTAATTGACTTGCCGAGGATAGTGTAACTGGGAATGTGAGAAGAGACGTCCCTGTCGACGTTATCTCAAGCGTTGATTGGTTAGAGATACTGTGAGGTAGTTGAAAAAAAAAGGTAAAGATCGGTAATCTAGAGAGGAACCTAGACTCATCTGCTCTCGGCGAACAGTAAATTTAAAATTTTAATAGAAAAATTAAAAAACTTTTGAGATCTTTAGGCATCCAAGATGCTCAAATGCGTCAGGTGCATGTAAATTTTCATTGTCAAATGACATCCGAGGAGCTTGTGGCAAAAAAACATCAAGTGTACACGGTGCTTTTGTTTTCAATTTTTTTTAACAATAGAGTTATGTTTTTTTGCCATGCACTCTTCATATGCCGTTTTTTAGCATCAGTACAGACACAAGCGCTCATATACACGCGCATACACTTACCCCTATGAACGCACGCACGCACACCCTACCCCTATGAGCACCTCCGAGAGACTGGGCCGGCATATCATCTTGAGATTTACGAAGTCACCGTAGGCGCCTCGTCGTCGACGGGAATGTCTCCTCCCATTGAAAACGCATCGCCGGAAATCCTGAAATAAATCTAGGAATAATGCGAGCACCAGGATTTGAACCCTGATGGGTTGGGGATACCACTGTCCACCTAACCAACTCAACCACAGGTTGATTCGCCTCTTCATATGTCGTTTAATCATGAGAATTTGCACGCACCCAGTGCACCTTGACGGTCTTTCGTGCCTAAACAAGTTCAATTTTTTATTACTTGTTATATTTATTTATTTTTTGAATTGCTACTCTCACTATAAGTACAAAACATAACTAAAACATGGAAGTACACACGAATATGTCATACGTGGGCCATACATACTAGAGGCTTTGGCTGATACATGAGAAGCGTGCATATTCGCACTGATTTTTCCATTGCTTAGCACATGACATTAATAGTATGCGCACAAGTTTAAACATTAGGCTTGCCATAGTGGGAGTAACTTATATTAGTGTCATGCATATGGCACTAGTCTAAATTACTACGTTCATAGTGCAAAGTACTTCCTCTGGTCCTTTTTGATACGCATATAAGATTTATCTAAAGTCAAACTTCATAAAGTTACATCATTACCTCCTTTTTGTTTGTTTCTCTAAAACGGTGCTCAAAATTAATCACTGGAAATTCGAGATGCTAAACATGTTGCAATGCACAGGATCGAAGGCCTACACGGTACTGTGGATTCGTGCGACGGCGCTTGGTTTATAATTGGGGATTGATCGGCAGTGCAATGCACACGAGGAGAGAGCACAACTGCCAATTTCTTGAAGAAAATTGGAATGTCGCATGAAACAAGGAATGATGCTCTTGCTGTTTCATACACATTTTCCATATATTTTGAGATACATCCCGTATAGTCTTTACACTATAATCACAAATATATCAGTTCCAAAACTTATGTACTAGAAAAAAATTCACTATTTTCGTTCACTTTCTTGCTGCTGAAACCAATGAACAAATCAATCAAGCAACCTCAAGTAATCCTTGAGGTCGGTGGGGAAGTAAGGGTACTGCCTCCAAAAACGTCGTGGATCCTCACCGTCTTTTACTTCAGAGCGGCATATACACAACGCTTCTTTTTCAATGTTTTTAAGTAGATTTTTTTGCCACGCACTCCACATATGCCGTTTGATCACAAAAAATTGCACGCACCTAGCACACCTGGCCGTCTTGGGTGCCTAAACAAATTCAGATTTTTTATTACTTTTATATCTTTCTTAAATTGCTGCTCTCACCAAAAACATAATACATAACAAAAACATGGAAGTATACATGAATATGTCATAAGTGGGCCATGCATACTAGAGGCTTTGGCTGACACATGAGGGGCGTGCATATCAGCAATGATTTTCCATTGCTTAGCAAGTTTAAGCATTAGGCTGGTCATAGTGAGAGTAATTTATACTAGTCATGCATATGACATTAGTCTAAGTTACTATGTTCATAGTGTAAAATACTTTCTCCGTCGTTTTTATTGTGCATATAAAATTTATCTGAAAACAAACTTACGTAAAGTTATATCATCACCTCCTCTTTAATTGTTTCTCTAAAATAGTGCTCAAACTTAATCACTGGAAATTCGAGATGCCGAATAGGTTGCAATGCATAGAATCGAAGACCTACACAGTAATGTGGATTCGTGCGGCAGCTCCTGGTTTATGATTGCGGATCGATCGGCACTGCAATAGCGCAGGAGGAGAGAACACAACTGCCAATTTCTTGAAAAAATTGGGAATGTCAAAACCATTAAGATGGACGTAAGAGGGAATGATGCTCTTGCTGTTTCATGTACATTTTCCATAATATAATAGATACATTCCCTGTAGTCTTTACATTATAATCACAAATAGATTAGTTCCAAAACTTTTCTACTATAAGAAAATTCACGGTTTTCGTTCACTTTCTTGCAGATTACCCGATACCAATGAACAAATCAATCGAGCAACCTCAAGTAATCCTTGAGGTCTGTGGGGAAGCAAGGGTACTGCCTCCAGAACACGCCGTGGATCCTCACCATCCTCACCGTCTTTTGCTTCGTAGACGGCGCGCTCTCGACGTGCAGCAGCCCGAGCAGCTTCGCCACGGCGCCGGTGAGCACCATGTCCTCGAGCACCTTCTCCGACTGCGCCACCATGGACACGAGCCACAGCACCTTGACGGCCAGCTGCGTGGCCAGATCCGACACCCGCAGCATTGTCCTCGCCACGGCTGCCACCGACAGGTCGTGCTCGGCGAAGGCAAGGCGCCCCTCGGGGCACTTGCACAGCCGCTTGAGAAGCAGCAGTATCCGCTCGGCGACGTGGCGGTCGTCGGCGTCCACGACGAGGAGCTCGACGAGGACGTGCACCGCGCCGACCTCCACGGCCTTGGCGCGGCCGCTCGGCGACCGCTCCACCACGTCCAGGAGCACGTCGAGCGCGCGCGAGCTGAGGCGCGCGGAGACCTCGTCGGACAGGAGCTCGAGGAGGGACTTGAGCACGTCATCGACGTCGATGCCGGCGGTCCAGTGGTCACCGGCGCCGGCACTGGAGATCTTGGTGAGGATGTCCATGGCGTGCAGCCTCGCCTCCGCGCTGCCGCGCTGGAGCAACGCCATGATGGGCCTCAGGCACTCCGGCGCAAGAACGAGCCCCACCGACGCCTCGTCGGAGAGCGGGAGCGCGGCGAGCACCGCGGCAGCCTCCTCGCACACCGTGAACGCGGAGAAGTCGCCTCCCGCGCCGCTCTCCGCCAGCGCCTGCGCCATCACGCGCCCGACCGCCTCAACGCCGCCCGAGGCGACGAAGATGATCTGCATGGCCACGTCGCCCGCCATGCAGCTCCGCATGCTCTTGAGCGCGGTCACCTTGAACGGCGTCTCCTCGAGGTCGCCCAGCGCCGACCGCAGCCGCTCCTCCTCCAGCATCCTCGTCAGCGGCGTCCCCAGCTCGTGGACCGGACTCGACAGCGACGATGTAGACGGCGACGACGAAGACGAGGAGGAGGAGGAGGAGCCGCGGTCGAGCCAGGAGGAGATGACGCGCGCGAGGGTGTGGTTCGGGGTGAGGTCAAGGTTGGCGAGCGGCTGCATCGTGGCCGGGCAGGTGGTCCGGCCGTACGAGAATAGCCAGCGCTCGATGCTGCGGCGGTCGTAGGTGACGCCGGTGGACACCGTGACGGGCTCCTCCATGAGCTCCATGGAGATGGGGCACAGGAACAGGTGGGGAGGCTCCTCCATGTCCATGTCCATAGATCGCGATGCACACCACACCAACTCGTACTAATGGCCCATCCCCATTCCAAGTCTATATGAAGTAGGAGTAGAAATGATGCGAGAAGGCTATATATACAACATAGGCCCGCAAAAAAAAAGGCTATATATACAACATAGGCCGGCAATTCTGCGAGGGAATAGTCAAAGGGGTCATAATTGAAAGAGATGCTGGCAATTAGTGCCGAGGAAGCTTAATTCGGGGGAGATTCATACTTACTGATCTAAACCTTATTTTATTGGATTGTTAACCCTGGTTTCATTCTGTCTCTGTTCATACTGGTTTTGGTAGCCGGCGGTTGAGTGCCTAGCACGACGGTGCTTGGCAGCGTGTTCCCTATCCTCAACGTGAGACGCGCTATGAGATTTTCAGGGAGAAAACAAGGGGATATGGGGCGCCATTTGCTCCAGGTCAATGCCGAAAGTTTTGGTTTTACATTCAAAGTTAAGAAGAAGATACCTATTCGCTGTTCCGTTTCAAGTACTACTAGAGGCAGTGGGGAGAGTGATCTTTACTCAAGTTTGTTTCAGGGAGAAAAAGTAGTAGCATTCGTTGCAATTGGGTTGGTAGCACCTGAACCAATGGGCTAAGAAAAAGACTGTCAAAAGAGAGCCTGAGAATGACACCTGGAACTTGGCTGTGGCTAAACTGAACGATCGCACCGAGTTCCTCGGATTCAGAAAAATTTAAACAGAGTCAAAAGATTTGTCTCGTCGATTAATTAAGAATAACAAAAAGCTGAGCGAAAACTGAGTTCCTTGGATTCATCGATGTGATAGATGAGGCACTCAAAATTCTTTGCTACAGTAGTAACTGTTTCCTCCCTCTCATAATATAAGCTCTTATATTTATTTATTTTGAAACGGAGGCAATAAATTTGCCCCGTCCGTTAACTAAGCAGAAGAGAGTTTTTCAGTTAATTAGCGAAAAAATTGACGGCACGTATAAAATACCCACACACGCCGCTCCACGGAGGGCCTGTCGAGACAATACAACCACGCGAGGACGGAGGGAGTAGTAAGTAACACACGGAAGGACTCGGAAGGTGGGAGAGGAATCCAAATGCGGTGGTGCTACACACGGCATGCTTCCAGCCTATGGAAACACACGCATCCTTCTCTCTCTCTCTCTCTCTTTTTGCGGGTGACACACATCCTTCTCTTGCAAGCAAGCCTACCTCATATCCTCCTCAGTCCACCATTTCCGACGTAGCACAGTACATCACAAACGGACGCTTTCCAGATCTATAATTTTGACCGGCCATTAAGCTCCCTTCTTGCAAGCATACTATATGAATCAACAGCAGCCCATGATCACAGGGAATCATCTCCAACCGTTGACTAACCAAATACAAAACCGACCCGGATAATTATCACCGACCGCATGGCATTATAATACTCGGCCGTTGCATCTCACTAGCCTGCTGTGAGATCGCAGAAAGTCCTGCGGGTGATTCCTTCTGCGAGTTTCCTTTTACATGATACTCCGGCTGCTGCCACAGACAAGCGTATCACAGAGATTTGATATGTTCCAGCTGGGGATTTTTCAAAGTACAAGGTTTGCATGGAGTCCGCCTCCAGATTTCACCTGTGGTAAAAAATAGGAAGCCAAGTGACCTTATCTCATGTTCTGACGCAGTTGACATCTTGATTCCAACCATTCATTTTAGATCGGATGGTGAGCGGAGGTGGGAAAATAACTCGAATGCAGTTTCAGGCTATAGAGTATGATATTGTTTTTAAAATGTATTGTATTTGCCTCTGTTTTTAGAATTAGAGTAGCTGATTAGCTCTAATGACGGACGGAAATGCGTTGGCTGACAGCGCAATATCGTTGACCGAATCGGCAAACGTGTACCGTTTGCAAGCACTGCCTACAAACAGAAGGAGATAGGCCCAGACGGTGAGACGATCCACACAGGAGGAGGTAGACCCACCGCCACCAGCAAAAACATGATGCTAGTTTTGTTATGCTAGATTTGTTAACACTTTGGCCTTCTATCTCTCTCTATCTATGAGGAGGCCGCACATCTATTTCTCGTGGCGACCAAGTGCACTATTGGTAGTTGTTATTGTATAGCCGGGAAAATACCCGTCCCCCGCGTCGCCAGCGGCGACACGGGCGGAATCCAATCCCTCTCCGCCGGTCAGCCTCCTCGCCCCTCCCCTCTCCGCCGCCGTCGCCGGAGGATGCCGCCGGGCTAAGCCCGTGTGGCGGACGGCGGCGGCGGAGGCGCTCTTCTCGCCTGGCGGCTCTCAGTGAGGAGGCCCGGCCCCCTTCGCTGCGCTACGTGGATGCGCGTGACCGACGGGCTTCCGCCGGCGCTCCTCTCCGGCTAGGCGGGGTTGGGTGGCGCCCCCCTTCTTCTCCGGTGCCTGGAGCATCCTCCTCGCGTTCAACTCCGAGCCGGCATCTGGCGGCCCTCTCGGCGATCCATCGACGGCAGCTCGCCAGATCTGGGCGAGTGCGGCCGGATTCGGCTCTCCCACGACGGTGGGCAGTTGTGCCTGCTGGGTTCTCCGACTGGCGGCTGAGGTGTGGCTAGGCAGTGCGGCTGTGGTGCGGGCTGCGTTCGGGTTCGGTCCGGCAGCTCGTCCAGGAGGGATTCGGGACGGGGTGGCAGCTCTCCCCCCCCCTCCCCCCGGCTCCGGTGTTGCAGTGAGGATCTGCGGCTTCGTGGCAATGCAGCGCAAGGTGGGTGCCAGATCTGCTGGCTATGGTTGCGGTTGCCGGGGCGGCAGCCCCGGATTTGGTGGTGGCGGCTTCGGTCAGGGGGCGGTGCGTGCCTGGACGTGGCGGACCGGGGGATCCTGCGGCCAGTTGGAGTCAGACGACGTGCCTCGGTGCTCTACGAGGTTTGGTGGGCGGCAGTTTGTGGCCGACCGGTTCGGGCAGTTGGTGGACGAGCTTCACCGGGAGAAATCCTATCTCCGGCCTTTGCCGGATGCGGCGGCGACGACGCCCGCAGGCGCCGCTCTCTTTCTTGGAAGCATCGATGCAGTGTGTTGCCTCTCCCCTCTTCCCGCGGCCTTGGCTCTGGAGGGAAACCGCTGATCCGCGGGATCAGGCGATGAAGGCGCCTTCACGTCTTCTTCCTCCTTTGGGGCATCGTCTTGGAGCCGGCTACAACTAGAGACCGGTGGTTGACGGCATCTTTACCGCGGTGGTTGGCGTCATCTTCGCCGCGTGGTTTGCTGAGGAGGCTGTTTCGGGGGCAATGATTTCTGTATGGCAACGATGGCGGCGTTGAGAGGAGCTTCGGTTGCGGCTCGGGCTTTGGTAGTCGGATCTTCCCGACGTGTCCGAGGTGCTCTTCCGTGGGTTGCCTGGTTGTTTTGAAATCGGAGCTGCGGTGGAGTGAGTCCAGGTGGCGACGATGACAGGCACTCGGTGGTCGTATGTGGTGAGCACGGTCGGCGCAAGTACTGCATATTTCCCTTATGATGCTCATCGTCAAGTCGGAGCTGTCGGTTGTTTGTGTGTGTGACCATCTGTTGGCATGTGTCGTCGTGGCTTGTGCAGCTGTCCTGCAGCTCTGTGTTCCATGTCGGTGGCCAGGTTGGCCGGTGGTGCCCATTTGTGGGCTGGATTGTGTCGGTTTTAGTCCGGTTTTCTGTCAATTAACCGGACAATTCTTCTTCTTCTTAATCAATGAAAATGGCAAGTCTTTTGCCTCGTTTAAAAAAAAGTGCACTATTGGTAGAGGTGATAGGGTGAGCTCTTGGCATGACAGGTGGACCGAGGGGCGAAGTGCCCACAACATCGCATCTAATTTTCCTCATAAACGGGGTCAACTTGTTTAGGCTTTTGACCCGGTTTCCCTTATAAACTGGATCAACCAAAGCTTAAGGGGTGACTCTTGGCTTTGGCAGCTTTTGAGCAATATATTCAGGTGGGGGTACTCCCCCCCCTCCCAGTGACCATTAAAAAAAACATCGTCCCTAGTTTATATCCATTCGTGAGGGCTAGATGTGGTATATTGAGATATGTGGCGGACGCCGTGAAGGAGGGCAAATGGGTTAAATACATCAGAGGACCCTTTCTTAGATGCGTTCATTGAATTTATGGAGCTTTGGCGGCTTATCCAGAGGGTACCGCCGGTGAGTGATGTGGAGGATAGCTTCACATGGAGGCTGACGGTGTCACCGTGTCAGGTGTTTACACTACTAGATCAGCTTATCGTGTGTACTTCTTTGGTACCGAGAATGCGGACTATGCAGTGCTCTTTGGAAGAATGAGGCTCCTCCAAAGGAATGGTTCTTCACATAGCTTGTGATGAGAGATCGATATTGACCGGCAAATCGGCTCGTGTGAGGTGGTATGCAACATGCAGCATGCCTGCCCTGCAATCTTGCGCCGGAGACCATCAACCATCTGATGGTGCAATGCCCATTTTTTTAGATGAAAGGCATAAAGCCCGACTTCAAATTAATGAAGCCATCAACCGGCTAGGATATATGGTGCTGATTATTACAAGGCAAAGCTTGGAGAAAAACTGAAAGATTACAAGAGAGATCACACTTCGGCAGACCAAAGTGCAAACTTGCCATTACAAAGCAAACAAGACCAAGCCGCCGGAGGTACATCGCAGACTAGAACAACGAATACAGAGACATCCACGGGGCACCGAACAAGCAGAGTAGAGGAGGATCGTGCCTGCAGGGAGGAAAACATTGGATGTGCCACAACCCGGATGTGCACATGCTAGAGAGGAGAACCCATCTCCTCTACATCCAAGCCGTGCCACAACACGGGGATGCCGTAAAACGGCCAGCGGAGCACGAGCGCGGCAGGGCAGCAACCACTGAAGGATAGCAGGGCACAGCACCTAATCTCCACCACCACCGGAAACCCGAGCAAGCACTGCACCGCAGCCGCCACCAACCAAGAACTGCAGGCACCCAACCCAACCCCTACCCCTAGCGACGCCTCCAAGGAGGAACACGACGATGGAGCACCGTCGACAGCCGGCCAAAGCCTAGATTTTTCACCTGGGGAAAAACAGGGGAGGGGGAGGTGGAGGGGGGGAAACTCAACGCGCCCTCAGGAGGGGATCGGAGCCGATGCACCGCCGACGTCGAGGTCGATGCGGAGTCGACCAGGGGATTCCCCCGTTCCAAGCTCCCTCCACCGCACCTCAGGGGCCAGATCTTGCAGCACGGGCGCGCTAAATCCGGACAGGAGAGGGGATGCAGAGCAGACGGAAGGGGCCGGAGATCCGATCTGGCGGAGCCACCGGAGCAGCCCGCAGCAACGAGGTACCTCCGCCGTCCAACCGCCGCCCGCACGGCCGGAGGGACGGCCAGCACCCACAGCGCCCTCCACCGGAGAGAGCGGCGCCACCCACCAGATCCAGGGCCGCCGCCCTGGGAACCAGCGCTCCCTGCGCGGTCCTAGTTTCTCTTCCTCCGTGGCTTCAGACTTGGGAGCATAACTCCAAATTTGAACATCAATGCAAGAGAATGGTGGTGCTCGATGGGCAACAAGTTCCCTTGTGCTACGGTGAGAGAACTGGTTTCGAACTTAATTGTGGGGTTTTGTAAGCTTTGGCAAAAAAAGGAACACCAGAGTGTTCGATGGTAAGGCATCGACCGTATAGAGAGTTGTAAGCTTAGCGTAGACGAGCACAAGCAGTGGGTGCTTGCTAGGCGAAAGGAGGCAAGCATTAGAGAGGAGCAACTTAGTTCTTTGTGGTGGGTGGTTTCGATCTGTTTTCTCCTTTGGGCGCCAAAGAGGGGAGAATATCATACGGAAAACAAATTCAAAAAAAACATTGTGAAAACCACATTTGAAAGTTTCGAAATAATCTGAAAAAAATACTTGATGTCAAGAGGGTGATGATTTATTGCCATGCAAAATTTCAAGTTGAAACACATTGAGAAATGTGAGCTATAAAAAAAAATTAGCCCTGAATAGTGACGTTACTGCTCGGCACTATTCAATGATGATTTTGTTATTCTCATAGCTCACATCCCGTAATGTGTTTGAACTTGAAATTTTGCATGGCAATAGAACATCACCCGCTTGACATCTTCTATTTTATTCTAAGATTTTTTTTGAAACTTCAAAACATCTTTTTCACATGGTTTTCACTGAATGATTGTTTTTGTATAATATTATGCCTTTACACTCATAGTGTCACGCCCAAGATGCGACCCTATCCTAAAGGAACTCGAAGGTCCCACCAAGGATAGAAGCGCATCTTGAAGACGCTTTTGTAAGGTGGATATCATTACATCAACATTACATAATAAAAAGGGATACATACATAAGGCATACCATGCCACACGAATACACCATCATCTTACACAAGAGCACCATCCGACTACGGATGAAACACAAACAAAAACTCAAACGACATCCACCCTGCTAGCCCAGGCTGCCGACCTGGAACATATCCCCTGATCGAAGAAGAAACCGAAGGAGAACTCCAAAATAAGCAAACATCGCTCTCGCATCAGGATCATCGCATAAACTTGTACCTGCAACTGTTGTTGTAGTAATCTGTGAGCCACGAGGACTCAACAATCCCATTACCATGGGTATCAAGACTAGCAAATCTTAATGGGAAAGGAAGGGGTAAAGTGGTGAGGTTGCAGCAGCGACTAAACATATATGGTGGCTAACATACACAAATAAGAGCGAGAAGAGAGCAAACGGATCGGTCGTGAAACTAGCAATGATCAAGAAGTGATTCTGAACTCCTACTTACGTCAAACATAACCCAAAACCGTGTTCACTTCCCGGACTCCGCCGAAAAGAGACCATCACGGCTACACACACGGTTGATGCATTTTAATTCGGATCTGGTGTCAAGTTATCTACAACCGGACATTAACAAATTCCCATCTGCCGCATAACCGCGGGCACGGTTTTCGAAAGTTTAAACCCTGCAGGGGTGTCCCAACTTAGCCCATGATAAGCTCTCGCGATCAACGAAGGATATTCCTTCTCCCAGGAAGACCCGATCAGACTCGGAATCCCGGTTTACAAGACATTTCGACAATGGTAAAACAAGACCAGCAAGACCGCCCGTTGTGCCGACAAATACCGATAGGAGCTGCACATATCTCGTTCTCAGGGCACACCGGATGAGCCAGACGTCGGGTTGGCATAGACCCTGGTTGCCCAGGGGGCGCCGGACATCGCTCGGTTTGGACCAACACTTAGACAAGCATTGGCCCGGGGGGGCTAAAATAAAGATGACCCTCGGGTTGGCCGACCCAAGGGAAAGGTATAGGTGGTGGTGAGGCAAATGGTAAAACCAAGGTTGGGCCTTGCTGGAGGAGTTTTATTCAAAGCGAACTGTCAAGGGGGTCCCATAAATCACCCAACCGCGTAAGGAATGTAAAATCCGGGAACATAACACCGGTATGACGGAAACTAGGGCGGCAAGAGTGGAACAAAACACTAGGCATAAGGCCGAGTCTTCCACCCTTTACCAAGTATATAGATGCATTAATTAAATAAGAGATATTGTGATATCCCAACATAATTTTGTCCATCATGGGGCAATCTTCAACTTCACCTGCAACTAACAACGCTATAAGAGGGGCTGAGCAAAAGCGGTAACATAGCCAAGCAATGGTTTGCTAGGAAGGGTGCAAAAGGTTAGAGGCTGACATGGCAATTTGGGAGGCTTGAGGAACAAGTGATATGTAGCGCAGCAAAGCGATAGAAGGAAGCAACTAGCATAGCAATGATAGTAATGAGATCCAAGGTGACGTTCATCTTGCCTGAAATCCCGCTAGGAAGAAGAACGAGTCAATGAAGAAGACAAACGGATGTAGTCGAACGAATCCTCACGACTCCGGAACGAAACCGAAGCTAACGAGAGAAGCAAACCGGAAAAAAGCATACAACATGGTAAACACACAAGCATAAACATGGCATGATGCACAAACAAGTATGATGCATGTCCGGTTTAAGAGCATGGCATGGCAAAGTGCAACGAACAACACTACAAATTAAGTGGAGCTCAATATGCAACGAGTTGCATATTGACAAAACACCACATTGACATATTTAGTTTAAACTCGGTTATGTACCCCAACAATATTAAATGTTATTAGCATGGCAAGGGGGTGAAGCATAAGAAAACTACCTAACTAGGCACGTTTAAATGAGGCCGGAAGAACTAACAACAATTCCGGAAACTCCTCATGTCTATATTTTATATTTGGTACTATTCTTCCCTAAAACATATTTTATTGTTATTAAACAGGAAAATAAAGTCCACCATGTTAAACTAGGCATTTTCCCACCCCATTTACATATAAAGTTTATTTAAAATGGAGCTACGGTTATTTAGTTATGAAATAAATCATTTTAACAAGGCATTTGAGCAAATTAAATGCAAATAGCATTTTAAACATTTTAAACATGGATGAAAGTGGCATATTATTAATCTACACAAAATTCTAAGCATTTTACAGGTTTAAATCATTTTAAACCGATGCACGGTTAATGAGTTATTATATGCATGAAGACTAGGGACTTTTCTGTAAAACCGTAATTCACTGGATAATTAGGCAAATTCGCAGACAAGAAAAAAACACTACGCGGGCCAAAACTGCTGGGCGGACTGGGCTGCTCACCATGGGCCAAGCCCAGTCGGTGGAGAGGAGCGTTGGCTGGGCTAGATCGGCAACTGGCCCGAGCGAGGAGGTTGGGGAGGCATGGTCAACGCCAGGCGCGTGCGAGCGGTCGTGGCGCTCGTCTCCAGCGGGACCGGTCAACGAACACGACGACGCACGGGACTCCGGCGACGAGGCCTTGGCGGCGATGCAGGGAAGGAAGAGGCGGGACTCTGGCGCGGCAGGGAGCTCGGCGGACGGGGTCGAGCTGGAGGAGCTCGGGGCCTCAGGTGCGGGAGCAGAGGAGGCCGAGGCGAAGGTGGGGCATGGTGTCAGCGGGACTTGGCGCAGAGGAAGGAGGTCCGGCGAGGGCACGCGGGTGAAGGGCGTCGGGGTGTCTGGTTCCAGACGTGGGGGTTCAGTTCAGGGAAGCGGTGGACGGAGCCAGCGAACGAAGCGGAGCTCCATGCTTCGCGCGCCATGGACGAGCTCCATGCATCGTTCCTGTAACCCACAACACAAAGAGAGGGCTAGAGAGATTAGGGAGGGAAAGGAGATGAATAAGAGAGAAGGGGGGAGGAAGAAGGAGAGCGGGACGGCCTGGTTCTGGTCGACAGCTTGGGCCTCCATGGCCGGCGAGGGTTGGTGGCGAGGCGCTCGAAGAGGAGCCGAGGAGTGCGCTGGTTCGGGAGCGAGCTCCTCTCGCTCGGGCTCCGATCCAGATCGAGCGGAGAGGCAGAGGAGGCCCTCATGGCTGATGTATGGATGGATTTGGAGGGGGTCAATGGATGAACTAGATCGGGAGGTGGAGGTGACGGGTTGGTCTGGTGTTTGAAAAGAGTGAGGATTTTTGGATCGGGGAGGATCCCAATGAGGAAGAGACAGGAAGAGTGGCGGCGCGATGGGACAAAGGAGAGGATTTCTAGGGTTTGCCAAAATGGACTAGGGGTGGACTAATATATGGAAAGGAGGGGAGTTTGGATCATCCGATCGAAATCAGGCGGTCGAGAAAAATAGGCTAGGGGGTCCAAATAAGAAAACGGAGATGTTTTAGGGATGTTAGGGGATGATCCGGACCCACCGGTAACAACAATCCGGGTCGGGTTCGGGGAAGTTTTCGGACGCGCGCAAAAGGGGGTCGTTGGTTGCGCAGAGAGGGGGTCTGAAAGAGGTCGACAAGGCAAATAGGTGTGACAAAGGTCAACGGAGACGAGGAAGAAGCGGCAACTGCGAACGACTACATGTTTTATGAAAACATGCGGATGCAATGCACATGATGCCATGAGATGAGATGCATGCCATGAACAAAATGTAAAACAAAAGACAAAAACCCAACCACGAAGGAAATATCATATCGCAACCCCGAAAAGGCAAGAGTTGGAGTTACGAATATGAAAAGTTGTATCCGGGACGTTACACATAGCTTGTAACTGACCCTCCCTCTCAATGAAAATGACAGACCACATTGGGTTGCTTGTTCTAAAAAATAACACTTTGGCAACCCAAATATCTTCATCATGCCGTAATCTTCGCAGGTCCCAGCGGGACCTCCTATATGCCGCGCGTTGCGGCAAGCAGTCGCCCTTTCGCACAGGGCGGCGCACCTGGGCCGAGCCCAATTACAGTGGCGTGAATAAAAACATTGAAAAAGGAGCGCACGGGCATCGGGATTCGAAGATGCGTCCTCAAAGCAGGTTGCTCATCGAGCTAGCCACCACGACAGACAAATTTGGTGTTAGATGGGCAGCGCTACACTTCATCAAGAAATAAAAGCCAGAGACAAATCTTAAACACCAATAGCACAAATTCGAATAAACAAAAGTATGTGTGAGGGATCGAACAGAGGCCCTATAGCCACCTACATTACTGAGACTAAATGTGATTTCATTTCGAAAAACGTAAATATTTTTTGAAATACGAACATTTTCTAATATCTGAACAATTTTTTTAAAAATAGAACATTTTTTGAAACACAAAGTTTTTCTGAAAGACGAACAAATTTCACAGGGAGAACACTTTTTTTAGATTACGAACAATATTTTGAAACATAAACTTTTTTGACAAACAAGAACAAAAACTAATAATGCAAAAAAAATAGATTATGAAGAATTTTTTGAAAATTCATACGTTTTTTGACAAACAAGAACTAAAATGAATAATGCAAACATTTTATGAAATTACGAACAAAATTTTCAAAATGCAAACACTTTATGAAATTCCTGAACAATTTTTGAATACGTAAACACATTCTGAAAACATGAATTTTTTATTCATCAACATATTTGGAAAGTAAAATTCCAGAACATTTTTTAAATTTTTGAACGAAACTTCCAAGGCGAACATTTTTTAGATCACCGGAACATTTTTTGATTTTACGAAATAGTTTTGAAAACATGAACTTTTTTGAATTTGTGAACAAATTTTGAAAGTGGGAACACCTTTTGAAAATCCCAGACATTTTCTGAGTTTGTGAACAAAAATTAAAATGCGACCATTTTTTAAATTTGAAATTCTAAACTTTTATTTTTGAATTTTGGAACATTTGTTGCAATGTTGAGATTTTTTAAAATTCTAGATTTTCTGTAAATATGTAAACAACATTTCAAAAGAGGAACATTTTAGGAAAAATGAACAAATTTCTTAAAATGCAATCATTTTTCAAATTTCTGAAAGTTTGTTGAAAAATAAAAATAAAAACGAAATTAAAAAAGAAGGAAAAGAGGAAACGAAACAAAGAAATAAAAAACGAAAATGAAACAAAAAGGAAAACGAAAAAAGGATAGAAATGAAAAAAGAAACAGGAAAAAACAAAAAACAAAAAAAGACCTAGAACCGGTTCAGGAACTTCCCTTGCGTTCTAGAAGGTTGCTAAAACCAGAAAAGCCTGACTGGAATCTCCTAGAATGTTCCAAAACCGGCCGGTACTGTAGCGCGTTCTTTGCTGATAATTGGGCCGGCCTATGACACTCCCTGGTCGATCGCTATGTGCGAATCAACGACAATCTGCGGCAAATAGGATTTTCCGAGAGCAACTAGTTAACGAGCGCTCCTTCAGGAGCCTTGCAATGACCAGCGCAACTTGACGCGCTCTCAGACATTCGCCACTTGTCGCGGTCTGGACGCTCGCTCTGTTTTTTTTTATTTTTCCACATGCATTTTCAGCTTTTTAGCGGTTTTTTCAGGGTTTTTTTGACTTTTTATTTTCCATCGGTCTTCCTTAGCTTTTTGGTAAAAAGAAGTTTTTTGAAAGAAAAAAATTGCGCAAAAAAACGCGTTTTTGTTTCTTTCGCGAGAGTCACGACCGTGCCTCTCGAAAACGAAAAAAACGTGTTTTCTGTTTTTTTTCGCGAGTCACGGTTGTGCTTTCGCGAGAGTCACGGCCGTGCCTCCCGAAAACGAAAAAAAACGTGTTTTTTAGGCTTTTTTCTTTCGCGAGAGTCATGGTTTTGCTTCCAGGAGAGGCACGGTTGTGCTTTCACGAGAGTCACGGCCGTGCCTCCCGGAAACGAAAAAAAAACGTGTTTTCTAGGCTTTTTTTCTTTCGCGAGAGTCATGGTTTTGCTTCCACGAGAGGCACGGTTGTGCTTTCACGAGAGTCACGACCATGCCTCTCGAAAATGAAAAAGAAATGTGTTTCCTATTTTATTTTCTTTCGCAAGAGGCACGGTCGTGCCTCCTCAAAAACGGAAAAAAAAATGTGTTTTTTTCCCTTCCGCGAGAGTCATGGTTTTGCTTTCGCGAGAGGCACGGTTGTGATTTGTGAGAGGCACGGGCGTGCCTATTTCGGAAAGTAGAAAACCCGTGCTTCCGGTTCGGTTTTTTTGTCCGGTTTTTTCATGAAAAAAAAGTTCATCAAAACCTATCAACATGGGATCTATTTTTGAAGATCTCGACGTGAGAAATCCAACGTTGAAAATGGTTCGAGATTTGGACGCACGGTTTAAAAGATAAAACATTTTGAATAAACGAATCTATGAAAAAAAAAACTCCGAGGTTGTGACAAGTGGAGCACATGCAGCGCGCCACTTGCGGCAACCTAGTGATTTCGGGATTTTCCGGTCCCAACTGTCTTCGAAGCAGGC
Source organism: Triticum dicoccoides (assembly GCF_002162155.2). Taxonomy (NCBI): domain Eukaryota; kingdom Viridiplantae; phylum Streptophyta; class Magnoliopsida; order Poales; family Poaceae; genus Triticum; species Triticum dicoccoides. Next base: position 522,269,333 of record NC_041391.1, on the reverse strand, counting down.
CAAACAGAGCATCGGCCGAATCTTGCAAAGCTGGGCCTCGAATAGTTCGATTTAAGCCTCCGTTAAGATCCATTTATCGCCACGCAGGATGTACACAGAGGAAGAGACCTCACCGCCCTCCCCCGTCAACCGCGGCCTCGCTACCCCTCTCTGCCCTCACCGCCACCGCGTCCTCCCCACTAACCCACTCTCTGACGGCGGTGAGCCGCACCCGTACCCAACCCCTAAGTTTCCTCCTCCGCCTCACCACCGTCGCGCGACCTTCTTGGTCCAGGCCCATGATGACGCCACCTTATGCGCGGGCGCGGGCGCGGGCGCGGGCGCGGGCTTTTGCTTGCTATTGCGCGCGGAATAGGAGTTCCCAACTGTCAGGGTCGAGGAAGACAACATAAAGCACAAAACGAGGAGCGAATGGTCATTTTTCTTTCTGATGAAGAACAGTTCGGGCCCCGTACAGGCTCATGACACCCCCTACATGACCCAGAAAAATTGCCTGCCCCAGAGGTCTTCTTCCGCTCCCAGCAAGGAAAGAAAAGAAGCAAACCTTCTACAACACCACAGCGAGGTGGGGGAAAATTGTCACAGGTGAGTCCCGTGACCAATTAACGCTGCGGGTGGCGGGACAAGGCGAACTCTAACTCTAATCTGACAGGGATTGCTCCCCCTTTTCCCTGTCGGTTCTCCGCGGTGTTAATCTGACTCATGGGCTGTGTTTTGCGCTGAACCTGAGATCTGGACCAGCCATGGTCTCCGATCAGAGAATACAGCTTTCAGAAATGCATGGAGCACATCATCTGCCTGCCAAGCTGTCAAGTGTGGGGATGTTTCTGTCTTGATGAGCATGTACGAACTCGCTCGGAGGCGCTGACCAGCCGCAGGGGCCGCACCATAAATGTTGATGCCGACATTGTTCCGGCTGAACATCACACATAAGTTCCAGACGATTTCCATATTCTACCTTCCAGGGAAACAACCATGACGGTGACGTCGTCGTGGTATTTCCTCCGGTCCCCTTGAGGTATATCTAGTAGCTCGTAGAAATCCATACCTGGAAAGCCAAAGAAGAAAAGGGGGCAAAAACAGATCAAAACACATTTGACATTCAAGATACTAACGCAAACCAGCTTAGGTGTATAACGTAATGCATCAACACATAGCAATAAGCCAATGACCAAATGTTAATAAATGTATCAATGTGAAATAGCATACGGTTGGAAGAAAATGATCAAATCATGTGAGACCCTTCACAGAGACAATCTAAATTTGTGTAGCCTAGCTAAGAATTTTGACTGCCATGTGCTATCTGGTAAAGATAACTTAAAAGCATTCTATTATTTGGAATAATATATCAGGGACATGGCCATGTCATTTGTGTGCATGAATTTGCACGTGACCATGTCATTTCTGTACACGTGTAACGCTGATTACAACAAGAAATGGTCACATAAAAACAAATCAAGAATTGAAATATGAGAAACATGGTATGGAAGAACAGGCATGACAGGCAAAGCTTACCAGCTTTCTTTGCTGCACGGGAAAGAAGTTCCTCAATTAGACTTTGTGCTGGATCGCCTTCAGGAAATCTCTCCATGAAATTCTCAACATGCAGAACTACCTCTTCGTTGCTCAGGTACTGATATAAGCCATCGGAAGAAAGTACCAAAAACTGGTCCCTTGAAGTGAGCTTGTGATGGCAAAGAGAAGGTATGCATGATATGTATGGTGCATCACCTATGTACTCATTGCGGAACATCTCCAGCAATCCATTGTTCAACTTCGCCTGTACAACATACACAAATTCTAGGTAAGCTTTATCTAGGTTTTCTATTACATTAGACCAATCGGAACTTCTAAAAGTAGTTTCTAAATAATTCAAAATTAAAAGAACAAACTACTCATAAGAAATTCATACTCATTCAAAAATAAGTTTTTTAGCCAACAAAATAAACTGCTAACAGGCAAAAAAAATGAACTATGAGAGTAGGGTTAAAGATCTTAGTAAAAACCCAACCAAGCAATACCACAATTACCTGCTTGAGATACTCAAAAATAAGTTTTTTAGCCAACAAAATAAACTGCTAACAGGCAAAAAAAATGAACTATGAGAGTAGGGTTAAAGATCTTAGTAAACACCCAACCAAGCCGTACCACAATTACCTGCTTGAGATACCCAGCGCCAAATGCTCGGGTAACTTTTAAACGGCCCTTTACTCTGTCATTTACGATACACTGATCATCATCTGGATGCTCACGTTTGATCCTCTGGACTTCCTGCATATCAAAACAAATACTATGAATTCATAGGCATAAATAGTGCAAGGGCTAAAATGACCAACTGCTTTCATTGACAAATTTAGAAGAGAAATAAGGGCAATGGAAATGGAACCTAACAGCAAATGACCAAATGATGAAACAAATGGGTGTGACTCTGACCAACTAAAAATAAGGCATCAAGGATAACAAGTGTTCTACATGATCTTTTCATAAAGACATGAACCTTTTTTTTGCTTTGGTGTTTCAACTTTAAAGCTTTCAGGTATTTGCAATAAAATGATTTCCATGGTTAGTTCTACGAAATATGAATGGAAACCCGGAGAAGAACAATAATGTGATGGTTTGATCATTTAGAGTGCCTTACTGCTGACAGAGGCACACACATTTTGCATTTAGAGACGCAAGCAGATTACTCACAGACAATGACAGAAGCTCTGGCATACACATAATAAACAGTGGAACAGCAGGTCAATAGAACATAAATGTATATAAGCTACAAGCTCATTCTAAGTTGTGTCAGCAGATTTGCTTATGCAGAGGAGTGTCAGCACAAAGTTACCTCTTCGATGCTGGTGCTATGATCGACAGACAACTGCAATGCCTCGAGCCCAATCATGGGATATCCGACAGGCCTTGACTCGATCTCCAATCCCACGCCGATGTCATCCATCCTCATGGCTCCAAGCCCGCAACCATGGTCATCATCTGCTCGTTGCGCCACAATGGCGCGGCTGTCCCCAAGATTCATTACATACACGTCGTCATCCCTCACCAATGCCACAAGCAGGCATGCCCCGGTCACCGCCAACTCCGGGTGGGATCCCATCGATTGGTCTGTCATGTCGAGGTATGCTGCCTCCGTCGAGGCCAGCGCCCGAGTGAGCGCACCAAGCACAGCTCCATGATCCCTCACTGCTGGCGCTGCCTCCAACTTCTTGGGACCCCACTCCCTGCTGATTTCATCATCACCCACAGCCGCTGCATGTGCCCACATGTTGAACCGCCGCTCCTTGAGCCTGGCAAGCGACATTGCAAACCGGCCGGAACCTGAAAAGTCAAGTTCATTGTCATCGTCATCCCCATCGGCGAGGAACTGCCACAGCCGCTTGCTATCCCTGTCTGCCTCTTCGTAGAATATCCCACGAAGCTCGCGTAGGAGGAAGCGGTAGAGGTTGGCAACAAGGAAGTCGGGGGCCTCAGGGCCGTTGAAGCCATCGTAAATGCCGACGAACAGCCAACGCTGGTCCTCGGAGACAACCACGTGGACGCGGTCCTCCCCTGCGCGCCCGTGCGCCCATTGCACGCCGTCGTCTCGGCGGAGTGGCACCATGAGCGCCGGCTGGTGCTTTTCTGACACGCTCCGCCGCAGGCTGCCGAATAATGGCTTCCGGAACCTGCTGGAGAGCCCTCTGGACGAGGAGGAGGTGCGCTTGGTGGGCTTGGTGGGGAGCGGGCCGGAGAAGGGCACGGCGGCGTCGAGCGGACCGGAGAGCTGGGCGCCGCGGTCGATGGGCCCGGAGAGGAACAGGGGCCCCGAGGAGAGGTTGGAGAGCTGCAGCGGCGCGGAGGAGAAGGACGAGGATGTGTGGAACGCAGAGGAGTAGTTTTGCGGCACGGAGCCCGCGCCGGCGGCGGAGGAGGAGAGGTAGAGCGGCACGGGCACGGAGGAGTTAGCGGAGAGCGCGGCGCCGGAGATGCCGTGGCGGAAGGAGGAGGAGTAGGCGGCGGCGGACGCGTAGCAGAAGGAGTGGCCGAGCGCGTCGTCCAGGCAGGGCTCCGCGTCGACGGACGCCGGCGCCGGCCGCGAGCACGCGCACGCGGTGAGCAGCCGTGACGCGCCGCTGCCCATGGCATCCGACGCTGGCCGCGGCCCGGTCAGAGGGAAGGCGAAGCAAGGACGGGGAGGGAGCAGAGTAGACCTTATTTACCAGCACATCGCACCGGGCGATACGGAGGGCGGCGACGGACGTGGGGCTGTGACCGCGGGATCTCGCCGGGGCGGTGGCGGGATCTCGCCGAGGCGGGATCCAGCGAGGGCGCGGAGGAGGCGCAGGATCCGGCCGGGGCGGGGAGAGATTGGGGGCGAGGGAGGCGAGATTGGGGG
>NC_041391.1:522226708-522264578 GCF_002162155.2 Triticum dicoccoides | reverse complement strand
GATTGGGGCAGAGCGTTGAGAAGAGAGAGAGGGAGGGAGTTTTCTATGTTCACTCCTGTCAGTGATGTGCACACTAACAAAGGAGGGGAGTAGAGTAGAGGGGGGAGGAGGAGACTTAGCGCTGGCGTAAGTGCGAAAAACGCAAATTTGACATCCGAATTTGGCAGCGACTGACCGTGCGGCACGAGCGAGGGAGGACCCGTTCACCCGCTCCGGTGCTCCACCGGGGGCCGGGCCGGAAAAAACCTCACCGGTATGGCGGAGTGGGAGGGATTTGTCCGCACCTGGCACGCACGCCGTGGAGCAGGGCAGGACGAGCGGCGCGGCGGCAGGGCGGAGGGAGCGAGACCCGTGACGTACGTGGAGTGGGGTGGTGGGTGGGGTGGGAGAGCGGGACGGGGGTCAACGCTGCGCCCTGGGAATCGCCTACCCCGGTCGGGGTTAATTACGGCGGACGGGACTCCGCTGCGCCGAGGAGAGCAGGGCGCGTGGATCCGCGCGGCGCAAATTGGATGGCTTTGGCGGGGCCGGCTTTGAACTCGGACTACTGCTGGACGGTGGGCTCCTCTGCTCTCCCCGGTGGAGCGGGCGTTTCGAAAGTGCAGCGACGCGAGGGCAAAGGCGACGGGGAGGGGAGGTGAGAAGATTACAGTTTACAACGGGAACGAGGAAGCATCCCATGTGAATCACCCGACGTTTTCCGAGAGTATGTAGCTTTATTTCTTAGGTTGCGCTAACTGCCACACGTGTGGCAGGAAAGGAGCCGCATCACACGACTCTAATGTAAACAGATTGCCACGTCATCGCATGCATGCATGCAGAATTTTTTTTGGATTTTCAGTTTTTAAAATGTTTTATCTCTTAAACGAAAAATCCGATTGAAAATCCGTTTTCACCATTAAATCCCTCACGATGAGATCTTCGAAACTAGATCCCATGTTGATATGTTTTGATGAATTTTTTTTTGGATTAAAAGTTGCCATGTCTATTGCATATGAATTGCCATGATGTTTACACTGAAGTTGCCATGATATGTTTCAGCTATTTTCTTCTACATTTAAAAGTAAATTTTTAACATTTATAAAACGGGGAATTAAGAAACTAGACTTGCCATGAACCATAAACTAAAATTGCCATGATACATGCACGTAAAATTGCCATGGTTCATACAAAAAATAATTTTCATGGTCAAAGTACTGGAGTTGCCATCATCAAAATACTAAAATTGCCATGATCTACAAACTAAAATTGCCACATGGCAACTTTAGTTTAAGCCCTATGGCAACTGCAGTGTAAACATCGTGGCAACTTCTGGCAAAAAAAAATTCGTCGAAACATATCAACATGGGGTCTAGTTTTGAAGATCTCGTCGAGACGGATTTAATGGTGAAAACGGATTTTTAGTTCGCTTTTTTATTTAGGAGATACAACATTTTTAAGCCGAAAACCAAAAAAAAACTGCTGATGTCATCTATTCATACGTGGCAAAATGAGTGGTGATGGAGGCATGTGGGCGATGTGCAAACGCCCACACGTGTGGGCGTTAACATTTCCGTATTCCTTTTGTGACAGTGTAAACTACTCCGGTGTCAACATGTGAAGATTTATCGCATGCCTTCACGTGCTTTTTACCAAGTCAAATTCGACGATATTCTGTTGGATAAATATAAGAGCGTTTAGATCACTGGAGATTTCTAGGTAAGTCTGCAATCGCGTATAGCTTACCCAGTTTCTCAAACGTTCGTGGATGCGTTAGGCGTGTCTGCAAACCGATCACATTTCAAATGTCTTCTTCCATAACCATCTCACTCAGACCGTCCGCTTTTGACCGGCTGACGAGGCGGGCGGATGAGGCACAGGATAAGGATCCGTTGGAGCGACACGGTGGGGGCACATAAGAACTTTTGACAAGTGAAGAAGATCAAAATTTGAACCAGGACAAGGAGGCGCAGCAACCTAGGAGGATCCCGGCATCAGTCATCACGGTGCCATCCCCGCCTCGCACCAACGATGCGGGCCAGCTGTCACTGGTTCTCGCACCAGGTGGGGCCAGCAGCCTTCCATGACTAGTCAGGAGGATCCTGGGCCCACCACGGTGGGAACGCCGAGGCAGGAGGCCCCGGGAGTGGGGCAGACCCCATTGGAGCACGATGCCGGACGGATGGGAGTGGATAATGATGGGACTGTACCAATCATTGGGCAAGAGGAGATGCCCTCCCAATGCGATACAGTTTTCCCCATGAGGGCACAGTTAGACCAGGTGGTGGGACCGACTGAGGGGACACTGATTGTGTCGAGTGGAGGAGGCCAGTTGGATGTGAGCCACGCCATGCAAGCGCATGGGGACAGCGACATGACACCTGGGCTCGCTGAGATTGGCTTGCATGCTTCGATTATGGAGCCAACCATGCAAACTAAGCGCGCTACGTACGGAAGAAGGCACAGATGGGATGACAGCCCAGGAAGTGGTGGCCTTCGGCAGGATGAAGGCATTATGTTCCAGTATTATTAAGAGACTTGCACCACCATTGATCAAGGAGGTCCAGGCGACCAGCCTTCGCCCGGAGGCAGGCCCATTCACGCATAGGAGGACCACGTGGGCTGCCAGGCGCACGACTCTGAGCACGACAAAGGCGTCCCCGGCGGAAACAGTGCTGATGAGGGCTTTGGGGATTGCACCGAAGGATCTGCATGTGGACGATGATACGGTGCACGAGCTCAGAGGGCTATTCGATTCACCACTGCGGGGGCAGCATGTTAGGGTAATTGCGGCGATCTTCGGAAAGAGCATGCCAAGCAGGCAGGACATGGAGAGGGCTCACGACACAGTGGTGCTTACCCACTAATCATGCCCAGGGAGGCGATGTGGTGTTGGAGTCCTTTGTTCCTCAATGGATTGCAACCCGGAGGTGCTTTGCTGGAACATGCGGGGGCTGAATAATCCCGCAAAAAGAAAGGTTGTAAGGGAGTTCGTGGCGACAATTAGAGTTAATTTGGTGTGTCTACAAGAGACCAAACTGCATGTAATTGATCAATTTGATGTAATGCAATGCGTGGGACCATCTTTTGATGGTTTCGCCTATCTGCCGGTGTCGGAGACTAGAGGTGGCATTCTGTTAGCGTGGGACACCTCAGTTCTAACGGTGGATAATGTGGTGCTCGACACACACTGCATAACTGGTAGGGTGAACACCAAGGAAGGCAACAACTGGTGGATCACTGGGGTTTACGGGCCACAAGGGGATGAGGAGAAGCTCGCATTCCTGAATGAGCTTAGGGCAAGAAGGGCGGCGTGCCCTGGACAATGGGTTGCCATGGGCGACTTTAACATGATCTTGCGTGCGAATGAGAAGAATAACATGAACCTAAACAGGACCACCATGAATAACTTCAGGAGCTTCGTGGATGACAACGAGTTGAAGGAAATTTATATGCACGGTCGGAAATACATTTGGTCCAATGAGAGGGATAGTCCAACGATGACTAAGATTGATCGCGTACTTGTATCGGTGGATTGGGAGTTGACGTATCCGGACTGCCTACTCCAGGCTCTCTCTACGGGTGTATCAGATCACGCACCCCTGCATATATCCACCAGTGCTATGTGCAGCCTCAAGAGAAGGTTCATATTTGAGATCTTTTGGACCAAATTGGACGGTTTCGAGCAAGCAATTGCGGACGCCTAGAGGTGTGACCAAGATATCGTGGATCTGTTCAAACGACTCGATGCCCTATTTAGGAACGCAGGAGCTGCATTACAATCCTGGGGGCAGAGGAAGGTTGGGAATGTCAAGCTTCTCATGGCGGTCACGCACTGGATTATCCTTCGACTTGATCAGGCTCAAGAAGGGAGGCAGCTAACTGCAGAGGAGCTTTGGTTACGACGGACATTGAAGATGATCCTATTGGGGCTTGCATCCCTCGAGAGAACAATCCAGCGCCAGCGCTCCCGGATTAGATGGTTGCAGGCGGGGGATGCTAATTCCAAGCTGTTTTAGGCGGTGGCGAGTGAGCGAAGAACCAAGAACTTCATCCCACACGTGAAGATCAACAGTGAAATCATCACGGACCAAGAACATAAGCAGGAAGCTTTCACTGAGGCTTACGAGCATTTGATTGGGACTGCCCAGGCGAGGGAGTGCACTCTGAACCTTGAGTATCTGGGAATGGAACCTCTAGACCTTCATGATCTGGAGGGCATGTCTATCGAGGAGGAGGTTTGGGACGTTGTTAAGGATCTGCCATCGGATCGTGCTCCGGGGCCCGATGGCTTCATTGGTGCTTTTTACTAGAAGGCCTGGCCCCTGATAAAACACGATATCATGGCTGCGTTGCATAAGCTATACGTAGGGGGTGGGCAAGGTTTTGGGAAGCTGAACAAGGCCCTGATCGTGCTAATTCCCAAAAAGCCAGATGCTGAGGAAATAGGCGACTATCGGCCCATTAGCCTGTCTCACAGCTTCACCAAACTCTTCGCTAAGCTGCTGGCCAACATGGCACGATGGAGGATGAAGGAGATAGTCTCTACAAATCAATCTGCTTTCATTATGGGAAGAAACCTGCACGACAACTTTCTCTTGGTCAGGCAGGTCGTGAAGAGAATATATGCACGAAAGGATAAAGGGGTATTTCTCAAGCTTGATATCACAAGAGCGTTTAACTCGCTTTCATGGCCTTTCTTGTTTGAGATCTTACGAAGGAAAGGGCTTGGAGCTGCCTGGTTGAGATGGATCGCAATCTTATTGCAGTCGGCTACCACCAAGGTAATAGTGAACGGTGTCCCGGGCCGGAGTTTTTCTCACGCTTGCGGCTTGAGGCAGGGGGATCCCATCTCCCCCCTGCTCTTCGTCATTGCAATGGAAGCCTTAACAGCATTGTTTTCCAAGGCCATGGAGGTAGGCACAATGAGCTCTTTCAACGGAGTCTCGGCTACACAACGGCTATCAATCTATGCGGATGATGTGGCCTTGTTCATCAAACCTACCGTGGCTGATCTAAACTTTGTGCGAGCTGCACTGGATATATTTGGGAAAGCATTAGGATTGAAAGTCAACTACAGAAAATCTCTTGCTATACTCATCCGTGGATCTGAGATTAACCGCAACCGCATGACTGGGATTTTGCAGTGTGACATTGGAGAGTTTCCTTGCAAGTATTTGGGCATCCAACTGTCCATATCTCAGTTGACAAGGCCGGATTGGCAACCCATGTTGGATCATGTGTGTCACTTTGTTCCGGCCTGGCAGCGTGGTCTGATTCAGCGGCCGGGGAGACTAATCCTAGTCAAGTCAGTTGTTGCTGCTCGGCCGATTCACCACCTTATGATCCTGGACGCACCACGGGTATACAAAGACATAAACACCTGGCTCAGGTCCTTCTTTTGGGCAGGAAAGGAAAAATCTCACGGGGGTCAGTGTCTAGTGGCGTGGAACTTGATCTGTCGGTCGTATAATCTTGGAGGTCTGGGTGTTAAGAATCTGAGGTTACATGCACTTGCTCTTCGCGTGTGATGGGAATGGCTCCGAAGAACGGATGAAGGGCGCCCATGGCAGGGACTGAAGCTCATTATCGATGATGAGGCAAGAGAGGTCTTTGATAGTCTAGTATCCATATCAGTGGGATGGCAAGAGGATCTTGTTCTGGAAGGATAGGTGGATCAATGGGCGCACAGCAGCCGAAATCGCACCAACCATAACGAGTGTTGTACCTACTCGAAATAAGAACACGTGCACTGTCCATCAGGCACTCGGCGACACGAGATGGGAGCTAGATATTCCAGATGGACTCACCTTCACGATGCAATGCAACTCTACATGTTACAGCAGGCGATATCCCTTGTGAACAGGGATGAGCATTTACAGGACACATTTACCTGGCCGGCTGACATCACCGTTGTGTATACTGCAAAATCAACCTGTAAGCGGTTGTGCATGGGACAGACTTCCTTCTAGACTGTAGCATACACATGGAAGTGTTGGGCGCCTCTGAAATGCAAAATATTTATCTGGCTGGCGGTCCAATATCGTGTATGGACATCCGACCGTAGGGCATGACACGGACTGCAGGAACACGCATCCGCATGTTTCACTTGCAATGGGAATGAAGACAACGTGGAGCATATACTGATGCAGTGTGCATACGCTCGTGGGACATGGCAATCTATCTTGGAGCATTACAGAATAGATATCCAAACTCCCTCCCCGCGGAACACTTTGGTGCAATGGTGGACGACAGCTAGAAAAAGCTTTGACAGGAGGGATAGGAGAGGATTCGACTCGCTTACCCTCATCACCACTTGGTCCTTGTGGAAGCAAAGGAACGCTCGGGTGTTTGGGGGGATGTAGGACCTTGAAGTATGTCTAGAGGGGGGGGGTGATTAGACTACTTGACCAATTAAAAACTTAACCTTTTCCCAATTTTAGTCTTTGGCAGATTTTAGCTATCTTAGCACAAGTCAAGCAATCTTCACACAATTCAAGCAAGCATGCAAAGAGTATATGAGCAGCGGAAAGTAAAGCATGCAACTTGCAAGAATATAAATGGTAGGGTTTGGAAAATTCAAACGCAATTGGAGACACGGATGTTTTTGTCGTGGTTCCGATAGGTGGTGCTATCGTACATCCACGTTTATGGAGACTTCAACCCACGAAGGGTAATGGTTGCGCGAGTCCACGGAGGGCTCCACCCAAGAAAGGTCCACGAATAAGCAACCTTGTCTATCCCACCATGGCTGTCGCCCATGAAGGACTTGCCTCACTAGCGGTAGATCTTCACGAAGTAGGCGATCTCCTTGCCCTTACAAACTCCTTGGTTCAACTCCACAATCTTGTCGGAGGCTCCCAAGTGACACCTAGCCAATCTAGGAGACACCACTCTCTAAGAAGTAACAAATGGTGTGTTGATGATGAACTCCTTGCTCTTGTGCTTCAAATGATAGTCTCCCCAACACTCAACTCTCTCTCACAGGATTTGGATCTGGTGGAAAGAAGATTTGAGTGGAAAGCAACTTGGGTAAGGCTAGAGATCAAGATTCATATGGTAGGAATGGAATATCTTGGCCTCAACACATGAGTAGGTAGTTCTCTCTCAGAAATAGGATGCTGGAAGTGTAGTCTTGTTCTGATGGCTCTCTCCATGAATGAAGAGGAGGTGGAGGGGTATATATAGCCTCCACACAAAATCTAACCATTACACACAATTTACCAATCTCGGTGGGACCGAATTGAACAACTCGGTCGGACCGATTCAGTAAACAATGTGACCGTTTGGGTTTTCGGTGGGACCGACATGCAACTCGGTAGGACGGATATGGTTAGGGTTAGGGCATAACGTAATCTCGGTGAGACCGATTACACAAACTCGGTGGGACTGATTTTGGTAATAAGCTAACCAGAGAGTTGGTCAGGTAAACTTGGTGGGATCGATTCACTCTTTTCGGTGGGACCGAAATGTTACGAAAAGGAAACAAAGAGTTTACATTGCAATCTCGGTGGGACCGGCCGCTCACTTCGGTTAGACCGAAACGTTATGAAGGGAAACAGAGAGATTACAATCCCATCTCAGTGAGACTGAGATCCCTATCGGTGAGACCGATTTGCCTAGGGTTTGTGGCAGTGGCTATGACATCTGAACTCGGTGGCGCCGGATAGAAAGAATCGGTGGGGCCGAGTTTGACTTTTGGTTTGGGTCATATGTGGATATGAGAAAGTAGTTGAGGGTTTTTAGAGTATATCACTAAGCACTGTGGAGCAAGAAACTCATTAAGTAACACCTCATCCCTCCTTGATAGTATTGTCTTTTCCTATAGACTCAATGTGATCTTGGATCACTAAAATATAAAATGTAGAGTCTTGAGCTTTTGAGCTTGAGCCAATCCTTTTATCCTTAGTATTTTGAGGGATCCACTTTCCTCATCCATGCCATGCCATTCATTGAGCTTTTCCTGAAATATTTGTCTTGGAATAGTATTAGCTCAATGAGCTATATGTTGTTAGGAATTAACAAAACCACCTAGGGATAGTTGCACTTTCAATCTCCCCCTTTTTGGTAATTGATGACAACATATAGATCAAAGCTTCGACAAATGATAATAAGATTGAAAAACATCGTCGCTTTGAGAAGTATGTGATTAGCAAGAGCTCCCCTTAAATTTGTGCATAGTTTAAGATTTGCTTTGGACTGCAAATGCACAAGGAGTTAGGCTCATGGGTTACTCTCCATGTCACATACATATTGGTGGAGCGCTCAAAATAATAAAGATTGAATACATGCACTCATCACCAAGCAATGTGAATGATCATATAAAGATAAATGGGATAATGTCATCTAACAAGCATAAATGTAGCTTATGATCAAACACATGATCATCAATGTCTCACAGGCAATAACATAGTATCTCAAGCAACCAAAAGCAAATAAAGTTCAACCATGAAGACAAGAGAGAACAAAAGCAAACTCTCTCTCTCTCGAAGCCTATGATCTATACATTTTTCTCCCCCTTTGGCAACAAGTTACCAAAAAGTTCCTAGAAAATGCATAGTACTATTTCGTCTCTCAGGCTTGGTCTTCAGGTGGTGGTGTAGAGATGGATCCTTGGACGAAGACTTCAGTTGATGTGGATGGAGCTGAAGGAGTTGGTGCTGGAGCTGGTTGCACTGGAGCTGTAGCTGGTGCAGATGAAGTGGCTCTGGTGTCTGTCACAGGCTCTGCAACTGATCTCTGAGCTCGAGGCACTCTGGCAAATGCATCAGTGGTTGTCCTGCCCTTCCTCTCCTGCATGTCATCCTGTAGCTGCTCCACAAGTGACTGGATCTCAGTTACTTTCACATCTAGGTCATAGAATTTTTGTTCCATGATTCTTTCCAGGCTCTCCTGGTTTTGAGTTAGGGTGGCCAACCCTTTCTCAATCCTCAGAGTTGATGATATTAAGTAACCAAGCTAGTCCTACTTACTCTTCAAAAAGTACTCAGATGCCTCCTCTAAAGTTGGCATCTTGGCAGCCTTCTCCTTCTTTGCCTTCTCCTTCTTCTCTTAAGCTTGCACTGAAGATGGTTCATTCTCATCCATGACTACTTGATTGTCCTCAAAATCTGGATAGATAGCAAAGTGTTCCTTATCCAACAAGTATTTTCCTGTGCCCATCTTGGAGTTGATCAGCTCCTGGATTTGTGGGGCATACCCACAACTTCTCTTCTGGTCTGCTGCTGTCCTCTTGATAGTCTCAACTATGAGGCTCATGACCTTGGGCACATCAAATATGTGTAGCAAATTTATTGCATGCCCTTTGATCATGTTGTGGTCACCTGACTTGGGCAAGAGAGTGTGCCTTAGGATCCAGTTGATCGTTGGCAGCCCCGACAGAAGAAAATGGACAGACCCAAACTTGAAAGTCTCAAGTGCCTTGTCTGAGATCTCCTTGTACATGTGTGACATAGAGTTGTGATCCTTCTTCTTCTTGGAGTAGACATCCAAGTCATCTTCACTCTCCTCTGGGGCATTGATCAGATTTGCCCATTCCTCAATAGTTGATTGGTACCTTGTACCTTCAGACATCCAGACTATTCTGCCATCAGGATAAAAGTGAGTTGTGGAGTAGAATTGCATTACAAGCTCATCATTCCAGTTTGTGAACTTCTATCCAACAAGCTCATCAACTCCACAAGCCTTAAAGCTGTCAAACACTCCTGGGTAGTGATCCTCATTTGCCTTCATGTATTTCCAGTCTACCCACCTCATATCACAAACTATGGGTTTCTTATCCAACAACACAGTCTCATAGAAATCCTGTTGTTCCTTAGTGTGGAACCTGTATGAAGGAAATATGCCCTAGAGGCAATAATAAAGTTATTATTTATTTCCTTATTTCATGATAAATGTTTATTATTCATGCTAGAATTGTATTGACCAGAAACATAATACATGTGTGAATACATAGACAAACAAAGTGTCACTAGTATGCCTCTACTTGACTAGCTCGTTAATCAAAGATGGTTATGTTTCCTAACCATGAACAATGAGTTGTTATTTGATTAACGAGGTCACATCATTAGTTGAATGATCTGATTGACATGACCCATTCCATTAGCTTAGCACACGATCGTTTAGTATGTTGCTATTGCTTTCTTCATGACTTATACATGTTCCTATGACTATGAGATTATGCAACTCCCGTTTGCCGGAGGAACACTTTGGGTACTACCAAACGTCACAACGTAACTGGGTGATTATAAAGGAGTACTACAGGTGTCTCCAATGGTCGATGTTGGGTTGGCGTATTTCGAGATTAGGATTTGTCACTCCGATTGTCGGAGAGGTATCTCTGGGCCCTCTCGGTAATACACATCACATAAGCCTTGCAAGCATTACAACTAATATGTTAGTCGTGAGATGATGTATTACGGAACGAGTAAAGAGACTTGCCGGTAACGAGATTGAACTAGGTATTGGATACCGACGATCGAATCTCGGGCAAGTAACATACCGATGACAAAGGGAACAACGTATGTTGTTATGCGGTCTGACCGATAAAGATCTTCGTAGAATATGTAGGAGCCAATATGGGCATCCAGGTCCCGCTATTGGTTATTGACCGGAGACGTGTCTCGGTCATGTCTACATTGTTCTCGAACCCGTAGGGTCCGCACGCTTAAGGTTACGATGACAGTTATATTATGAGTTTATGCATTTTGATGTACCGAAGGTTGTTCGGAGTCCCGGATGTGATCACGGACATGACGAGGAGTCTCAAAATGGTCGAGACATAAAGATTGATATATTGGAAGCCTATGTTTGGACATTGGAAGTGTTCCGGGTGAAATCGGGATTTTACCGGGTTACCGGGAGGTTACCGGAACCCCCCGGGAGCCATATGGGCCTTCATGGGCCTTAGTGGAAAGGAGAAAGGGGCAGCCCAAGGGGGCTGCGCGCCTCCCCCCTTCCCCTAGTCATATTAGGACTAGGAGAGGTGGCCGGCCACCCCTCTCCCTCTTTCCCCCTTGGGAATCCTAGTTGGAATAGGATTGGGGGGGGGGAGTCCTACTCCTACCGGGAGTAGGACTCCTCCTGCGCCTCTCTCTCTTGGCCGGCGCCCCCTCCCCCCTTGGCTCCTTTATATACTGAGGTAGAGGCACCCCAAAGACACACAAGTTGACACAAGTTGATCCACGTGATCGATTCCTTAGCCGTGTGCGGTGCCCCCTGCCACCATATTCCTCGATAATACTGTAGCGGAGTTTAGGCGAAGCCCTGCTGCTGTAGTTCATCAAGATCGTCACCACGCCTTCGTGCTGACGAAACTCTTCCCCGACACTTTGCTGGATCGGAGTCCGGGGATCGTCATCGAGCTGAACGTGTGCTCGAACTCGGAGGTGCCATAGTTTCGGTGCTTGATCGGTTGGATCGAGAAGACGTACGACTACTTCCTCTACGTCGTGTCATCGCTTCCGCAGTCGGTCTGCGTTGGGTACGTAGACAATACTCTTCCCTCGTTGCTATGCATCACATGATCTTGCGTGTGCGTAGGAAATTTTTGAAATTACTACGAAACCCAACAGTGGTATCCGAGCCTAGGTTATTTATGTTGATGTTATATGCACGAGTAGAACACAAGTGAGTTGTGGACGATACAAGTCATACTGCCTACCAACATGTCATACTTTGGTTCGGCGGTATTGTTGGACGAGACGACCCGGACCAACCTTACGCGTACGCTTACGCGAGACCGGTTCCCTCGACGTGCTTTGCACAGAGATGGCTTGCGGGCGACTGTCTCTCCAACTTTAGTTGAACCAAGTATGGCTACGCCCGGTCCTTGCGAAGGTTAAAACGGAGTCTATTTGACAAACTACCGTTGTGGTTTTGATGCATAGGTGAGATTGGTTCTTACTTAAGCCCGTAGCAGCCACGTAAAATCATGCAACAACAAAGTAGAGGACGTCTAACTTGTTTTTGCAGGGCATGTTGTGATGTGATATGGTCAAGGCATGATGCTGAATTTTATTGTATGAGATGATCATGTTTTGTAACCAAGTTAACGGCAACTGGCAGGAGCCATATGGTTGTCGCTTTATTGTATGCAATGCAATCGCGATGTAATGCTTTACTTTATTACTAAACGGTAGTGATAGTCGTGAAAGCATTAGATTGGCAAGACGACAACGATGCTACGATGGAGATCAAGGTGTCGCGCCGGTGATGATGGTGATCATGACGGTGCTTCGGAGATGGAGATCACAAGCACAAGATGATGATGGCCATATCATATCACTTATATTGATTGCATGTGATGTTTATCTTTTTATGCATCTTATCTTGCTTTGATTGACGGTAGCATTATAAGATGATCTCTCACTAAATTATCAAGAAGTGTTCTCCCTGAGTATGCACCGTTGCCAAAGTTCGTCGTGCCCAGACACCACGTGATGATCGGGTGTGATAAGCTCTACGTCCATCTACAACGGGTGCAAGCCAGTTTTTGCACACGCAGAATACTCAGGTTAAACTTGACGAGCCTAGCATATGCAGATATGGCCTCGGAACACGGAGACCGAAAGGTCGAGCGTGAATCATATAGTAGATATGATCAACATAACGATGTTCACCATTGAAAACTACTCCATCTCACGTGATGATCGGTCATGGTTTAGTTGATTTGGATCACGTAATCACTTAGAAGATTAGAGGGATGTCTATCTAAGTGGGAGTTCTTTAAGTAATATGATTAATTGAACTTTAATTTATCATGAACTTAGTCCTGATAGTATTTTGCAAATTATGTTGTAGATCAATAGCTCGCGTTGTTGCTTCCCTGTGTTTATTTTGATATGTTCCTAGAGAAAAATTGTGTTGAAAAATGTTAGTAGCAATGATGCGGATTGGATCCGTGATCTGAGGTTTATCCTCATTGCTGCATAGAAGAATTATGTCCTTGATGCACCGCTAGGTGACAGACCTATTGCAGGAGCAGATGCAGACGTTATGAACGTTTGGCTGGCTCAATATGATGACTATTTGATAGTTTAGTGCACCATGCTTAAACGGCTTAGAATCGGGACTTCAAAGACGTTTTGAACGTCATGGACCATATGAGATGTTCCTGGAGTTGAAGTTAATATTTCAAGCAAATACCCGAGTTGAGAGATATGAAGTCTCCAACAAGTTCTATAGCTAAAAGATGGAGGAGAATCGCTCAACTAGTGAGCATGTACTTAGATTGTCTGGGTACTTCAATCGCTTGAATCAAGTAGGAGATAATCTTCCAGATAAGATAGTGATTGACAGAATTCTCTAGTCACCACCACCAAGTTAGTAGAACTTCGTGATGAACTATAATGCAAGGGATGACGTAAACAATTCCCGAGCTCTTCGTGATGCTAAAATCGACGAAGGTAGAAATCAAGAAAAACATCAAGTGTTGATGGTAGACAAAGACCACTAGTTTCAAGAAAAGGGCAAAGGGAAGAAGGGGAACTTCAAGAAGAACGGCAAGCGAGTTGCTGCTCAAGTGAAGAAGCCCAAGTCTGGTCCTAAGCCTGAGACTAAGTGCTTCTACTACAAAGGGATTGGTCACTGGAAGCGGAACTACCCCAAGTGATTGGCGGATAAGAAGGATGGCAAAGTGAACATAAGTATATTTGATATACATGTTATTGATGTGTACTTTACTAGTGTTTATAGCAAACCCCTTAGTATTAGGTACTAGTTCAGTTGCTAAGATTAGTAACTCGAAACGGGAGTTGCAGAATAAACAAAGACTAGTTGAAGGGGAAGTGACGATGAGTGTTGGAAGTAGTTCCAAGATTAATATGATCATCATCGCACACTCCCTATACTTTCGGGATTAGTGTTGAAACTAAATAAGTGTTATTTGGTGTTGGCGTTGAGCATGAATATGATTTGATCATGTTTATTGCAATACAGTTATTCATTTAAGTAAGAGAATAAACTGTTGTTCTGTTTACATGAATAAAACCTTATATGGTTACACACCCAATGAAAAATGGTTCATTGGATCTCGATCGTAGTGATACACATATTCATAATATTGAAACCAAAAGATGCAAAGTTAATAATGATAGTGCAACTTATTTGTGGCACTGCCGTTTGGGTCATATCGGTGTAAAGCGCATGAAGATACTCCATAAAGATGGATTTTCGGAATCACTTGGTTATGAATCATTTGATGCTTGCGAACCGTGCCTTTTGGGCAAGATGACTAAAACTCCGTTCTCCAGAACAATGGAACGTGCTACTGACTTATTGGAAATAATACATACCGATGTATGCAATCCAATGAGTGTTGATGCTCGTGGCAAGTATCATTATTTTCTGATCTTCACAGATGATTTGAGCGGATATGAGTATATCTACTTAATGAAACACAAGTCTGAAACATTTGAAAAGTTCAAAGAATTTCAGAGTGAAGTGAAAAATCATCGTAACAAGAAAATAAAGTTTCTACGATCTGATCGTAGAGAAGAGTATTTGAGTTACGAGTTTGGCCTTCAGTTAAAAAACAATGTGAAATAGTTTCACTACTCATGCCACCTGGAACACCACTATGGTGTGTCCGAACGTCATAATTGTACTTTATTGGATATGGTGCAACCTATGATGTTTCTTACCGATTTACCACTATCGTTTTGGGGTTATGCATTAAAGACAGCTGCATTCACGTTAAATAGGGCACCATCAAAATCCGTTGAGACGACGCCTTATGAACTGTGGTTTGGCAAGAAACCAAAGTTGTCGTTTCTTAAAGTTTGGGGCTGCGATGCTTATGTGAAAAAGCTTCAACCTGATAAGCTCGAACCCAAATCGGAGAAATATGACTTCATATGATACCCAAAGGAAACTGTTGGGTACACCTTCTATCACAGATCCGAAGGCAAGACATTCGTTGCTAAGAATGGATCATTTCTAGAGAAGGAGTTTCTCTCGAAAGAAGTGAGTGGGAGGAAAGTAGAACTTGACGAGGTAACTGTACCTGCTCCCTTACTGGAAAGTAGTTCATCACAGAAAACTGTTTCTATGACACCTACACCAGTTAGTGAGGAAGCCAATGATGATGATCATGAAACTTCAGAACAAGATACTACTGAACCTCGTAGATCAACCAGAGTAAGATCCGCGCCAGAGTGGTACGATAATCCTTTTCTGGAAGTCATGCTACTAGATCATGATGAACCTACGAACTATGAAGAAGCGATGGTGAGCCCAGATTCCGCAAAGTGGCTTAAAGCCATGAAATCTGAGATGGGATCCATGTATGAGAACAAAGTATGGAGTTTGGTTGACTTGCCCGATGATCGGCAAGCAATTGAGAATAAATGGATCTTTAAGAAGAAGACTGACGCTGATGGTAATGTTACTGTCTACAAAGCTCGACTTGTCGCAAAAAGGTTTTCGGCAAGTTCAAGGTGTTGACTACGATGAGAGTTTCTCACTCGTATCTATGCTTAAGTCTGTCGGAATCATGTTAGCAATTGCCGCATTTTACGAAATCCGGCAAATGGATAAACAAAACTGCATTCCTTAATGGATTTATTAAAGAAGAGTTGTATATGATACAACCAGAAGGTTTTGTCAATCCTAAAGGTGCTAACAAAATATGCAAGCTCCAGCGATCTATCTGTGGAGTGGTGCAAGCATCTCGGAGTTGGAATATACGCTTTTATGAGTTGATCAAAGCATATGGTTTTATACAGACTTGCGGTGAAGCCTGTATTTACAAGAAAGTGAGTGGGAGCACTACAACATTTCTGATAAGTATATGTGAATGACATATTGTTGATCGGAAATAATGTAGAATTATTCTGCAAAGCATAAAGGAGTGTTTGAAAGGAGTTTTTCAAAGAAAGACCTCGGTGAAGCTGCTTACATATTAAGTATCAAGATCTATAGAGATAGATCAAGACACTTGATAAGTTTTCAATGAGTACATACCTTGACAAGATTTTGAAGTAGTTCAAAATGGAACAGTCAAAGAAAAAGGTTTCTTGCCTGTGTTACAAGGTGTGAAGTTGAGTAAAACTCAAAGCCTGACCACGACAGAAGATAGAAAGAGAATGAAAGTCATTCCCTATGCCTCAGTCTTAGGTTCTATAAAATATGCCATGCTGTATACCAGATCTATTGTATGCCCTACCACTGAGTTTGGCAAGGGAGTACAATAGTGATCTAGGAGTAGATCACTGGACAGCGGTCAAAATTATCCTTAGTGGAATAAGGATATGTTTCTCGATTATGGACGTGACAAAAAGGTTCGTCGTAAAGGGTTACGTCGATGCAAGTTTTTTGACACTGATCCAGATAATTCTAAGTCTCAATCTGGATACATATTGAAAGTGGGAGCAATTAGCTAGAATAGCTCCGTGCAGAGCATTGTTGACATAGAAATTCGCAAAATACTTACAGATCTGTATGTGACAGACCCGTTGACTAAAATTATCTCACAAGCAAAACATGATCACACCTTAGTACTCTTTGGGTGTTAATCACATAGCGATGTGAACTAGATTACTGACTCTAGTAAACCCTTTGGGTGTTGATCACATATCGATGTGAACTATGGGTGTTAATCACATGGTGATGTGAACTATTGCTATTAAATCACATGGCGATGTGAACTAGATTATTGACTCTAGTGCAAGTGGGAGACTGAAGGAAATATGCCCTAGAGGCAATAATAAAGTTATTATTTATTTCCTTATTTCATGATAAATGTTTATTATTCATGCTAGAATTGTATTAACCGGAAACATAATACATGTGTGAATACATAGACAAACAAAAGTGTCACTAGTATGCCTCTACTTGACTAGCTCGTTAATCAAAGATGGTTATGTTTCCTAACCATGAACAATGAGTTGTTATTTGATTAACGAGGTCACATCATTAGTTGAATGATCTGATTGACATGACCCATTCCATTAGCTTAGCACACGATCGTTTAGTATGTTGCTATTGCTTTCTTCATGACTTATACATGTTCCTATGACTATGAGATTATGCAACTCCCGTTTACCGGAGGAACACTTTGGGTACTACCAAACGTCACAACGTAACTGGGTGATTATAAAGGAGTACTACAGGTGTCTCCAATGGTCGATGTTGGGTTGGCGTATTTTGAGATTAGGATTTGTCACTCCGATTGTCGGAGAGGTATCTCTGGGCCCTCTCGGTAATACACATCACATAAGCCTTGCAAGCATTACAACTAATATGTTAGTTGTGAGATGATGTATTACGGAACGAGTAAAGAGACTTGCCAGTAACGAGATTGAACTAGGTATTGGATACCGACGATCGAATCTCGGGCAAGTAACATACCGATGACAAAGGGAACAACATATGTTGTTATGCGGTCTGACCGATAAAGATCTTCGTAGAATATGTAGGAGCCAATATGGGCATCCAGGTCCCGCTATTGGTTATTGACCGGAGACGTGTCTCGGTCATGTCTACATTGTTCTCGAACCCGTAGGGTCCGCACGCTTAAGGTTACGATGACAGTTATATTATGAGTTTATGCATTTTGATGTACCGAAGGTTGTTCGGAGTCCCGGATGTGATCACGGACATGACGAGGAGTCTCGAAATGGTCGAGACATAAAGATTGATATATTGGAAGCCTATGTTTGGACATCGGAAGTGTTCCGGGTGAAATCGGGATTTTACCGGGTTACCGGGAGGTTACCGGAACCCCCCGGGAGCCATATGGGCCCTCATGGGCCTTAGTGGAAAGGAGAAAGGGGAAGCCCAAGGGGGCTGCGCGCCTCCCCCCTTCCCCTAGTCCTATTAGGACTAGGAAAGGTGGCCGGCCACCCCTCTCCCTCTTTCCCCCTTGGGAATCCTAGTTGGAATAGGATTGGGGGGGGGAGTCCTACTCCCGGTAGGAGTAGGACTCCTCCTGCGCCTCTCTCTCTTGGCCGGCGCCCCCTCCCCCCTTGGCTCCTTTATATACTGAGGTAGAGGCACCCCAAAGACACACAAGTTGACACAAGTTGATCCACGTGATCGATTCCTTAGCCGTGTGCGGTGCCCCCTGCCACCATATTCCTCGATAATACTGTAGCGGAGTTTAGGCGAAGCCCTGCTGCTGTAGTTCATCAAGATCGTCACCACGCCGTCGTGCTGACGAAACTCTTCCCCGACACTTTGCTGGATCGGAGTCCGGGGATCATCATCGAGCTGAACGTGTGCTCGAACTCGGAGGTGCCGTAGTTTCGGTGCTTGATCGGTTGGATCGAGAAGACGTACGACTACTTCCTCTACGTCGTGTCATCGCTTCCGCAGTCGGTCTGCGTTGGGTACATAGACAATACTCTTCCCTCGTTGCTATGCATCACATGATCTTGCGTGTGCGTAGGAAATTTTTGAAATTACTACGAAACCCAACACTGTAATCAATAGCAGTCCTCCTTCTGATTGCATAGGGATCAGACAATCTCCACTGCCTGAGCCATGCATCCTTCCTTAGCTTCATATTCTCAGCCACTGGATGAGCATCATTGTGGTCTGGAATCTTGGGTTTCAGCTTCCTTAGAACTTGTCCTTCATCTTCTTCTTCCTCAGCAACTTCAGGCACTGGGGCCTTGTTCTTCTCAGCAGCTGGTATGCTCCTGGTATTCCTCTTAGGTGCAGACTTGGCCTTGGAGACAGCTTTGGGTGCTTCTTTGGGCTTTGATGTTGCAGCCCCTGACCTTATAGCATCACCCATAAGCTTTTGTGCCTTGGGTGCTAGTGCAGCAACCTCTTCTTCCTCTTCCTCTTCCATCATGGAAGGTTGTCCAACAACTCTGGCCATGGTCTTCTTGACCCTTTTCTTCCTCTTCTTCCCTTCTGCAGCAACCTCTTTGGGATCAGGTTTCTCAGGTTCTTGAGTTGAAGCTCTGACTTTCAGCATAGGTGTCCTCTTGGCAGGGACCTTCCTGTTTAGTCCAGGCTTTGTGGTCTTAGTTGAGCCATACTCCTTTTTGAGCACTATCTTCTTGGAAGTAGCCTCATCTTCAGCTGCCACATAGTGCTCATCCTCAGAGTCTGAGGTTCTCTTCCTTCTGGCCCTTGTGGCTGCTTTGGGCAAATTGTTGGGAGTGCTCCTACTGCCCTCATCTGAGGTGCTAGAGGGACTAGTGCCCTAACTCATGTGAATCTGCTCCTCTTCCCTGTTCTAGCTGTCACTTTGGTCTGACATGCTGCAAACACTGACTGCTGACCCTGTGAATAGTTGTAGATGAGATAGAATGGATGGGCATCACAAAATGCATAGTTTTTTGCAAAAGAATGATTCAAAAACTTAGTTTTTGTTTTCCATAGAAAGCATTTCGGATCAACCGATTTGCAAACTCGGTGATACCGAAGCAGCTTTTGGAACCAAAACTAGTGAACTCGGTCAAACCAAGTCACAGTTCGGTGGCACCGAGACTGCTAGGGTTTCACAGAGTTCTAAAATTGGTCACACCGATTTGCAATTCTCGGTCAGACCGAGAATCACTTGTGCAATGGCATTAGCCGAATCGGTGGAACCGAGTTTTTCAATTCGGTGGGTCCGAGATGGTTTCGAAAAAAACCTAACCCTAAATTTTTAATTCACATCTAATCTAAGGATTGTTTTGACTGGATAGATGCGTTTCAATCGTGGCAAGAATCATAATGAACACAATGTGCTAGGAATTGGACGGGGATAGCACTGTGATCGAGTCCATACCCTAGTTTGGCGATGAACTCGCTACAGCGGCAACGACGGGGATGAATTCCGTTGACGGCGGTGGAGACCAGCGACTGGAGGCAGCTGGCGACGAAGTCGATGATCCGGAGACCTTGGAGGCAGAGCGAGCTATGCGCGGGCAAAGGGGTTTGGAGAAGGTTTCCAAATTTTTTCCCGGGAGTATATATTGTTGGGGAACGTAGTAATTTCAAAAAAATTCCTACGCACACGCAAGATCATGGTGATGCATAGCAACGAGAGGGAAGAGTGTTGTCCATGTACCCTTAGACCGTAAGTGGAAGCGTTATAACAACGCGGTTGATGTAGTCGTACGTCTTCACGATCCGATCGATCCAAGTACCGAATGTACGGCACCTCCGAGTTCAGCACACGTTCAGCTCGATGACGATCCCCGGACTCCGATCCAGCAGGGTGTCGGGGAAGAGTTCCGTCAGCACGACAGCGTGGTGACGATGATGATGTTCTACCGACGCAGGGCTTCGCCTAAGCACCGCAACGATATGACCGAGGTGGAATATGGTGGAGGGGGGCACCGCACACGGCTAAGGAACGATCACGAAGATCAACTTGTGTGTGATGAGGTGCCCCCTTGCCCCCGTATATAAAGGAGCGAGGGGGAGGTGCGGCCGGCCCCTAGGGGTGCACCTGGAGGAGTCCTACTCCCACCGGGAGTAGGACTCCCCCTCTTGCCTTGTTGGAGAAGGAAGGGGGAAGGGGGAAAGAGGAAAGGGGGGCGCCCCCCCTTCCTTGTCCTATTCGGACTAGGGGGGGAGGGGGCACACGGCCTGCCCTGGCCGGCCCTCCTCTTCTCCCTTAGGGCCCATGTAGGCCCATTAACCCCCGGGGGTGGTTCCGGTAACCCCCGGTACTCCGGTAAAATCCCGATTTCACCCGGAACGATTCCGATATCCAAATATAGGCTCCCAATATATCAATCTTTATGTCTCGACCATTTAGAGACTCCTCGTCATGTCCGTGATCACATCCGGGACTCCGAACAACCTTCAGTACATCAAAAACTATAAACTCATAATACAACTGTCATCGTAACGTTAAGCGTGCGGACCCTACGGGTTCGAGAACTATGTAGACATGACCTAGAACAGTTTCCGGTAAATAACCAATAGCGGAACCTGGATGCTCATATTGGCTCCTACATATTCTATGAAGATCTTTTATCGGTCAAACCGCATAACAACTTACGTTATTCCCTTTGTCATTGGTATGTTACTTTCTCGAGATTCCATCATCGGTATCCAATACCTAGTTCAATATCATTACCGGCAAGTCTCTTTACTCGTTACGTAATGTATCATTCCGTAACTAACTCATTAGCTACATTACTTGCAAGGCTTATAGTGATGTGCATTACCGAGAGGGCCTAGAGATACCTCTCCGACAATCGGAGTGACAAAACCTAATCTTGAAATACGCCAACTCAACATGTACCTTTGGAGACACCTGTAGAGCTCCTTTATAATCACCCAGTTACATTGTGACGTTTGGTAGCACACAAAGTGTTCCCCCGGTAAACGGGAGTTGCATAATCTCATAATTATAGACTTTGTATAAGTCCTGAAGAAAGCAATAGCAACATACTAAACGATCAAGTGCTAAGCTAACGGAATGGGTCAAGTCAATCACATCATTCTCCTAATGATGCGATCCCATTAATCAAATGACAACACATGTCTATGGTTAGGAAACATAACCATCTTTGATCAATGAGCTAGTCAAGTAGAGGCATACTAGTGACATTAAGTTTGTCTATGTATTCACACATGTATCATGTTTCCGGTTAATACAATTATAGCATGAATAATAAACATTTATCATGATATGAGGAAATAAATAATAACTTTATTATTGCCTCTAGGGCATATTTCCTTCAGTCTCCCACTTGCACTAGAGTCAATAATCTAGATTACACAGTAATGATTCTAACACCCATGGAGTCTTGGTGCTGATCATGTTTTGCTCGTGGAAGAGGCTTAGTCAATGGGTCTGCAACATTCAGATCCGTATGTATCTTGCAAATATCTATGTCTCCCACCTGGACCTGGTCCCGGATGGAATTGAAGCGTCTTTTGATATGCTTGGTCCTCTTGTGAAATCTGGATTCCTTTGCCAAGGCAATTGCACCAGTATTGTCACAGAAGATCTTCATTGGTCCCGATGCACTAGGTATGACACCTAGATCGGAAATGAACTCCTTCATCCAGACTCCTTCATTTGCTGCTTCTGAAGCAGCTATGTACTTCGCTTCGCATGTAGATCCCGCCACGACTCTTTGTTTAGAACTTCACCAACTGACAGCTCCACCATTCAATATAAACACATATCCGGTTTGCGATTTAGAATCGTCCGGATCAGTGTCAAAGCTTGCATCGACGTAACCATTTACGACTAGCTCTTTGTCACCTCCATAAACGAGAAACATATCCTTAGTCCTTTTCAGGTATTTCAGGATATTCTTGACCGCTGTCCAGTGATCCACTCCTGGATTACTTTGGTACCTCCCTGCTAAACTTATTGCTAAGCATACATCAGGTCTGGTACACAGCATTCCATACATGATAGAGCCTATGGCTGAAGCATAGGGAACATCTTTAATTTTCTATCTATCTTCTGCTGTGGTCGGGCATTGAGTCTGACTCAACTTCACACCTTGTAATACAGGCAAGAACCCTTTCTTTGCCTGATCCATTTTGAACTTTTTCAAAACTTTATCGAGGTATGTGCTTCGTGAAAGTCCAATTAAGCGTCTTGATCTATCTCTATAGATCTTGATGCCCAATATGTAAGCAGCTTCACCGAGGTCTTTCATTGAAAAACTTTTATTCAAGTATCCCTTTATGTTATCCAGAATATCTATATCATTTCCAATTAACAATATGTCATCTACATATAATATCAGAAATGCTACAGAGCTCCCACTCACTTTCTTGTAAATACAGGCTTCTCCAAAAGTCTGTATAAAACCATATGCTTTGATCACACTATCAAAGCGTTTATTCCAACTCCGAGATGCTTGCACCAATCCATAAATGGATCGCTGGAGCTTGCACACTTTGTTAGCACCTTTTGGATCGACAAAACCTTCTGGTTGCATCATATACAACTCTTCTTCCAGAAATCCATTCAGGAATGCAGTTTTGACATCCATTTGCCATATTTCATAATCATAAAATGCGGCAATCGCTAACATGATTCGGACAGACTTAAGCATCGCTACGGGTGAGAAAGTCTCATCGTAGTCAACCCCTTGAACTTGTCGAAAACCTTTTGCAACAAGTCGAGCTTTGTAGATAGTTATATTACCATCAGCGCCAGTCTTCTTATTGAAAATCCATTTATTCTTGATGGCTTGCCGATCATCGGGCAAGTCAACCAAAGTCCATACTTTGTTCTCATACATGGATCCCATCTAAGATTTCATGGCCTCAAGCCATTTTGCAGAATCTGGGCTCATCATCGCTTCCTCATAGTTCGTAGGTTTGTCATGGTCAAGTAACATGACTTCGAGAATAGGATTACCGTACCACTCTGGTGTGGATCTTACTCTGGTTGACCTATGAGGTTCGGTAGTAACTTGATCTGAAGTTTCATGATTAATATCATTAGCTTCCTCACTGATTGGTGTAGTTGTCACAGGAACGGTTTCTTGTGATGAACTACTTTCCAATAAGGGAGCAGGTACAGTTACCTCATCAAGTTCTACTTTCCTCCCACTCACTTCTTTCGAGAGAAACTCCTTCTCTAGAAAGGATCCGAATTTAGCAACAAAAATCTTGCCTTCAGATCTGTGATAGAAGGTGTACCCAATAGTCTCTTTTGGGTATCCTATGAAGACACATTTCTCCGATTTGGGTTCGAGCTTATCTGGTTGAAGTTTCTTCACATAAGCATCGCAACCCCAAACTTTAAGAAACGACAACTTTGGTTTCTTGCCAAACCATAGTTCATAAGGCGTCGTCTCAATGGATTTTGATGGTGCCCTATTTAATGTGAATGCGGCCGTCTCTAAAGCATAACCCAAAAACGATAGCGGTAAATCAGTAAGAGACATCATAGATCGTACCATATCGAGTAAAGTACGATTACAACGTTCGGACACACCATTTCGTTGTGGTGTTCCGGGTGGCGTGAGTTGCGAAACTATTCAGCATTGTTTCAAATGTAAACCAAACTCGTAACTCAAATATTCTCCTCCACGATCAGATCGTAGAAATTTTATTTTCTTGTTACGATGATTTTCCACTTCACTCTGAAATTCTTTGAACTTTTCAAATGTCTCAGACTTGTGTTTCATCAAGTAGATATACCCATATCTTCTCAAATCATCCGTGAAGGTGAGAAAATAACGATACCCGCCGCGAGCCTCAATATTCATTGGACCACATACATCAGTATGTATGATTTCCAGTAAATCAGTTGCTCGCTCCATAGTTCCGGAGAACGGCGTTTTAGTCATCTTGCCCATGAGGCATGGTTCGCAAGTACCAAGTGATTCATAATCAAGTGATTCCAGAAGTCCATCCGTATGGAGTTTATTCATGCGCTTTATACCGATATGACCTAAACAGTAGTGCCACAAATAAGTTGCACTATCATTATCAACTCTGCATCTTTTGGCTTCAACATTATGAATATGTGTATCACTACTATCGAGATTCAATAAAAATAGACCACTCTTTAAGGGTGCATGACCATAAAAGATATTACTCATATAAATTGAACAACCATTATTCTCTGATTTAAATGAATAACCGTCTCACATCAAACAAGATCCATATATAATGTTCATGCTTAACGCTAGCACCAAATAACAATTATTTAGGTCTAAAACTAATCCCGATGGTAGATGTAGAGGTAGCGTGCCGACTGCGATCACATCGACTTTGGAACCATTTCCCAAGCGCATTGTCACCTCGTCCTTAGCCAATCTTCGCTTAATCCGTAGTCCCTATTTCGAGTTGCAAATATTAGCAATAGAACCAGTATCAAACACCCAGGTGCTACTGCAAGCATTAGTAAGGTACACATCAATAACATGTATATCACATATACCTTTGTTCACTTTGCCATCCTTCTTATCCGCCAAATACTTGGGGCAGTTCCGCTTCCAGTGTCCAGTCTGCTTGCAGTAGAAGCACTCAGTCTCTGGCTTAGGTCCAGACTTGGGTTTCTTCTCTTGAGCAACAACTTGTTTGCTGTTCTTCTTGAAGTTCCCCTTCTTCTTCCCTTTGCCCATTTTCTTGAAACCAGTGGTCTTATTGACCATCAACACTTGATGCTCCTTCTTGATTTCTACCTCTGCAGCCTTTAGCATTGCGAAGAGCTCGGGAATAGTCTTGTCCATCCCTTGCATATTATAGTTCATCACAAAGCTCTTGTAGCTTGGTGGCAGTGATTGGAGAATTCTGTCAATGACACTATCATCAGGAGGATTAACTCCCAGTTGAATCAAGTGATTATTATACCCAGACATTTTGAGTATATATTCACTGACAGAACTATTATCCTCCATCTTACAGCTATAGAACTTATTGGAGACTTCATATCTCTCAATCCGGGCATTTGCTTGAAATATTAACTTCAACTCCTGGAACATCTCATATGCTTCATGACGTTCAAAACATCGTTGAAGACCCGGTTCCAAGCCGTAAAGCATGGCACACTAAACTATCGAGTAGTCATCAGCTTTGCTCTGCCAGACGTTCTTAACGTTGTCAGTTGCATCTGCAGCAGGCCTGGCACCCAATGGTGCTTCCAGGATGTAATTCTTCTGTGCAGCAATGAGGATAATCCTCAGGTTACGGACCCAGTTTGTGTAATTGCTACCATCATCTTTCAACTTAGCTTTCTCAAGGAACACATTAAAATTCAACAGAACAACAGCACGAGCCATCTATCTACAATCAACACAGACATGCAAAATACTATAAGGTACTAAGTTCATGATAAATTTAAGTTCAATTAATCATATTACTAAAGAACTCCCACTTAGATAGACATCTCTCTAGTCATCTAGGTGATTACATGATCCAAATTAACTAAACCATGTCCGATCATCACGTGAGATGGAGTATTTTCAATGGTGAACATCACTATGTTGATCATATCTACTATATGATTCACGTTCGACCTTTCGGTCTCCGTGTTCTGAGGCCATATCTGTATATGCTAGGCTCGTCAAGTTTAACCTGAGTATTCCGCGTGTGCAACTGTTTTGCACCCGTTGTATTTGAACATAGAGCCTATCACACCCGATCATCACGTGGTGTCTCAGCACGAAGAACTTCCGCAACGGTGCATACTCAGGGAGAACACTTCTTGATAATTAGTGAGAGATCATCTTAAAATGCTACCGTCAATCAAAGAAAGATAAGATGCATAAAAGATAAACATCACATGCAATCAATATAAGTGATATGTTATGGCCATCATCATCTTGTGCTTGTGATCTCCATCTCCAAAGCACCGTTGTTATCACCATCGTCACCGGCGCGACACCTTGATCTCCATCGTAGCATCGTTGTCGTTACGCCATCTATTGCTTCTACGACTATCGCTACAACTTAGTGATAAAGTAAAGCAATTACAGGGCGTTTGCATTTCATACAATAAAGTGACAACCATATGGCTCCTGCCAGTTGCCGATAACTTCGGTTACAAAACATGATCATCTCATACAATAAAATATAGCATCACGTCTTGACCATATCACATCACAACATGCCCTGCAAAAATAAGTTAGACGTCCTCTACTTTGTTGTTGCAAGTTTTACGTGGCTGCTACGGGCTGAGCAAGAACCGTTCTTACCTACGCATCAAAACCACAACGATAGTTCGTCAAGTTAGTGCTGTTTTAACCTTCGCAAGGACCGGGCGTAGCCACACTAGGTTCGACTAAAGTTGGAGAAACTGACACCCGCCAGCCACCTGTGTGCAAAGCACGTCGGTAGAACCAGTCACGCATAAGCGTACCCGTAATGTCGGTCCGGGCCGCTTCATCCAACAATACCGCCGAACCAAAGTATGACATGCTGGTAAGCAGTATGACTTGTATCGCCCACAACTCACTTGTGTTCTACTCGTGCATATAACATCAACGCATAAAACCTAGGCTCGGATGCCACTGTTGGGGAACGTAGTAATTTCAAAAAATTTCCTACGCACATGCAAGACCATGGTGATGCATAGCAACGAGAGGGGAGAGTGTTGTCCATGTACCCTCATAGACCGTAAGTGGAAGCGTTATCACAACGCGGTTGATGTAGTCGTACGTCTTCACGATCCGACCGATCCAAGTACCGAACGTACGACACCTCCGAGTTCAGCACACGTCAGCTCGATGACAATCCCCAGACTCCGGTCCAGCAGGGTGTCAGGGAAGAGTTCCGTCAGCACAACGGCGTGGTGACGATGATGATGTTCTACCGACGCAGGGCTTCGCCTAAGCACCGCAACGATATGACCAAGGTGGAATATGGTGGAGGGGGGCACCGCACACGGCTAAGGAACGATCACGAGGATGAACTTGTGTGTGATGAGGTGCCCCCTTGCCCCCGTATATAAAGGAGGGAGGGGGGAGGTGCGTCCGGCCCCTAGGTGCGCCTGGAGGAGTCCTACTCCCACCGGGAGTAGGACTCCCCCTCTTGCCTTGTTGGAGAAGGAAGGGGGAAGGGGGAAAGAGAAAAGGGGGGCGCCGCCCCCCCTTCCTTGTCCTATTCGGACTAGGGGGGAGGGGGCACGCGGCCTGCCCTGGCTGGCCCTCCTCTTCTCCATTAGGGCCCAGGTAGGCCCATTAACCCCCGGGGGGTTCCGGTAACCCCCGGTACTCCGGTAAAATCCCGATTTCACCCGGAACGATTCCGATATCCAAATATAGGCTTCCAATATATCAATCTTTATGTCTCGACCATTTCGAGACTCCTCGTCATGTCCGTGATCACATCCGAGACTCCGAACAACCTTCGGTACATCAAAAACTATAAACTCATAATACAACTGTCATCATAACGTTAAGCGTGCGGACCCTACGGGTTCGAGAACAATGTATACAAGACCTAGAACAGTTTCCGGTCAATAACCAATAGCGGAACCTGGATGCTCATATTGGCTCCTACATATTCTACGAAGATCTTTTATTGGTCAAACTGCATAACAACTTACATTGTTCCCTTTGTCATCAGTATGTTACTTGCTCGAGATTCGATCATCGGTATCCAATACCTAGTTCAATCTCATTACCGGCAAGTCTCTTTACTCGTTACGTAATGCATCATTCTGTAACTAACTCATTAGCTACATTACTTGCAAGGCTTATAGTGATGTGCATTACCGAGAGGGCCCAGAGATACCTCTCCGACAATCGGAGTGACAAAACCTAATCTCGAAATACACCAACTCAACATGTACCTTTGGAGACACTTGTAGAGCTCCTTTATAATCACCCAGTTACGTTGTGACATTTGGTAGCACACAAAGTGTTCCTCCGGTAAACGGGAGTTGCATAATCTCATAGTTATAGGAACTTTGTATAAGTCATGAAGAAAGCAATAGTAACATACTAAACGACCAAGTGCTAAGCTAACGGAATGGGTCAAGTCAATCACATCATTCTCCTAATGATGTGATCCCATTAATCAAATGACAACACATGTCTATGGTTAGGAAACATAACCATCTTTGATCAATGAGCTAGTCAAGTAGAGGCATACTAGTGACATTAAGTTTGTCTATGTATTCACACATGTATCATGTTTCCGGTTAATACAATTATAGCATGAATAATAAACATTTATCATGATACGAGGAAATAAATAATGACTCTATTATTGCCTCTAGGGCATATTTACTTCATATATAGCCCGACCCTGTCGGTGTGACCGAGTGGAACAACTCGGTGGCACCGAGATGCATAACTGTTGACAGTTACAACAACTCGGTGAGACCGAAAAGTTCAAATCGGTTGCACCGAGATTGAAAACCTAGATCGACTTAGTGATCTTGGTATGACCGAAATGGAAGAATCGGTCAGACCAAAACACACAAAGAAGATTTGGAAGTTTAAGTCCATGACGAATCGGGGACTCCGAGTGCTCCTCACACAGAGTGGTTCGAACCTGACTTGATTAAATTTTGTGATGTAGCATGAATAGAATTTGAGACAAGAAAATCATAGATAGCTAGAGAAGGTTCTTAGGCATTCTTGTTAATCCACTTGGCAAAAGAAAAAGAAGCCAATCAATCAAAGCAACAAGTGGATGTCCTCGAATGAGTAAAATATGCAACCAACATGCTCACACAATAAAATGGCAAATGAAATATGTGGCAAAGCATACACAACCAATTCTAGCATCTATCAAACAATTGGCGATGACTAGGTCATCTATATATGAGTATATTGACTTAGGAGTCAAATGAGAACATTTGATCATAGGTCATACTCATCGTTTAAGCTCAAGTGGGGTTACCACTTTTACATAATGCATTGATGTGTTCACACCATTAGAGTTGCTTTGACTCAATGCTTAGAGTTAAGCTCCCCCTACATGTGAGATCCCCCTTAGAGGGATGAACTAACCTTGGGTTTTGTAGATGATGACTTCATGTAGGTGTTGAAGATGTGGATGCTCAATGTTGATGAAGATCATTTGGAGCAATCCTTTTGAGTGAGTTGCACTTTCAATACCTATATGGGTTAGTCCCACAAGGAACAAACAAGTATATCCATAGACATAGAGTGATGCACACACAATATGATGTCCATGAAAGCATTAGGTTACCTTGTCCCTTGTCTTACCAACAAGAGGGTTTGTGACTCCTTGAACTAGTGCAAGATGTGGAAGTTGTTTGCACTTGTCCTTGCCATAATGATATGAGTGAAGAATGTTGGCGGAGTTATCCTCAAGAACTCTCTAGTTCTTCTTCTTCGGGATCCACATCATCTTGATGGGAATCCTTGGAGTTGTAGTCGTGCTTGATGAAGTAGAACTTGACGTAGTCTTGGGAACCCACTTGACCAAGGCCTTAGGAGCTTCTTCAAATGCATCAATCTCCTCTTGAAGCTTGTCCTTGCCTTTTTGCTTGTGGTCTTTTGGTGGAAGATCATCTTGAGCTTGTGTTCCCTTGAAGGAAGTAGGATCATACTTCTCTTGTTGAGGAACAAACTTCGTCTTGGGATATTGATCTTCTTCCCACTCAACTCCATTGGCATTGAACTTTCGTTCAAAACCAACACCTTGGTTCTTCTGGTGCCTTCCTTGCTTGCGTACAATTTCCTCGAATTGCTTACTCCCGGCAAGGCTCTTGTAAACACCTTTCTCTATAATTCCCTTCAATAAGCTATTTTCTTTCTCAAGTGTAACTTGGCTAAGAGAATCATTAGTGGAATCAAGAGAACTACTAGAAGCAACAATATTGGATTTAGCATGATTATTGTTACTACTAGAGGAAGAATCCTTCTTATTTTTGTTACTAGAGTTGACTTGAGGCATGTAAGTAGATAAGAGTAAACGCTTGGCAATGTAAGAAGAACTTTTCTTACGGAGATCATCATTGATCGCCTTTAAGAACTCATGCTCTTGCTCAAGGTTGAGCTTTTCAAAGCGTAGCTTCTCATGAGCCCTTAAAAGTTCTCGATGATCTTCTAAGATAGTTTCTTGAGCTAACTTAAGAGTGTTTAGTTCTTTAGTTAGAAGCTCAATCTTCTCCCTATCATTGTCATTCGTTTTATCTTGTTTAGCATGATCAATTGACGTTTCATCATAGTATTCATCACTAGAGTTGTCAACAAGTAAATCATCATCACCTAACAAGTCATCTTCATCACTATTAAAATCAACATACTCGGGGTGTGTTACCTTAGGGCCTTTAGCCATGAAGCATCTTCCAATTCCTTCATTTGGTGAATCAAATATGTCGTAGGAGTTGGTCGACACAAGTGCTAGACCGGCAACACCTTCATCTTGAGTGTGTTCGGAGTCGGAGTGATAGCTTCTCTCGGAGTGATGTTCAGAGTCGGAACCGGATACCCATTCACCAACATGAGCTTGATGTCTTCATTTTGTGTAGCTCTTTGATGACTTGTCCTTCCTTTCCGAATCCTTGCTTCTCCGAGATGTTCTTCGTTCATAACAATCATCTCTACTCCTCCTCTCTCTTGGCGGGGATTCTTCTCTTCTACTTATTCTCTTGGGAGAATCTTCTCTTCTTTTGTAGGGTGCCGTACACTCATTGGAATAGTGTCTGGGTCTCCCACAATTGTAGCAATTGCGCTGTCGACTGGAAGATATTTTGTCATTGTAGGACCTTGACTTGGAGCTTCTTTCTTTACTTCTACTCTTGTAGAATTTGTTGAAGTTCTTCACCATTAAGCTCAATTCTTCATTGAAGGTTTGTTTCTCACTTGATGATGTAGGATCTTCACATGAGGCTTTGTAAGCACCACTTGACTTGTTGTGAAGTTCCTCCTTATCCTTGAGTGACATCTCATGAGCAACAATTCTTCCAATGACTTCTGTTGGCTTGAGATTCTTGTAATTGGGCATCATTTGGATCAATGTGCACACGGTATCATATTTTCCATCCAATGCTCTTAGGATCTTCTTGATGATGAATCTGTCGGTCATCTCTTCACTTCCTAAGCCCGCAATCTCATTTGTGATAAGAGCAAGCCTAGAGTACATTTCAGCGACACCTTCACCATCCTTCATTTTGAACTTGTCAAGTTGACTTTGGAGCACATCCAATTTGGATTCTTTGACGGAGTCGGTACCTTCGTGCATATCAATCAAAGTATCCCAAATTTCCTTTGCATTCTCAAGACGGCTGATTTTGTTGAATTCTTCGGGGGCACAATCCGTTGAAGAGGATATTACAAGATTGAGCGTTGTATTGCAGCATCTTCAATTCATCCGCGCTAGCTTCACGGTTCGGTTCTCTCCCATCAAAGAATTCACCTTGCAAGCCGATACACACAATAGCCCAAACGGCGGGGTTATGTCCGAGAATATGCATTTTCATCTTATGCTTCCAACTAGCAAAATTAGTGCCATCAAAGTACGGACCTCTACAGTGATAATTTCCCTCACTAGATGCCATACTCTCCTAGGTTGTGAAACCAAGGCTATGACCACCAAAAGCTATGGAAATCAAAGCAAATGGAGACCAAGGCTCTGATACCACTTGTAGGACCTTGAAGTATGTCTAGAGGGGGGGGGGTGATTAGACTACTTGACCAATTAAAAACTTAACCTTTTCCCAATTTTAGTCTTTGGCAGATTTTAGCTATCTTAGCACAAGTCAAGCAATCTTCACACAATTCAAGCAAGCATGCAAAGAGTATATGAGCAGCGGAAAGTAAAGCATGCAACTTGGAAGAATGTAAAGGGTAGGGTTTGGAGAATTCAAACACAATTGGAGACACAGATGTTTTTGTCATGGTTCCGATAGGTGGTGCTATCGTACATCCACGTTGATGGAGACTTCAACCCACGAAGGGTAACGGTTGTGCGAGTCCATAGAGGGCTCCACCCAAGAAGGGTCCACGAAGAAGCAACCTTGTCTATCCCACCATGGCCATCGCCCATGAAGGACTTGCCTCACTAGCGGTAGATCTTCATGAAGTAGGCGATCTCCTTGCCTTACAAACTCCTTGGTTCAACTCCACAATCTTGTCGGAGGCTCCCAAGTGACACCTAGCCAATCTAGGAGACACCACTCTCCAAGAAGTAACAAATGGTGTGTTGATGATGAACTCCTTGCTCTTGTGCTTCAAATGATAGTCTCCCCAACACTCAACTCTCTCTCTCAGGATTTGGATCTGGTGGAAAGAAGATTTGAGTGGAAAGCAACTTGGGGAAGGCTAGAGATCAAGATTCATATGGTAGGAATGGAATATCTTGGCCTCAACACATGAGTAGGTAGTTCTCTCTCAGAAATAGGATGCTGGAAGTGTAGGCTTGTTCTGATGGCTCTCTCCACGAATGAAGAGGAGGTGGAGGGGTATATATAGCCTCCACACAAAATCTAACCGTTACACACAATTTACCAATCTCGGTGGGACCAAATTGAACAACTTGGTCGGACCGATTCAGTAAACAATGTGACCATTAGGGTTTTCGGTGGGACCGACATGCAACTCGGTAGGACCGATATGGTTAGGGTTAGGGCATAACGTAATCTCGGTGAGACCGATTACACAAACTCGGTGGGACCGATTTTGGTAATAAGCTAACCAGAGAGTTGGTCAGGTAAACTCGGTGGGACCGGTTCGCTCTTTTCGGTGGGACTGAAATGTTACAAAAAGGAAACAGAGAGTTTACATTACAATCTCGGTGGGACCGATTTCTCACTTCGGTTAGACCAAAATGTTACGAAGAAAAACAAAGAGATTACAGTCCCATCTCGGTGAGACCGAGATCCCTATCGGTGAGACCGATTTGCCTAGGGTTTGTGGCAGTGGCTATGACATCTGAACTCGGTGGCGCCGGATAGAAAGAATCGGTGGCGCCGAGTTTGCCTTTTGGTTTGGGTCATATGTGGATATGAGAAAGTAGTTGAGGGTTTTTGGAGTATATCACTAAGAACTGTGGAGCAAGAAACTCATTAAGCAACACCTCATCCCTCCTTGATAGTATTGGCTTTTCCTATAGACTCAATGTGATCTTGGATCACTAAAATATAAAATGTAGAGTCTTGACCTTTTGAGCTTGAGCCAATCCTTTTATCCTTAGTATTTTGAGGGATCCACTTTCCTCATCCATGCCATGCCATTCATTGAGCTTTTCCTGAAATATTTGTCTTGGAATAGTATTAGCTCAATGAGTTATATGTTGTTAGGAATTACCAAAACCACCTAGGGATAGTTGCACTTTTAGGGGATCTCTCAGCAGAGGAACCCAACGCAATTGATGAATGAAATCATTGAGGAAATCAAGGAGTGGAAGAAGGCTGGAGCAGGAGGGCTACATAGGTTAGAGAGAGAGTAGCTAGTTTTGATCTGTAGGTGTGGGTGTTGGTGGTGTGTTCTGGATGTTGTTCGCAACGGTGGGAGCCTCTTGTAAATTGACTTGCTTTCTTCTATAAAAATATGGTACACTATTGGCGTACTCTCGAAAAAAATAACCAGATACCTTGTTAGTACCAAATCCACACAATTACATGCAACGTAAAACCTAGTCTAAATCTTCGCGAACGCTTGTTCGCCTCCATGCTCGTCCAAGTTTGATGGACGGTCGAGCCCCCTGGAGTGAAGGTGCGGTCGCCGACGAGAAAGAGTAGGACATGAGACACAGACCGGCTCATGGGACTTGAAGTGACGCCATCTCCCATGCCCTACTCTTCCTCATCAGAGCCCGTGGCCTGGATATTGCCGGTCGATGTGAGGTCCACGATAGACCCCTCGTGGTTGGAGCCCCACACCTCCACCATGACACAGTTGCTGCGTCAGGGGTGCTAGTCACCTGTACCGGCTTCAGAGTGGCATGCAACTCCGCCTCCACGCCATCTGCCTCGCATGGCAGGCACGCCACTCCATGGCAGCGGATGTGCCATGAGTCATGTTGGCGTTTACCTCACTCTCGGAGCCCATGGGGGTTTACGCGCCACTGAAGGGGTTGTGTCGCCCCCACAACATTGGGGCGCTAGATGGATCGTACCGCCTCCAGCGAGGCAGCGGGCAAGCGCCTCTCGCCACCACGACCGATGGATCCAAGTGCCTTTTGCGGGGACGCGATGGATTCCCATCGGACTGAGTCCGACCGCTCATAGTCAGACTTCTCCCGGAAGCGGCAAAGAGCAATGCAGATGTCCATCTCCTCCGGACCTCATGGGACGAGGTCCAAGACCATGGTCCAGGAGAGGCCAGACTCGGATCCGCTGCCCACTGATACATCTCCAACGTATCTATAATTTTTTATTGTTTCATACTATTATATTATCAATCTGGTATGCTTTGTATGCCATTTTGTACCATTTTTGGGAATTGACCTATTAACTTAGTGCCAAGTGTCTTTCTGCTTTTTGTGTATTTCTTTGTTTCACACGAAAACATACCAAACAAAGTCCAAACAGATGAAACTTTACAGTGATTTATTATAATATAGGTAGGGTATGGCTTTTCCTAAAATAATCTCTAGATGATCTCTAAAAAAGTTGTACACTATTAAAATTTAGGTACTAAAGGCCTAAACACGACCTTTCTCGTCCACCAGAGGCTACAAAGGAGTTTATTTTTTAGTCCTCGCGAGGAAAGCACCTCTCCCTGTGCCACCACTCCCCCTCGCCCGCACCACATCGTATCCGTCGACACCCAAATCCACCCACTACGCACTCCTACCTCTGACGAAGCTTCCAATTGGGTGGAGCAGCCCCGAAATGGCGGGATCCAACCGTCCTAGGTTGCCGCCTGTGATTCGAAGGACGGATCCACGATGCGGCACACAACCGACCCGCGATCGATGCGATGTCGCCCTCCATGCCGCTCCTTCAACACCGACCTACCGCTGCCACTGTCGAAAAATAAGTACCAAGACCTGCAACAACAACCATGGGGGACATGGGGGTTTGAAATCAAAGGCACTAACACTGGCGTTCGGTACTGGCTAGGATCTCACCAATCGGTGGAGCTCGCGGCGAGGGCGTACGACATCAAGGTAGTGATGCTCTACGCCTACAAAGAGAAACGCAACTTCTCCAATGGCACACGCAATGTCCCAACGCCCATACAAATCGACCAATGAGTGGTCTACCGCCACAAGGTATGGGAGAACTAGGAGGTGTTCGAGCAGCTCGAGGAGGCATGCACATACGAAGAGTACATGGCCGACCTCCGGTGGATGCATCCGGGGACCATCGCCGAGGAGCGCCAGCTGCTCGAGATGTACCAGAAGGGGGTTCACAATGCCGAGGAGGACATGCCATGCGGGAGGAGGAGGTCCGAGGCCGAAGTGATTGACCTTTCTCGGACTAGTTTATGCATTGCGGTTTGAACTAAATTATGCTATCTACGAGTATATCTGTGTTTGTGATGTAGTTTGAATCAAACCGAGCTATAAATGTTCAAATATGTGTCCATATAAGTGATAAGGGTCCATATAAGGGCCTACATTTTAAGAGATCATCAGAGTTGCACTAAATTACTTTAGCTTATTTAGTCATTTGAAATTATGATTATGCTTTGATTCCTGGTTAAGAAGAAGGTCATTTTACATTCATACAACCAATCTACTTATGTGTTATTCTACTTCAAGCTATATGTGATTACGAGTTGAGGCTATATATTTGTTGATCCTATCATATTTGTTATCGCACTTCAGGAAAATTGATGGAGTATGAGAAGTCCAAAAATTGAAATGTTAAGGAGAATGCAACTGCAAATATTGAAAAAAATGTCTAGAACCTGTTGGTTTAAAACTTACTGGCTGTGTGACATTATTGTTTACGAACTGATGTCTTGTGACCTTAAATCTATGAATAATACCCATGTATACCAGCATGAAATACTTAAAGCTCTCAAGAAGGCCCTGCCACAGAAGCTGGATGATTGAGGCTCTAAAACATTCTATGGCAGAGCTTGACGGAGCTACTTACTACAACATCGAGGTAGTGTCGCAATTGTTCATTGCGCACAGCTGAAAAACACCCTGCTACTTGTGAGTTGCATTGGAATTTTCCCCGAAGAGGAAGGGTGAACAATATAGTAGCGGATAGTATTTCCCTCAGTGAGAACCAAGGTTGTCGAACCAATAGGAGTACCACGCAAATGCCTAATAAACTGTACATGCACACACAAGAGTAAATACTTGCACCCAACACGGGCAAGAGGCAGGGACGGAGCCAGGATTCTACCATAGGGGGGGCGAAGACAATGGCGCAAGAGATTTTTATTCCACTAGGTTAATCCGCTATTCACTAATTTCTTGATAGAATTAACTAGCCTGTTACAACGATAAGAGGAAAAAGAGATATCAAATCTGAGTACTAATAGAAAGACAACGGTCCCTTAAAAAAATAGAAAGACAACGACATGACAGATGTAGATTCATGAAATTTTACTAGTGATATTTTTTTATTCGGAGCTCGCATATCAATTAAATTATGATCCGGCTATTACCTTGATTCTTGGAATCCTCATATTCACCATTTACTCCAAAAGGACATGCTTGAAAAATTGTTAAAACGACAATGTCTTTGCCAAAATCCCATTGAGCATGGGCCCATGTAAGTACTTGCGAATGAGGAAGGTACCTAGCGAAAATTAAATCAATGTTACAAAACCATTTGGGACTAGCAATATGCAGCGATCCGGACAAGACTTTGATGAAGTAACTACGGGTGGAATAGATTATTAATAAGAGAATGTAAATTGGTAAAGGATTTTGATTTTTTGTATGGCCTCCTATATTGAATAGAGGGTAAAAATCCTTCGGTTCTGCATCGAATGATGCCCACAACAAGCTACTATTTCAGAGTTTTAAGATCTAAACACATGCTTGGCTACAAAAGGCGAAAATGCAACAACATAACCATCTGTAAGTTAATAGAGCACAATTACACCACCTTTCATTCTTCACTAATCCATTCAATGGACCACCATCCATGTTGGATGAATATCGCCACTAAGTGATAAAAGAACCCATAGTTAGTTATTTTTGCATGGCCTAAGCAGAAAATCAAGAGCTCAACAATTGTAAAAGTTATGTGTTTTGGACATATAATCACTTGTAATGTCTAGAAGGGTTCATATTAGGAGTTCATCTTAGTACTCCCAATGTACATACTTTGTATGATTATACTTCTAATCGGATCTGAAAACAAATTACCTTTTCCCTTTGTGTTGTTGCCGCTCAACCGCCGTGTGCCCGGGCTGTAGGCTGCCGCAACCGGCGCCGTGTCCGTGGATCGGCGTAACGGCGCCTACCTGTCCCGGTGTCTCCTTTCCTTCTCTGCTTCTCGATGGCGGCGGCGCGGCGCGATGGAGAGATCCCATCAGAGTAGATCGCAGCACGACTTGGAAACGAACATACGTCCAGCGATACGACGTGTGGGTTCGTGCTGTAACGAACCGGGCCTCCTTGTGTTTCCACCATGGCCTGCTTGGCGTTTAATGGGCTGTACCAGTACATGGGCTGA
>NC_041391.1:522199737-522226322 GCF_002162155.2 Triticum dicoccoides | reverse complement strand
GGGGGCGAAGCATGTTATGTACATGTACGCAAGCAGAAATATCAGGGAAAACCTGATCGCTATCGAGGGACGACTCAATCGTTAAGGGGGGGTCTCGCCCCCCCTTAATCCATCCCTGGCAAGAGGGTTGTCATTCCCTTGAACTCATTACTTGTAAGGATTAAATTTGGTAATGGTAGATAGATAAACTGCAAAGTAAAATAAAAGAAATAAAATTGTAACAAGGTATCTTTGATTTTTTTAATATGATTAAAATAGACTCGGGGGCCATATTTTTCACTAGAGGCTTATCTCATAAAAGTAGCATACGGTGGTAGACGAATTACTGTTGGGCAATTGATAGAAAACGTGTAGTTTTAATGATATTCATGGCAATGATCATGTATATAGGCATTACATCCGTGACAAGTATACCAACTCCTACCTGCATCTACTACTATTACTTTACCAATCGACCGACTCCTGCCTGCATCTATCGTATTAAGTTCATGACAAACAGAGTAATGCTTTAAGCAAGATGACATGATGTAGATAGAATAAAACCAAGCAATATGATTAAACCCCATCGTTTTACCCTTAATGGCAACAATGCAATACGTGCCCCGCTATCGCTTCTCTCACTGGGCGAGGACACCGCATGGTTGAACACACTACAAAGCACCTCTCCTATTGAAGATAAATTAATCTAGTTGGCCAAACCAAACGGATAGATCAAAGAGAAATGCAGAGTTGTAACAGTCATGCATAATAAAATTCAGCAAAGTCTTAATTACTTTCAATTAATATTCCAATCATAAACCCCAATTAATCGGATCTCAAC
Organism: Triticum dicoccoides; assembly: GCF_002162155.2. Lineage (NCBI taxonomy): Eukaryota > Viridiplantae > Streptophyta > Magnoliopsida > Poales > Poaceae > Triticum > Triticum dicoccoides. The sequence goes on along the minus strand of NC_041391.1, from coordinate 522,225,502 downwards.
AAACACACTGCAAAAGAAGATTACATTGAATTGATCTCCGAAGAGAACATTGTATTGAAGATCAAAGAGAGACAAGAAGCCATCTACCTAATCACTATGGACCCATAGGTCTGCGGTAAACTACTCACACATCATCGAAGGTGCAACAAGGTTGATGTAGAAGCCCTCCGTGATCGCTTCCCCCACTGATACGTCTCTGTCGTATATACTTTTCCAAACACTTTTGCTCTTGTTAGAGCATCTCCAATAGCCGCGCGGCATGCTAAAAAACTATTTGCAGTGCACAGATCGCCTATTTTTGCATGGCGCGGTGCACTTTCTTAGCTGCTGCTGCAAAGTTTAGCGCACGCGAGCCGCTCCAGCAGACGCACTAAACTACAGCGCGCGCGAGCAGCCGACACTTGCCATATGTTGAGTTTTGGAGATGATGATGTTTGAAACATGAAAACAAAAACATGAAAACAAAGACATTAAACCCAAACAAGTTCATGACATAAAATTTCACATTCATGCCCACAACATCATCCAACCAAGTTCAAAATCCGATCGAAGTTCATGACAAAGTTCACACGAACGAATGGCACATCTCAATAATCATGCATCATCCTTGTCTTCGTCCTCTTCTTCCTCCGATTCATCTTCGTCATCTGAAGACGATTCTTCCTCCTCCTCTTCATTGTCGCACGCCGCATCATCATGTGGAGCTCGGAAGGTGTTGGCAAGATCTTCAACGGAAGGTGTGTGATGAGGCACACAGGAAGACATTCCGCCCATGCCGCCCGGAGGTGCTCCCATGCCTCCCATGAGAGACGTAAAGCTCATGCCTCCCATGGTAGCTCTAAAGCGACCCATGCCTTACATGGTAGCTCCTAAGCCACCCATGCCACTCATTCCACCCATGGTAGCTCTGAAGCCACCAATGCCTCCCATGCCGCCAATGCCACCGCCTCCCATGCCGCCAATGCCACCGCCTCCCATGCCACCCATGCGACCACCACCCATGCCGCCCGTGCCACCGCCAACCATGGCTCTTTTTTGGACCAAGACTTCTTCACGGGCAAGATTGACGTACTCATTTTGCTTCTAGATTGTCCGTGATGAACAAGTACTTCTCCCATTCCAACAACCTAGCTCGCTCCTCCATTGCCACCTTCCTCTCCTCCAATTCCACCTTCCTCTCCTCGGCCGCCACCCTCCTCTCCTTGGTCGCCAACCTCCTCTCCTCATCTGCGGCATCTTGGTTCCTTGCCATCTTCCTCACCTCGTTCATTTCCTTTCTTGCCTTCACAATAGCTTCCATAGCATTTTTGAGCTCGTCATCTCCTTTCCTCTTCTTCTTTTCTTTTGCGTCTTTCTTGCATCCATCCGGTCTTTTTGGCTTGGAGTATGAAACCAAGTTTGGTGTAGGGCTTCTCTTGCCGTCATCACTTGATGCCTCCTCATCATCATCATCCAAATCAATAGTTTGCTTGCGTTTGTTGCTCTCACCAACATCATCGATACCATCATGCTTCTTCCATTTCTCATCATCCTTCAATTCTTCATAGCAATGAGGCAAGGTAAATGGTCTCCATTTCTTGATCTTCCCTTTCTTGGTCTTCTTCTCCTCTCCTTTGAACAAGTTTTGTGCAATATTGAGCTACATAAAAACAAAACAAGTTAGCACTACAAACACCAAGAAGAAGCATGATGAACATCTATGGAATGACACTTACCCTATCTATATTATTAGTGCCACTTGGGTTCAACTTGTCAACCCCCTTAAGTGCGGCCGCCCACCTTTGACAATCTCGGTTTATTGTCGACCACCGGGAGCGAAGAGATATTTTCGAGCGGTCAATTCCACTTTTGTTATGTAGATCAAAGTGCTCCTTCATCCGGTTCCAATATGCATCTCTACTTTGATCCCCTCCAACGACGGGATCCCTCGACATTTGCAACCAAGTATTGCATAGCAAGATGTCTTCATTCATGGTGTAGTTGCCTCCTCTTCCTTTTGGTGCGTCGACGATGCCCTCACCACCCTCGTCCACCTCAAACTCATGATCACCGAAAAGCATGTCATTGGTTTGAGACCGATGAGAATTTTTGGAGCCAACAACCATAGTTGACATATATGCCTCATCGTTCAAACTACAAAGTACATACAATGAAGCAAATAAGCTATCCATATGTGCATTCAAAAAACAACAAAAAAAGTTGGCAAAATTTTACACCTTGGGGGCATTTCATCGAACACCTTGTGCGCGTCGGCCGCTGGCTCAACAAGTGAGCTCGCCAGTGCTTCGTTAGCTGTCGCGTCCGTCGCACGCCCTGCAAGCTTCTTCCTCGACGGCTTAGAGGAGCCGTCCGCTGCGTTGTTCTTATTCATGGATACCTTGCCCTTCTTCGCCTGCGCTGCATTTGGGAGCTTCGAGAGGGGGGCACATGGCTTCACGGCGGGCGCCGGCGCATCGCTACCCACCGGCGTGGTTGTCCGTGGCGGCATGAAAAGGCCATGCGATACCGGTGCTTGGAGGAGCACCGACGAAGGCGAAGCCAAAGCTCCCCGCGCTATGGTTTGCAGCGGCGATGGCGGTGACAGCGGCGGAGGGGTAACGAGTGTAGGAAGGGATGAGGTGGGTGCCGACGCGGCCGCCCATCGGGTCAATTCACCGGCGGCGACATGAGCGGGGAGAAAGTGGAGCGGCGAAGAGAGTGCGACGCGAGCGCTCGAGTGAGCGGCGCGCGAAAGCGGGCCCACCAAATAAACAACGCACGATGGCGATTCGGACCGCGTGCTAAACTCTTTATGCCGCGCGCGCGGTTATTGCGCCTCCACTGGAGCTCGGTTAGCGATTGCGCACATGCTAAAAACCACAAATTTGCGGCGCGACGCTTATATAGCGCGGCTGTTGGAGATGCTCTTATGGACTCTAATTTGCATGATTTGAATGAAACTAACTCGGACCTGTTTTCAACAGAATTACCTGGTGTTGTTTTTGTGTAGAAATAAAAATTCTTGGAATTGGACGAAACTTTTTGGAGATCTTTTATGGAATAAATAAAAAATACTAGAGACATGACCCACAAGAGGGGGCCACCTGCTTCCCACAAGGCACCAGGGCGCGCCCACCCCCTTGGGCGCGCCCTGGTGGTTTGTGGAGCCCATGTGGCTCCGTTGACCCTAATTCCAATGCTATAAATTTAGACTTCCCGAGAAATATAAGGGAAGACGTTTCATCATGTTTTACGATACGGAGCCACCGCCATCGCCTGTTCTTCAGGGCTGAACCAGAGTACGTTTGGGGCTCAAGAGAGGGAGATTAGTCAACATCATCATCACCAACCCTTCTTCATCACCAATTTCGTGATGCTCACCACTAGGAGTGAGTAATTCCTTCGTAATCTTGCTGGACGGTGATGGGATTCGATGGGATTTATCATGTAATCGAGTCCGTTTGTTAGGGTTTGATCCCTACTATCCACTATGTTCTGAGATTGATGTTCCTATGACTATGCTATGCTTAATGCTTGTCACTAGGGCCTGAGTGCCATGATTTCAGAGCTGAACCCTCTATGTTTTCATGAATATATTTGAGTTCTTGATCCTACCTGCTAGTCATATGCACTTGTTGTTTTTCTGAACCATAGACCCCATAGTGACAATTGCGTGGGATACTCTCCGGGGATGACTGTAATTCGAGGAGTTCATGCACTCACCATGTGTTAATGCTTTGTTCTGGTTCTCTATTAAAAGGTGGCCTTAATATCCCTTATTTTCCTTAAGGACCCCGCTACCACGGGAGGATAGGATAGAAGATGCCATGCAAGTTCTTATCATAAGCACATATGACTATATACTGAATACATGCCTATATTTTATTGATGAATTGGAGCCAGTTCTATGTCGCCCTAGGTTATAACTGTTACATGATGAATGTCATCCAATATAATTATCCATCACCAATCCAATGCCTATGACTTTCACATACCGATCTTGCTAAGTTACTGCTGTTGTTGCTACTACCATTATAATCACTATAAAAATGTTGTTGTTATCATTACTATTACTATTGCTATTGTTACCGCTGCTATCAAATTACCATGCTACGGTGCTATTGATCACTCTGTTGCAGATATTTAGTTCTCCAGGTGTGGTTGAATTGACAACTCTAATGCTAATACTTGCAAATATTCTTTGGCTCCCCTTGTGTTAAATCAATATATTTGGGTTGAATACTCTACCCTCAAAAACTGTTGCGATTTCCTATACTTGTGGGTTATAAAGACCTTTTTCTGGTGCTATTGTCAAGGAGCATAACTTTATTTGCTGAGTCACTTGGGATTTATATCTGTTGAGCACTATGAAGAATCTGAAGGATGATAGAACCAAGGTCGTTCCCTCTTAAGATGAAGGGAGGTAAGGAACTGCCATCTAGCTCTGCACTTGATTCACCTTCTTTTAAGTAAGCTTGCAACAACACCACCTGCTATAATTCTGATATGTCGCAAGTAATTGATGATTCTACTTCTTCTATGAATGATGCTATTGATGATTCTAGTACTATGCCTGATGATACTGTGCCACTACGTGAATTTTTTGATAAACAAATTGCTAGAGCTAAAGAATTTGAAAATTCTGAAACCAATGAAATTACTAAAACTGATGAAATTTATGGTTCACCTATTAGGCCTAGTTATCCTACAATTGAACACTACAAAAAAGACACATCCGTGACATGTTGGGTCAAACAAAAAAAAATGTCATGCTTATGACACTTCTATGACGATAATTGTGACAAAACCTGGTATCATCATAGATGTGGTGGTCTCCTACTTCTATGACAAAAAATCATGATAGAAAATGGGCTTTTCGTCCTGGGCGGGCCGGAGACGCAGCTGCATGATGTTCTTTGGGCCGTCCATGACAGAAAAAACCATGGTAGAAGCGAGGGCGAGGAAAATATCGGGGATTTCCCGATTACGGTGGGTGGTCGGGGACGAGCAATGCACGTTTCTCTCGTACACGTACACGCGTGTGTGAGGCATTGGGATCTAACTGAACCCGAGCAAGGTGTTCGCCTACTGAACCTGAGCGATTACACTGGCTACACGTTACTGAACCCGAGCGATCGATCGATCCTTGGCTGTTAACTGAACCCGATCGAGCGATTCCTTCGCTACTGCTGCTAACTGAAGCTGATTGAACCTACTGCCTCTTGATGAACAGTGAGCGTTGTTGGGGGTTGGATGAATAGTTCCTGGTGGGGGTTGGATGAACAGGACCCCGTGGTAGTAGAGGCCGTTGCCACTGGATGAACATGACCCCGATCGAGCCGGTTGGGAGTGGATGAACATGACCCCATGGAGGGCTGGTTGAACAGTAGCCGGTGGAGGGCTGGATGAACAGTAGCCTGTGGAGGGGTGGTTGAACAATAGCCGGTGGAGGCTAGATGAACAGGAGCCCGTGGATAAACAGTAGTTGGTGGAGGCAGGAGGGAGATGCCGTGGATGAACAGTCGTAGGTGGAGGCTGGAGGAGGTCAATGATGGATGAATAGTAGCTCATGGAGGCTGGAGCGAAGTAGATGGTGGATGAACAGTAGCCCGTGGATTCCTGTTTTAGGTACGCCACACCCCTCCCGATGAATATGACCCCCGTTTCGACCGTAGGAGGTCGAAGTGAAGTCCGTTTCCTCCGTTTTGAAGTATGCCACATCCCTCCCGATCAATAGGACCCCGTTTCGATCGTAGGAGGTTGAAGAGAAGTCCATTTTCTCTGTCTTGCGGTACACCACACCCCTCCCGGTGAACAGGATCCCATTTTGACCATAGGCGGTCGAACAAAAGGCCGTTTCCTTTGTTCTGCAGTATGCCAGGCCTTGTTTCGGCTGTTCCGTCCAAGCCAGTTGGCTCCCGATGAACACGATGCATTCCGTTGCCTCCCGATGAACACGACGACGCAGTTTCTCCGTTCTGACCCAGCCGGTTGGCTGCCGATGAACAGGACGCCGTCGCGGCTCTCTGCTACCTCTCCATGTACACGGGCCCTGTCCATACGTATGCGCGAGTAGGTGTTCGAGACCCCGCTTGTACGTACGTACATGGCCATATTTACTTTCTTGCACCCTGGATGCATGTACATGTACACGATATTGACGGGAATGCGTGACATGCTACGTCCGTGCCTCTACTACTAAGACACGTGCCCTTCCTTACTCGGCCACGGTTCATCGTCGCAGCCTACAGACAGACCGATTAACTAGTATGTACGTACATGTTCGCGACCAGAATGACAATGCTACATATGCTTCGACCAGGTGGGTCCTGACTGTCAGGAAGGATAAGGAGGCACTTCCTTGCATGCGAAGTTATTACTAGTGGGTCCCAAATGTCAGGGGGAGAATCATTTCCCCCATAATATGGACGCACTTCCTTGCGTGCGAAGATGTAGCTGGTGGGTCCCAGCAGTTAGGGGGGAAATGTTTTTTTCGTGAAATATGGTGGCCCGTCCGGTGGGTCCCTGCTGTCACGTGGAGGAATACTTTTTACACATAATAAGGTTGCACTTCCTTGCTGCGGCCGTGGACCCAGCTGTCAGCCTCTCCATGTACAATACTCTTCTGATGGAAGTCGTTCCTTGATCACGCCACGCCGAGAGCACCAAGGCGATGGACGACAACGAGGCCTAGGAAGGGGATGACGCGGAGTCGGGGAAGACACGACAGTGGATGCCCACGCGGAGAGGAGTACGAGGGTTGACTAGTTCGGCTGCGGTGTGAGGCTGTCGTCACCGCAGAATAACAGGGTTGTGGGTGAGTAGAGGGATGGCTTGGCCAGAGGTTGGAGTAGAATGGGACGGTGAGGCCTGCGCGGTAGCAAATTCGGCCACGGGAGGCAGGAGCAGGCAGCATGACCGGCGCTGGTTTGGGCGGCTGGAGCAAGAAGACCAGAGGTTGAAGAAGCACTACGACCGTTCGACGGACATCGTACGGTCACTGGAGCTAGAATCGTTCATATTGAGTAAGTTGACAAAGCCATCTGTACGCATCAATTTAGTAGGGCCATAAGTTAGCCTCCAAATCTGGTGGGACCCAGCTATCATGGGGAGCACTCGTTATTTTTCTCTTAGTAAGGAGGCACTTCCTTCCGTGCCAAGATATAGCTGGTGGGTCCCAGCTGTCATTGGGAGGATTCATTCTTTTTGGCGTAATAAGGAGGTACTTGCTTGCGTGCCGCCATGGACCATGTGGGTCCCAACTGTCAGCCTCTCCATGTACATCCCTCTTCCGATGTTGTCATTTGTTGACAACATTGACCACGCTGTGCCGTGAACACCTGCACAATGGACGACGGCGAGACCCAGGAAGGGAATGACCCGGAGGCGGCGAAGCCATAGCAGTGGGGGGTGTGGGTGAGTAGAGGGATGGCCTGGCCAGCGGTGGGATTAGTAGGGGTGGTGAGGCATGCATGGCAGCACAGCCGACCACGGGAGGCGGGAGCAGGCGGCCCCGCCGGCGCTGGATTTGGCAGTTGGAGCAAGAAGATCAGAGATTGAAGAAGCACGACGGCCGTTGGATTGACATCCAACAGTTACGTCTGCTAGAATTGTTTGTTGATGTATATAATAAGTAAAAAAATCTTGCATATGCATCAACTTAATAGGCCCTCAAGTCAGACCATTCCCTATTTTTTAATAATTTACAACTCATTGCAACTTCTTATGCAATTTATTGCAGTCCGTTTTTTTTGTTGACTAGATCCAGGGTTAAAAATTTAAACAAAATTTCGCATATTTTGGTGGGGTCCAAACTATTTTTAATACCGAAATGTCGAGCCAGATTTAAAGTACTTTGAAGATATATTTAAATTGGGTTAAAGCCCAATGAAATTGGAACCTGAAAATGTGAAAAAAATCAGAAATTGTAAAGTAATTGCCAAATTGTCATATGTTTTTTATATTTACAGCCCATTTCATATTACTTTCAAGATTTGCAGTCATCTTGAAAGAGTTGTAGCCCATCAGGGCATAGAAAATAAGTAGGCATAGATTGGGTATTCTTTAGAAAAAATAAACTGGGCTCATTTTCACAAAGAAAAAATAGCTAGGCTAGTCATGTGGTGAACATAAAATATAAGCCTGGGCTAGACGGGCCACAGCCCAGTTGAAACCCTCCTCCGTCAACAATAACAAAAAAATACTGCTCGAGCAACTATGTCCTAGGTGTCAGCCGATCTTGTGTTGTTCTCTTGTCTATTGACTATATACGCTGACAATGTTGTGGGTCCCAGATGTCAAGAAACCACTAGGAGGAAGCATTTTCATTTTCTATATGCTGATAGTGGAGAATATAAAAAATAAGTAACTTGCTTGCGTACGGCCATGGACATGATGGGTCCCAACTGTCATCCTCTCCACGTATAATCCTCTCCCAATTCATCTTGTTGGTTGACCATGTTGACAACATGAGAGGGCAGTGCCGTGGCGAGCGCACCAAAGCACGTGGAGGACAATGGCAAGGCCTTGGACACCAGCATTAAAAATTTAGGAGACGATGGGGCGGCGATGCGTGCGCTGAGGCGCAGCTAGCCGTGGTAGGTGGAAGCACGCGGCCCCATCAGTGTTGGTTTGGTTTTGGCGGCTGAAAGAAGATGAGACTGAAGAAACACGACAGACTGTAAAAGCAGTAGGAGTACTTAACAACCTTAACTGAAACCAACAGGGGCACTTAACAACCATAGCTGAAAGTAGTATGCGTACTTATACAGGTTCGACCGTACAAAGCACGCCTTGAACAGTGCTACTTTTCCTACAGTTAACCAAGGGTGAGGCCACCAAGCCCCAGGAGAAGGCTGAGGCGCCACCCCGCGTATCCACAACCTTCTGAAAGCGGCTTCATCTCGTAGTGTGATCAATAAACATGATATTCACTTTAGAGCCATGGAAAAGCATGAGCATAACCTTCTGTCCTATTCTCCAAGATGGGTGTGCCTTCATTATTTGAGACCACCCATGAATAAGTATCTTTTCACCTCCAAGGGGAATGCAGTAGGTCGACATAAACACCATGTTGTGACCAAGCGCAAGTCTGACCCGACCATGGTCACGCATCTATATAGGAACTATAGAACTGGGCAGTTTCTGTTTCAAGAAGATCACAGCTGTAAAACTGTGTATAAGCAAGAGTTTATGAACAACATAAATAATAGAAAACACCTCGTACCATAAGTTTCTCGACACAGTTGGACCTGTTCAACGTGTGTAGCAGTGGCACACATATCCCACGTGGCCTTCCACCATTGAAATGTCCCACAAGGACCTCAAGACGATCAATAAAGTGTAGGAACTTGTGGATGTCGTCTCAGTCAACTTTAGTGCCATCAGTAACAGTCAAGTTCTTATAGAATAACAAACAGGTAGCGTGCTTAACTTTGAAATAACCTACACGTGTCACCAATTGTAAGAAATATTAGTTAGAAGTAGCATCTTGGTGAGAGAAGGGAATCACAAATCGTTGCTACTTCTAAAGTTAAATTGTGATTAGTTAGACAGAATAGGTGGATTAAGAAGTAATCAAGGAAACAAGCAAGAACCAGATACAAAACTAACATGGATGAACTACTGGAATGATATCGGGGTGTAAGATCACAGTGAAGATGAGACCAGGTTCTGCTATTTCCATCAACATTCGTGCGCCAACTTTTAGTCTGTAATACTTGAGAAAGTTTATCCAAGTCCGGCCATAAAAAAAGCAGCGATCTTCTTGGTTCATGAACCCAACTCGGAACTTATATCCATGGCTTGTCTTCAATGTGACCATTAAACAGGTGTATTCAGTTATGGCAAGGCTGACCATCTTGAGTACATGTGGTTTGGCAAAGCAAGGAATACACTGCAAGAAAAATAATATGAGAACACAATGTATTCGCTATCCAAATCTAGAAATAATTTCCTCCTTCACGTCAGTGTTGACCATGGTACTAATATCTTTGTCCAAATATAGCAATCCAAATTTCCAAATTAGTCGATAGCATGTTCAAAAACTCCCACCCCCCCGGATAGAAAAGAGGATTCTAGGAACATACTGTGAGCGTTTTGAAATCCTATGTTAGGATGAGAAGGAACAAGTGTGGCGTCTCGCCGAGGGTGCAAAAACCTGTAGAGTCCTCGAACTTTGGGCACTGCAAATGAAACACACTAGATTCAGTAGGAAGAAAAATGCATCAATGACGGCTGCTGCCATCCTAGGATTACCTGCGACCAAGGGACTTGGATTTCTCGGGGATGGATGAAGAATTCGTACCTGGTTCTCCATGAGAAAACCCTATGCAATCGCCAAAGAGGGGTTTTTCTCTGAACAAGCAGACGAGGGAGAAGGGGATTCAGGTCCAGTGAGAGGGGTTTTTCTCTGAACAAGCAGACGAGGGAGAAGGGGATTCAGGCCCAATGAAATATTGCTGCTTCGTCCATCCAGCTTACTACTAAAGCTAGAAAGGTGGGTTTTTTGTGATTTGATGGCTCATTGGGAATTACTATGGTGCTACGACTGGGGTGAGTCTACATGCAGTTGTGCACTCTAATTTGGTGCATGGCACGTGGACCCCGTTGCCGGATGCCCCACTATCGGCGAAAGAAGGTAGAAAGGCAGGAGTAACTAGTTACACATAAATATATTTTTGACAAAGAGATTCTCCCCCTATAAAGAAATATAAAAATATTTTATATCACAACTTTATACATAAGAAAAATTAAGGGGAATATATATAACATAATATGGGGGTTAAGCTGAGAATATAATACTCGGATAGGCTCACGGTTCTGGACTTTGGGCCACATGCCGGTGGGCCTGCATGTTTGGCGGCCCATGTGTTATACCTCAATGCATTTCATATTGCAAGCAATCGGTACGACACAGGTTTTAGATGCCGTCACAAGGCAAATACAGAAAATTGAATAAAGCACGACAGTTGTTAGAATGAAATCGAAAGACAGTTCCTAACCAGCAACCAGAGTTGCAATTCTATCAACGATATCCTACGTGATAAACAATACTATAGTACTACTTATACACACATGACACTTGTTTCACCATGCCATATTATTACATCAAAATCTCTTGGAGGATAGATTAGTTCGGCAGTTGCGTGCTACTACTGAAGAATTTCAAAGTGGATTTGGACCAACTCTCCTTGCCGAGAAAGTTTGATTTTGACATCATCCCCTACCGCAAGATTTGATTTAGATTCCAACCTTGACCGTCCTTTAGCATCAATCATCATGCGGCCATCCTTTGTAATTATGGTATATTGAGCAAGTTCATTCACACCAAGGTTGCGCATGGTAAGAGAAACTTGGCCATGGTCGCCCGGATTGTTGAACGACTACCTCGTTGCTCTAGGAATTCTCTGTTTGCAAACAAGAAGACATACACAAATAGTTAGATCAACATAGTGAATCATGTGAAACAACATGGAAAGAAAAAAGAATGAAGCACTTGGGCGGCTAATGCTTACCAAGAAGGTGGATATGTCGGTTTTTGTAAGGACTTTGGTATATACAGTGCGAACTGCAGCCCAGTCTATTGCCGGTGCAACAACTGGTTCCATTGCCTCTGCACGGCCCAGAGAAGATGCAAGTGCAACTTCAAGTGTTGGTGCAGGTGCCAGAGCTGTTGCTGGTTCCCGTGCCGGTGCGACTGGTAGTGCCGCTGCTGCTGCCGAAGATGGTGCTCCTTGTGGAGCTGGTGCTGGTGTCGGAGAAGGTGCCGATGTCGATGCCTGATCCTCTGGTAGATCAGCCTGATCTGCTGACGCGGTCGATGCCCAATCCTCAGGTGGATCAGACTAAGCTGCTGCCTCTGTCAGTGCTAGAGCAAGTGCCATCAGAGAAGGTGCCGGTGCTCGATCCGTTGATGAAGGTGGTACCGATGTGCGAGACAACAACGATCATCTCTGGTCTGCTATGATCAGCTTTATAACTTGACTAGGCTCTGTGACCTTGATCAAGTCTTTTTCTTCATTTCTTTTAAATGCGAGCAGGACTAATTGTGGTGTGTTTGTTAAACCAAACTGCAATTCATCACAGGGATTCAGATTGTACTCAGACAACAGACCGATCCAATTGTGTCCAGTAATATAAGTGATGGATAGTGCCTTCATTACTGACACGACATAAGATGTGAAACCTGCAAAAAAAATCATCATAGAGCAAGTCAGATGGTTTATTCTGTGAGAAATGTCACATGGCAAAACCTGCATCGTAAAATTGCACCAAAAGTAAGAAAACATGACATTAAATCAATAAGATTTAGACAGTAAATCAATAAGATTTACTTGATGTGCACGAGTGAATCCTTACCAAGAAATCACTATGTTCAAGTTGTAAATAAAAGATTGATCATTCAATTATGCATGGCATGTAGGTCCCCTGCTTACTCCCACAAGCAGGACAGTCCAAAGGTCCTGACAAATAATATGGACCGAACATCCATGGGAGTGGAAATCCTGGTGGGTGCGATAAACCCTACAATGCATACAAATATTGGAGTGTAACCATAATTGATAAACCGTCCTCACAAAAAAGATGATCTAGATACTTAAAAATATACAGACTAAATTGAGTTGACAGACATTAACATAGACTGTTCTTAGGACTCACCAGACAACAAAAGCGGCAATACTAAACAATACAGGGTTCACACACACAAATCAAGTACGGAACAATAGTACTTACTACAGACAAGCAAAGTTGCACTAATTAAACTCTGCAGACTATTTCTTGCTACCGACCTACAGGATGTGCCCCGCATAACTGACTAGGCCATGGACTTGGTGAGATATGTCTACCAGCACCATCACCATCTTGTCAACCTTGGAGAACCTGATAGAGTGGTCTTTCCACTCATAAACATGACGATGAAGACAGTCCGCATCAGATTTGTCGGGAAGCTTTACAAGAACCGCACCCTTTGTAATCAAAGGCACAAACAGGAAATTGTTGTGATGAAGTACACCCTCGAGAACATGCGTGACAACAATGCTACTAGAAAACACTAGTTCAGGACACGTGGCAACAAGGACACATCAACTGGATAGTTTAGCAGTAGAACTCATCCTCAGGTCTTCCAGTTCACACGGTGTTAGGGATATAACTATTGAGTATGACCCGCCCAGGAGGGGCAGGGTCATGCGACTAGTGAGTTAATGATGAAGAGGCCTGATAAGGTCCAGAAGAGTTGAATATGGCGGTTCATGAAGCAAGCCTGTTGGAGGCCCAAGACCCAGAGGCGACTAGAGGCCCAGAGGGATGAGCCGCCATATGTTTAACTTGTTCCATAAGGCAAGTTTTGTTAGAAACTGAGCCGGTCATGTTGTGTGAACCGGTCGGGACTCTGTAAGCCGCCAGGCCTCAATCTGTGTATATAAAGGTGAGACCCGACAACGGGTTAAACTTAAGAAACAATCAATCGAGTACTAGGTCAAGCGTATTCGCTCCCTGGTAATCGAAACACAAGCAATACAATCGAAAGCAGGAGTAGGCTTTTACCTCGTTGAGAGGGGCTGAACCTGGGTAAAACTCTTTGTGTCCTTTGTCCTATTTAACCCCTTTAAGCTAACCTAGCTGCGATGGCTCCACACCTAAGTCGTTTTGCTAGGGCATCTACCGTGTTAAATCCACGATAGTTGGCGCCCACCATGGGGCCAGAGCATGGTGGTTTCAAGTTCTTGAAGGGCAGCTTCCTAGGGATCAAGGGATACGCCATGGGCCTGATGACCAAGAGTCTCTGTTGCAAGATCTACATTGATGACGCAGGCTGGGGTCCCGAGGCCGATTCAATCGAATATGGGTACCGGGTCCCGTTCAGCAGAATTCATGTCTTCATCGGCAAGATCGGCAAGTTGAAGCCTAAGCCGGACACCTGCACCGAGATCACTAAGACGACTCAGCGCGCGTGATCTGCCAAGGTTCAAGCCGCCCTAAAGCATGCTTTTGTGGGCTTTACTCAAGGAGTGGATCTTGAGGGAGGATTTGTGTCCGGTGGAGAGACGACCATCAAATCGGGCAATGAGTCCTCAACCGGTGAGACCAATTCCATGTATCAGTTGCAAGATGATAGGCTTGGGGGCTGTTTAGATGGCGACAGTATTTCGGACCCCTGTGAGACGCCGAACCGGGTTGCGATCTTCATGGCCGGCACGCAACTGGTGCAGAATTCCTCAACTATGGCAGCAATGATTTCTGGTTCAGCAGCCGCTGCGGCAGCTGGGGCACGAGGCCCATGCGCCCGCCGGCTCAAATTTTATCTGAACTATTGGAGGCCTTGGCAACTTTGCTAACGGGAAGTAACCCTGACAAACCTAGCACATCATAACGTGGACATTGCGAAGTTGCATGATGAGATAGCTCAGGCTAAGGAGGACCTTAACACTGAAAATACCAGGATGGCAACTGAGCGAGCTGCCTTGGAGGTGCAATCGCAGTGGATTCAAGCAGAAAACTTTTGCTTGAGCTTGGATCAGAATGCATCAAACGCTATTTTTAATAGGAGATACCAGAGTCGTCTGCCTCACGAGTTCGATGCAAGAAATCTCTTCAATACGCCTGGAGCAGGACCAAGTAACCCACCCGGCATGACCCGGGGCCCTGAAGCACCTGGGACCGGAGCGGTGGCTCAACCCCATGTGGCAGATCCAGCTTGTGTCAATTTGACACTGCCTCAGTGAGTCTCCACACCTCCGGGTCACTTCTCTAACCCGTTGGACAATGTAATCGCCACAGTGTCATGACCGGCGGCTCTCCCAGTGACAGGAGAGAGTCTTGAGGTGGTCGAGGCTCCTAAAGCCGTATAACTTCCTCAAACGGTGGTGGCTCAATAGGCGGCTTACTCCTACAGCCACGATCGAATCCACTCGACTCCATGTCCGAGTCGAAGCTACAGCCAGCACATGGAGTCACCGGCAGTTTCGAACAGTGAGGGGCATCGTAACCAGCCCCGTGGGCATGACTCGCCACGGGCTGATAACCATGCTCAATTGTTGGTAGATCAAGCATGGGCTCGCTGTGAGGTGGAGCTGGTGGCTCAGTTGGCGGTTTGAGCAACCTCAGTTACACCCTTTGACGTCCATAGAAGCTGGGGTAACTTCCAGGATGGTGGGTGTGCCGTGCTTAGTGTCGGCTCTACGCAATGAGTGGTTCCCCAAAGACTTCAAGGGCCCTCGAAAAGTACCCAATTACACAGCGGATCAACCCCCATAGGCTTGGATAGATATCTATGAGATGGCCATGGAGATGTTGGATGTCAATGATGCTGCATGCGCTAAGCATTTCACCATGATGCTAGATGGGCCGGCTCATACCTAGTTGAAGGGATTGCCCCCTAACTCTGTTAGATCATGGGATGAATCGAAGGCGTGTTTTATTCAAAATTTCAAGGATACATGCAAGTAGCCCATGTTGATTCTTGATTTAGACACTTGTGTCTAGAGTGAGGGTGAATCAACTGCTCATTGGGTACGCCGGATCTCGGCCATTATCCACTCATCAGACAGCATAAATGCCAGCTCAGCTGTCCTAATTTTGGAGAAAAAATGTCGTTTCCTAAGGTTGGAAAAAGCGGTAGGCATAAGTGAGGCTGTTGGCCTTCGCCTAGTGCCTAGGCAGTAATATAGTTTTAATCATAGTGTATTTGTGATTATTATATGGGTGCTGATATTAGTTTAGGGCATATAAATAAGTTAATTACTGTCTACTGCCATTGGAATATAACCCGTTTGGCATATCAGTGCAGTATGGGGCAGGATTTCTTGCTTGGGTAGGCAATTCCTTGCTTGCCCTGCCTAGACGTCCATTTATGCCCTAGGCAAGTGACACGTCTCCGTCGTATCTATAATTTT
The DNA here is from genome assembly GCF_002162155.2 of Triticum dicoccoides. Lineage (NCBI taxonomy): Eukaryota > Viridiplantae > Streptophyta > Magnoliopsida > Poales > Poaceae > Triticum > Triticum dicoccoides. Next base: position 522,209,627 of record NC_041391.1, on the reverse strand, counting down.
TGATTGTTCCATGCCAATATTCTACAACTTTCATATACTTTTGGCAACTTTTTATATTATTTTTGGGACTAACATATTGATCCAGTGCCCAGTGCTAGTTCTTGTCTGTTGCATGTTTTATGTTTCGCAGAAAATCAATATCAAACGGAGTCCAAACGGGATAAAAACGGACGGAGAATTATTTTGGAATATTTGGGATTTTCCGGAGGAAGAATCAACCCGAAACAGTGTCCGAGGTGGCCACAAGACACGGGGCGCGCCCTCCCCCCTGAGCGTGCCCTGGACTCTCGTGGGCCACCCGTAAGGCGGTTAATGCCCTTCTTTTGCCGCAAGAAAGCTAATTTTATGAGAAAAATCTAGGCGAAAGATTCACCCCAATCGGAGTTACGGATCTCCAGATATAAAGGAAACGGTGAAGGGGCAGAAACAGAGAACGCAGAAACAGAGAGATAGATCCAATCTCGGAGGGGCTCTCGCCCCTCCCAAGCCATGGGAGCCAAGGACCAGAGGGAAAACCCTTCTCCCATATAGGGAGGTGGTCAAGGAAGAAGAAGAAGAAGGGGGCTCTCTCCGCCTTGCTTCCGGTGGCGCCGGAGCGCTGCCGGGGGCCATCATCATCACCGCGATCTTCACCAACACCGCCGTCATCTTCACCAACATCTCCATCACCTTACCCCTTCTATATCCAGAGGTCACTCTCCCGCAACCCGCTGTACCCTCTACTTGAACATGGTGCTTTATGCTTCATATTATTATCCAATGATGTGTTGCCATCCTGTGATGTCTGAGTAGATTTTCGTTGTCCTATCGGTGATTGATGAATTGCTATGATTGGTTTGAGTTGCATGTTTTATTATTGGTGCTATCCTATGGTGCCCTCCATGTCGCGCAAGCGTGAGGGATTCCCGCTGTAGGGTGTTGCAATGCGTTCATGATTCGCTTATAGTGGGTTGCGTGAGTGACTGAAATACAAACCCGAGTAAGGGGATTGTTGCATATGGGATAAAGGGGACTTGATGCTTTAATGCTATGGTTGGGTTTTACCTTAATGAATCTTTAGTAGTTGCGGATTCTTGCTAGAGTTCCAATCATAAGTGCATATGATCCAAGAAGAGAAAGTATGTTAGCTTATGCCTCTCCCTCAAATAGAATTGCAATAGTGATTACCGGTCTAGTAACATAGTCAATTGCTTAGGGACAATTTCACAACTCCTACCACCACTTTTCCACACTCGCTATATTTACTTTATTGCTTCTTTATCTAAACAGCCCCTAGTTTATATTTAAGTGCTCTTTATTATCTTGCAAACCTTTCCTATCACTCCTACAAAGTACTTCTAGTTTCATAGTTGTTCTAGGTAAAGCGAACGTCAAGCATGCGTAGAGTTCTATCGATGGTCGGTAGAACTTGAGGGAATATTTATTCTACCTTTAGCTCCTCGTTGGGTTGGACACTCTTACTTATCGAAAATTGTTGTGGTCCCCTACACTTGTGGGTTATCAAGACCTTTTTCTGGCGCCGTTGCCGGGGAGTCATAGCGTGGGTGAGTATTCTCGTGTGTGCTTGTTTGCTTTATCACTAAGTAATTTCTATTTACTGTTCTTAGTTGTTCTCTATCTTTAGTTATGGACATGGAACACAAAATACCAAAAAAATTAAAGGTACTTGCTACTCATGTAGATGGGGTAACTCCTAAAACCCCCGATTCTCATTATGTGAAAGATATTATGTACTATTTTGATAATCCTGAGAAAACCCCATTCAACTTTATAATGGGAGACACGTTGGATCAACGTGAATACTTTAGGGATTATCGCTTGACACAAAAAGGGAAACTATTATGGGATCAATTTATTATGTTGCGTTGGTATGCCTGGGATCTATGCTTGAGATATGATATTACTTGTTGCTCTAGGATGAAGGCTCCACACCTTCCCTTTTCATGCAAATTTAATGATAATGAAACCTTAGCTTCTTATGCCAATGGTATATATGATTACTATGATGTTGAACAAATAGAAGAATTTGTTGCTTTTATGGGTGCTTATGAGATTGAATCTATGTTTAAAGCATTTGACGATTTTGATGATTCAGTTTATAGGCCTAAATATCTTGCTATACTTAGATATTGCTATGAAAATTATGAATACAATTACTATATTAATGCTTTTATGAAGAAAGTCTCCGCTGTCCAAGAAGAGACTAATATTTTGCAGGAAGCTATGGAAGAAGAAATTGATGAAAATGTGAGCTCATTGTATGAAAAAGATGATGAGGAGAGCGAAGAACAAAAGGAGGAAGAGCGGATTGATCACCCGTGCCCACCTTCTAATTAGAGTAACTCTTCAACTCATACATTGTTTAATTCCCCTTCGTGCTTACCGAAGGATGATTGCTATGAGGATTGCTATGATCCCGTTGATTTTCTTGAAATATCCCTTTTTGATGATGCTTGTTATGCTTGTGCCAAGATGCCAATATGAATTATGCCTATGGAGATGAACTTGCTATAGTTCCTTATGTTGAACATGAAATTGTTGCTATTGCATCCACGTATGATAGTCCCATTATCTTTGAATTCTTCCAACTACACTATATCGGAGAAGTTTGTGCTTACTAAGGATTATATTGATGGGTTGCCTTTTACCATTGCACATGGTGATTTTGATAGATATAATATTCATGTGCTTTCTGCTCCTACTTGCAATTATTATGAGATAGGAACTATATCTCCACCTCTTTATGTTTCCAACACGATAGAATTGCAAGAAACTGTTTATACTAGGCATTGGCCTTTACTATGTGTGCATGAATTGTTATTTTATGACATGCCTATGCATAGGAAGAGAGTTAGACTTCGTTGCTGCATGATATATGTTACTTTGTGCTCACTACTAAATTACAAATCATTGTTAATTAAAATTGGCTTTGATATACCTTGGGATCCGGGGGGATCCATTACTTGAGCACTATATGCCTAGCTTAATGGCTTTAAAGAAAGCGCTGCCAGGGAGACAACCCGGAAGTTTTAGAGAGTCATTTATTTCTGTTGAGTTCTTTTATATAGTTTAAAAACAAAAAAATTGAAGAGGGGAACCTAAAAACTTTTCAAAAGGAAAGTGAAAGTGAGAGAGACAAACATTGTTGAAGTGGGAGAGCTCCTTGAACTTTGTTCATGCTCACGGAAACTTTGTGAATCTTGATTACAAAAACTTTTCAACAAAAATAATTATCCCCTTGTACAATTCCATTGTATTATAAAAATAATGTGCCAAGGTTTGCCTTTAGGATGTTTACAATGCTTGTTGGTTTGTACGGTGCAGGACAGAAACTTTGGCTGTAGTGCTCGATTTTACATTTTTAAATGGAACGTCAATTGGTTCTGATTCCTTTTGCACTGTCTTTCTGTACAACTTGTTTATTTTTCCTAATTTTGGTAGAATTTTGGGGTACCATAAGTATGGTGGATGTTCAGATTGCTACAGACTGTTCTGTTTTTGACAGATTCTGTTTTTGATGCATAGTTTGCTTGTTTTGATGAATCTATCAATTTATATCAGTGGATTTAGGCCATGAAAAAGTTATATTAAAGTAGACACAATGCAAAAACAAAATATGAATTGGTTTGCAACAGTACTTAGAGTGGTGATTTGCTTTATTATACTAACGGATCTTACCGAGTTTTCTGTTGAAGTTTTGTGTGGATTAAGTGTCTAATCGAGGATGTCTCGATATGAGGAAAAGGAAGGGAGGAAAGAGCTCAAACTTGGGGATTCCCAAGGCACCCCAAGAAAATATTCAAGGAGACTCAAGCGTCTAAGCTTGGGGATGCCCCGGAAGGCATCCCCTCTTTCTTCAACAAGTATCGGCATGTTTTCGTATTCGTTTCGTTCATGCGATATGTGCAAGCCTTGGAGCGTCTTTTGCATTTAGTTTTCACTTTTCTTTTATGCACCGTGATGGTATGAGATAGTCCTTGGTATTTATAGAATGCCCATTGCACTTCACTTAAATATTTTGAGTATGGCTTTATAGAATGCTTCATGTGCTTCACTTATATCATTTGAAGTTTGGATTGCCTGTTTCTCTTCACATAGAAAACCACCATTTGTAGAATGCTCTTTTGCTTCACTTATATTTGTTAGAGCATGGGCATATCTTTTGTAGAAAGAATTAAACTCTCTTGCTTCACTTATATCTATTTAGAGAGATGACAGGAATTGGTCAATCACATGGTTAGTCATAAAATCCTACATAAACTTGTAGATCGCTGAATATGATATATTTGATTCCTGGCAATAGTTTTGCGATATAAAGATGGTGATATTAGAGTCATGCTAGTGGGTGGTTGTGGATTGTAGAGACACTTGTGTTGAGGCTTGCAAGTCCCATAGCATGCACGTATGGTAACCGTTGTGTGACAAATTTGAAGCATGGGGTGTTTCTTTGATTGTCTTCCTTATGAGTGGCAGTCGGGGACGAGCGATGGTCTTTTCCTACCAATCTATCCCCCTAGGGGCGTGCATAGTAGTACTTTGCTTCGAGGGCTAATAAACTTTTGCAATAAGTATATGAGTCTTTATGACTAATGTGAGTCCATGGATTATACGCACTTTTACCTTTCCATCATTGCTAGCCTCTTCGGTACCGTGCATTGCCCTTTCTCACTTCGAGAGTTGGTGCAAAATTCGCCGGTGCATCCAAACCCCGTGATACGATACACTCTATCAATCATAAGCCTCATTATATCTTCCTCAAAACAGCCACCATACCTACCTATTATTGCATTTCCATAGCCATTCCGAGATATATTGCCATGCAACTTTCATCGTCATCATATATATGACTTGAGCATTTATTGTCATATTGCTTTGCATGATCGTAAGATAGCTAGCATGATGTTTTCATGGCTTGTCCATTTTTTTGATGTCATTGCTACGCTAGATCATTGCACATCCTGGTACACCACCGGAAGCATTCATATAGAGTCATATCTTTGTTCTAGTATCGAGTTGTAATATTGAGTTGTAAGTAAATAAAAGTGTGATGATCATCATTATAGAGCATTGCCCCATGAAAAAAAAGAAAAAAGGGAAGGCCAAAGAAGCCTAAATAAAAAAGGGGGCCAAAGAAGCCCACCGAAAAAAGAAAAAAAAGAAAAAAAGAAAAGAAAAGGGGGCAATGTTACTATCCTTTTTCCACACTTGTGCTTCAAAGTAGCACCATGTTCTTCATATAGATTGTCTCCTATGTTGTCACTTTCATATACTAGTGGGAATTTTCATTATAGAACTTGGCTTGTATATTCCAGCGATGGGATTCCTTAAATGCCCTAGGTCTTCATGAGCAAGCAAGTTGGATGCACACCCACTTAGTTTCTTTTGTTGAGCTTTCATACATTTATAACTCTTAGTGCATCCGTTGCATGGCAATCCCTACTCCTCACATTGACATCAATTGATGGGCATCTCCATAGCCCGTTGATTAGCCACGTCGATGTGAGACTTTCTCCCTTTTTGTCTTCTCCACATAACCTCCATCATTATATTCTATTCCACCTATAGTGCTATATCCATGGCTTGCGCTCATGTATTGCGTGAGGGTTGAAAAAGCTGAAGCGCGTTAAAAAGTATGAACTAATTGCTCGGCTTGTCATCGGGGTTGTGCATGATGGGGGCATTTTGTGTGACGAAAATGAAGCATGGCCAAACTATATGATTTTGTAGGGATAAGCTTGCTTTTGCCTTGTTGTTTTGAAAAGACATGATTGCTTTATTGGTACACTCGAAGTATTACTGTTTTTATGTCAAATGATAGACTATTGCTTTGAATCACTCGTGTCTTAATATTCATGCCATGATTATACATATGATCAAGATTATGCTAGGTAGCATTCCACATCAAAAATTATCTTTTCTATCATTTACTTACTCGAGCACGAGTAGGAATTAAGCTTGGGGATGCTGATACGTCTCCGTCGTATCTATTATTTTTGATTGTTCCATGCCAATATTCTACAACTTTCATATACTTTTGGCAACTTTTTATATTATTTTTGGGACTAACATATTGATCCAGTGCCCAGTGCTAGTTCCTGTCTGTTGCATGTTTTATGTTTCGGAGAAAACCAATATCAAACGGAGTCCAAACGGGATAAAAATGGACGGAGAATTATTTTGGAATATTTTGGATTTTCTGGAGGAAGAATCAACGCGAAATAGTGTCCGAGGTGGCCACTAGACAGGGGGGCGCGCCCTCCCCCCTGGGCGCGCCCTGGACTCTCGTGGGCTACCCGTAAGGCAGTTGATGCCCTTCTTTTGCCGCAAGAAAGCTAATTTTATGAGAAAAATCTGGCGAAAGATTCACCCCAATCGGAGTTAGGGATCTCCAGATATAAAGGAAACGATGAAGGGGCAGAAACAGAGAACGCAGAAACAGAGAGATAGATCCAATCTCGGAGGGGCTCTCGCCCCTCCCAAGTCATGGGAGCCAAGGACCAGAGGGAAAACCCTTCTCCCATCTAGGGAGGAGGTCAAGGAAGAAGAAGAAGAAGGGGGCCTCTCTCCCTGTCAGGACCCCGACTCAATGCCACATCGATCTAGCATGTAATGCCTCATATCACTTTGCAGCCTCACGCACGGTATCCCCACGGGTGTCGCCTTACCTTTGCCCGGGACCGTTTGCGCATTTTGGCACACGTATATGATGGTGTCGCTAGCATCCATATGATAAAGAGCCCGGGCTGACATGGCTAGTCGTAAACCCAAAGTGGCACTAACTTACAGGGACAGGCATCCATGACCCAGCATCGAACGTGTCGGTCATCAGCGAGTGAATCCAGGCTGTAGCACTGGGCTAACAGGACTCCGGTGAACCGGGCTGTAGCAGGCTAACAGGACTCCGGTATTCATCGCGTGACATTTCCCCGAAGGGACAGACACAGGATCGAAGAAGGACACATGCCGGCCAGCCTAAGTGTTCCGGAGCAGTAGCAAGCTACCAGGGCTCAGTGGAAGCACTAGGAGACATTTCCCGGTAAGAGAGGCTACTAAGAATAAACAACTAGATAGTCAGATCCCACACATAGCAATACACGTTACACGTACGCATAACATGCAAGTATGTGCTGTACAACATGGCATCACAGCATAACTCAACAACTTATATAGATAAAGGCTCAGAAGAGCCATCACAGCATTATTACAAACAGGGGTCACATGACCCAACAGTCAGAGCAATCAAGCAACAAGCGGAAGCATTACATGTCTGGGTACAGACATCTACAAACGAAAAAGGCTGAAGAGCCTGACTATCTACAACATCCGACCAAGATCGTAGCTGAGGTACTAGCTACTAGTCGAAGTCCACGAGAACACTAGTAAGACCGAAGTCTCCGCTGCAAAAACATAAATAAAGCAACATGAGTACAAAGGTACTCAGCAAGACTTACATCAGATCCTATCATACATGCATTTGTATCAAGAGGGTAACGTGGGGTTTAGTTGCAGCAAGCCAGCTTTGACTCTGTGGCTATCCTGTTTTACGACTACCAGAAACTCTTGAGGTGAAACAACGTACACGAGTCCACTAATCACCATACAATACACTACTATGGGTTCATCCCCGTCTCCCTACGAGAAGGCCATCCATAGCACTCACACTTGTCTTGAGCATTTTATAGTATCCACTTCAAGTTGTCTATGTACCATGTAAGCATCCAAGAAGTCCATAACCGCGGACCCGGCTATTCGAATAGATTATGTTAACCCTGCAGGGGTGTACTTCTTCACACACGCTCTCGCCACTTACCGCCATGTACACGTCATGTATCTCGGCAACCTTCAAGCGGAAGCCTGGCGAGGGTGTCGGCCACGACCTGACTAACCACACAAGACTCTAGTCCAGGTTTATCGCCTATTCGGGTTCCATCCGCAAGGAGATCCGGCCGGGTTGTCGCTCACGGCCCCAAACGATGTGAGCAGGGTTCCCGAGCCCACCAACCGGGTGCCACTCGGTACACCGGGCCACGTGTGCCTAGTCTGTCCCAAGCCCACCCTGCCGGGTGCCACTTGATAGAAAAATAGCACTACCTACAAACACCAGAAACTAGTTGCGACTCCTGGACAGAGATCAAGTTGGTTAATAAGCCAAGAGAGTCAATTAAGGATCCCAATGTGTGGTAGTATCGAGTCATTGGACAACATACATAGAACTCGGTGCTTAAGGACGGTTCCAGTGAGATAACCCACCATGTACTCCTACATGGCCTCTCACCGCTACCTTTACCAAATCGTGTTCACACACTTAACTCTCAGCATCAGAACATATCGTAACACTCCAATTCATTCCCAATGAATCAGACCTGACACAACTCTAAGCAATGGCAGGCATAGCATGGTAGGAACACATCAGTGGCTTCAATCAACTCCTACACATGCTAGTGGGTTTCAACTATTTACTGTGGCAATGACAGGTCATGCAGAGGAATGGGTTCAACTACCGCAGCACAAAGTAGCAGATGAATCGTTGTTGTCCTAATGCAATAACTGAGAGCAGGAGCGAGAGAGTAGGGTTTTATCGAAATGAACAAGGGGTTTGCTTGCCTGGTAAATCAACAAGGGGGGCACTGCTTCACAGACAGGTACTCTGGAACGTCTCCGGAGCAGGACCTATCGAGAAGGAACGGTGCCGGCAATCAAAACACAATCATATGCAACAATATGATGCATGAGCATGGCATGTAGATGTGATGCTGTTTTGAGCTAATGTAACTAGTAAACATTTGGTTTGAAGTCCATTTGAACCAAAGGTGCAAATGCATTTCTAAATTAAGTCTCTTATATATGCCATAATGTGTTTTCCCATATTCAGCATGTATAAGTTGGTTTTTCATGCATGAAACTAGTACAGATGGAAAGATTGCATTTTTCTGATAATTTTTCATATATAAATTATTTTAATCTGAGCTACGGTTGAATTGATATGAATTTTTGAAGTTTAAAACAATTTCTGGAATTTTCTGATTAAATTTAAATCCAGAATTCATATATTGCGTCAGCATTGAGTAAGCATGACGTCAGCAGTCAACTGGGCTGGTCCGGGTCAAACCTGACGTGTGGGGCCCACACGTCAGTGACAGGGGGGTTAAACAGGGGTTAATTTAATCCTAATTAGAAGTTAGTGGCGCTGGGGCCCACTGTTAGTGTCAGGGGGGGGGTTAATTAAGCGGTGATTAGCAGTAAGCTAATCACCTGACGGGCCGGGCCCACATGGCAGGGCTCAGGCGACGGGGCTCGCCGCCGGCGACCTCTGGACGCGGCGGAGTCCGCGCCACAGGCCACGGGGACGGCGTCTGAGAGCACCGGGGCGTAGCCCGGGCTCTCGCGCATCTGGAGGGGCAGGTGGAAGGAGCTAGGGAGGCCGGAGCTCGCCGGAGCAAAGCTCGCGGCGGCGGCCGGAGCTCGGCTTCGAGCGGGAACGGGCTGCGAGGCACTAGGGAGGCTGCGAGCGGGTCCGCGTGACTCGCCAGAGTGCACTGAGTGCAACGGCGAGCTCGGCTGCGGCCTGCGGCGGCTGTGGCCACGACGGCGAGGAGCTGCGGCGGCGATGGCTTCGGCCATGGTGGGGAACGGGGCTACGGCGCGGAAACGAGGGGGAGAAGAGAGGGGAAACGGGAAGAAGCTCACGGCGATCACGCAGAGCAGCACAGCGGGGTCGGGGGAGACCTGGTGACGGCGAATCGACGACGGCGGACGGCGGAGCCCGAGGAGGAAGACGATGGCGATGGCGGCGATGGAGGCCGTCCGGAGGTGCGTGGCTCGACGAGGAGGTAGAGGGGGTTGTGGCGGAGCTCGGAAGCGTGTCGGGGAGGCGAGGGGAGGCCGGTGGC
>NC_041391.1:522061316-522199549 GCF_002162155.2 Triticum dicoccoides | reverse complement strand
CCGGGCACGCGCCGTCCCCCTGTCGGGGAGGAAGACGACAGAGGAGGGGGGGGCAGGTGGGCTGGGCCGCCTGCTGGCTGGGCCGGCCTGCTGCGGCTGGGCTGCACAGGGGGGAGCCCCAGGTAAGCCCCTCCTTCTTTTTATTTTTGTTTTCTAATTTTTCTGACATTGTTTTGATTTAATAAAATACTAAATCAATTTATTACCTTATGCCAATTTTTGCAGGAGCTAGATATATTATTCCAGAGCTCCTTTATAAATGGCATAATTTTTGGACCATATTTCATATATATAGAAATATATTTCCAATGCAAATATTTATCGAATTAATCCAAATGGCCAAAATAAATATCCATGAGCTCCTAAAAATATTGTTTTGATTTTTATCTCTGTCCAATATTTCCAGAGGGCATCATGAGCATTTCTTGGACCCTTTTGGAGAAATTTTTATTTGGGTCATTTTCAAAAATGATTCTGAGGGTTCCACCAATCCTCATTTCAAATTTAAAAGAAATTTAAATATGATGCACAAATGGCTAGCTAGTCTAAGTCATACCAGACTAGGGATGTGACAACTCGCCCCCTCTTGAAAAAATCTCGTCCCGAGATTCAGGGGTCGACGGAAAGAAAGCGGGGTACTCCAGTCGAAGACGATCTTCTCGCTCCCAAGTAGCTTCTCTCTCGGAATGATGAGACCACTGAACTTTGAGAAACTTGATGTTCTGACGTCGGGTAACACGTTCGGCTTGATCAAGAATGCGAACCGGGTACTCTCGGTATGTGAGGTTATCTTGGAGATCAAGCGTTTCGTGGTCCACTCGGCGGATAGGATCCGAGAAGCAACGCCTGAGTTGAGAGACGTGGAAGACATCATGAACTCGAGAAAGATATGGGGGTAGTTCCAATTGGTAGGCAACCTCTCCTCGTTTGGCGAGAATGCGAAAGGGACCAATGTAACGAGGAGCCAACTTGCCCTTGATACCGAAACGATGGGTACCCTTCAAAGGAGTAACCCAAAGGTAAGCCTTTTCGCCAACTTCATAAGTCATATCCTTATGATGACGATCATACTGACTCTTTTGACGAGATTGGCCTGTTTTCAAATTCTCACGAATGATGCGAACTTGCTCTTCTGCCTCCTGGATCATGTCCGGTCCAAAGAGTTGTCTTTCACCGGTTTCTGACCAGCTCAAAGGTGTTCGACATCTTCGTCCCTAGAGAACCTCAAAAGGAGCTTTCTTGAGGCTGGATTGGTAGCTATTGTTATAAGCAAACTCGGCGAAAGGAAGACATTTCTCCCAATCCATACCGAATGAGATAACGCAAGCTCTGAGCATGTCTTTGAGAATTTGATTGACCCGTTCCACCTGACCACTCGACTGAGGGTGGAAAGAGGTACTGAAGGAAAGATGGGTTCCCATGGCAGTTTGGAAACTCTCCCAGAAATGAGAAGTGAAAAGACTGCCACGGTCCGAATTGATCTCTAGTGGAACACCATGAAGTGACACTATTCGAGAAATATATAAGTCAGCAAGCTGACTAGCAGTGATGTTTTCTCGAACAGGAAGGAAGTGAGCCACTTTGGAAAGACGATCAACGACTACGAAGATAGCGTTATTCCCTCTCTTGGTCCTGGGAAAGCCGGTGATGAAGTCCATACTAACTTTATCCCATTTCCATTCAGGAATAGCTAAAGGCTGAAGGGTGCCAGCAGGCGTTTGATGCTCTGCCTTAACGCGACGACAAACGTCACATTTAGCAATGAACTCAGCGATTTCTCTCTTCATCCTAGTCAACCAGAACCTCTGGCGTAGGTCCTGATACATCTTAGTACTACCGGGATGAATCGTGAGAGGGGATTCATGCGCCTCCTTAAGAATCAATTGTCGAAGATGTTGCTTCTTGGGGACCACCAGGCGGTTTCCAAAGAAAACAACACCTCGAGCATCAACAGAGAAACTACCAGCAACTCCCTTCTTAACGTTATCCTTGATACGAGAAATACCCGTATCATATTGCTGGCTAGTTATGATCTGATCCTCAAGAGCAGGTTTCGCCACCAAGGTAGAAAGGAATCCGTGAGGAGCAATGTGAAGGTTAAGCTTACAGAATTCCTCATGGAGAAGTGGTTGGCCTTGCTGCAACATGAGATTGTTGCAATAGGATTTACGGCTTAGAGCATCAGCCATGACATTGGCTTTGCCTGGGGTGTAGGTAATTCCTAGATCATAATCTGTGATCAACTCCAGCCAACGTCTTTGCCTAAGGTTCAGATCCGGTTGGGTGAAGATATACTTGAGACTCTGGTGATCAGTGTAGATCTCGCAACGTTTACCAAGGAGGTAATGTCGCCAGGTCTTGAGTGCATAGACTACGGCTGCAAGCTCTAGATCATGTGTAGGATAATTCTCCTCATGTGGATGCAACTGTCGAGATGCATAGGCAATCACATGACGATCCTGCATAAGAATGCAACCTAGTCCCTGTCGTGAGGCGTCGCAGTAGATAATAAAGTCTTTAGTGAAATCCGGTGGCACAAGTATGGGAGCAGAAGTCAGGCGTCTTTTCAGCTCCTGAAAACTGTACTCACACTGTGGGGACCACTCGAACTTTTTATCTTTCTTAAGAAGTTCCGTGAGGGGTTTGGCTACTTTGGAGAAATTTTCAACAAAGCGGCGACAATAGCTGGCTAGGCCAAGGAAACTCCTAACTTGTTTAACGGTCTCAGGTGGGGTCCAATCGAGAACGGCTTGAACTCTCTCGGGATTGACAGCAATGCCCTTACCAGAGATTACGTGGCCTAAGTAGGTCACTTCTGGCAACCAAAATTCACACTTGGAGAACTTGGCATAAAGACGGTGCTCTCTGAGTTTTTCTAAAACAAGTCTAAGATGTTCGGCATGCTCTTCCTCGTTCTTCGAGTAAATAAGAATATCATCGAGGTAAACCACGACGAACTTATCTAAGTACTCCATGAAGATCGAGTTCATCAAGCGGGAGAATGTGGCTGGGGCGTTGGTTAGGCCAAAGGACATGACGGTGTACTCATACTGACCATAACGAGTGACAAAAGCTGTCTTGGGAATGTCCCCGTTTCTGATCTTAATTTGGTGGTATCCTAACCTTAAATCCATCTTGGAGAAGACTGAGGATCCAGTGAGCTGATCATACAGGTCGTTGATCCTGGGGAGCGGATACTTGTTCTTTATCGTGACCAAATTAACAGGACGATAATCTACAACCATCCGGTCCGTACCATCTTTCTTCTTAACAAAGAGGACGGGGCAAGCCCAAGGAGAAGAACTAGGACGGATGAAACCCTTTTGCAAGGACTCATCGAGTTGTTTCTTAAGCTCGGCTAGTTCTAAGGGTGCCATCTTGTAAGGTCTCCGGGAGATTGGAGCTGTTCCTGGGATAAGATCTATGACGAACTCTACATCTCTGTCAGGTGGAACACCTGGCAGTTCCTCTGGAAAGACATCCGGAAAGTCACGGACTACCGGGATATCTTCAAGGTCTGGAAGGGGGCTGGCATTAAGAGAATAGAGCTGACGCTTTGCAACTCTAGTGGGGACAGTGACTATCTTGCCAGATGGGTGTGTAAGCTGAACAGATCTTGTGTAACAATCAATCTTGGCATGATGAGCTGTCATCCAATCCATTCCCAAGATGATGTTAATATCTGAGGACTTGAGGGCTACAAGTGATGCAAGGAATACAAGTCTATCAACAAGAATTTCGTTACCATGGCTGATTCTGGTGGTCTGCCATCTAGACCCTGGGGTTTGGATTTCAAGCGGAGTTGGCATATCGCAAAATGACATGTCGTGCAAACGAGCATAGCCTTCAGAAATGAAGGAGTGAGATGCCCCAGTATCGAATAGAACTGATGCTGGGTGACAATTGACAAGGAGGGTACCAAGAACGACATCTGGATCATCATGAGCGTCTTTAGCTGAGACGTGATGCACACGTCCACGTTCAGTGGGAACTGACTTGACACTGATCATCTTGCGTGATGGCTTAATACAGCCAACAGTCTTCTCGGTCTTGGGTGGAACATAACTAGTTTGAGAACAGTCACGTGCATAGTGTCCTGGCTTCCCGCATGTGAAGCAAGTCCCTGAGGTTGGACGTGGACCCGCACTAACAAGCGGTCTACCAGTAGGCCCGGGTGGAACATACGACTGGGCTGGGGAAGGCACTACATAGGATGGCCTCGGTGCATATCCGGAAGGAAGAGCGGAGTTTGGAACCCAAATCCGGCGTTTCTGGGAACTAGAACCGGAGGAAGATCCCAAATCACGGGTGTGCTTACGAGACTCCTCGTAAGTGAGCTGAGCTGTCTCTGCATTAATGGCCTTGTTCACAAGGGCTTGGAATGTGTCGCAATGATGCAGGTGGAGATCACGGCGCAACTTGGGGTTGAGACCCTTCCGGAACCTAGCCTGCTTCTTAGTGTCCGTGGACACTTCTTCTGTGGCATAACGGGCGAGGTTCTCGAACTCTCTGCTATAAGCATCAACAGCCATCTTACTCTGGGTGAAACTACAGAACTCTTCTCTCTTGCGATCAAGAAGGGCCTGGGGAATGTGATGCTCACGAAAAGCCTCAGTGAAATCCTTCCAGGTAGGAATCTGGCCAGCTGGAAGCATAGCCTCATAGTTCTGCCACCAAAGACTAGCAGGACCTTCCAGGTGGTATGTGGCATAGGTAACCTTATCATTTTCAGCTACGCTCGCGGAAAGCAGCTTATGAGTGATGCTACGGAGCCAATCATCTGCATCGAGTGGCTCGATGGAATGATGAAAAGTAGGTGGGTGCAAGCGAATGAAATCATGGATGGTAGCAGACCCTTTGAACTGATGTGCGGTGTTCTCCTCGATACGTGCCAACAAACAGTTAGACTCACGCTTGTTCCTCTCCATCTCTAGCATGAACTCTGTCAATGAAGGCTGGTCGGGAGGATCCTCATCCCTACCGTCTCCATGGTTCTGGCTACGAATAATAGAACTAGATGACATCCTGTGAAACGAAACCAAGGACGGAATCAGCATCAACTATAGACTGTAGAATGTAGGACAAGGAATTAGTATCTCTCGAACTCCTTAGGAAAATTCCGGCAGCATAACGGCAGTAAAATGCTCAGAATGAGACATCCTACTAAAAATGGGGTGGTAACATACTCATCATCATCACTCAAGGTTCTGAGATAGTACTAAACAGACTACTCCGGAAGTACTCGAAACTGGGTATGACTCTGATCAACCAATCCTATGGGACTACGGAGTAGTAACACGTGATCCTGATAGACGGAAGAGAAGCCTAGTTCCTTAATCCCGTCGGAAAGATAGGATGACTCAGATCAGAAGGTCATGAGGTTAAGGAGTAAAAGAGCCTTACGTTCCTTCCCACAATCAATTCCCTTACATAACTAAAGAATTTCTAGACTCAACTTCGACCAGTATGGCTTGGTAAACCTACAGGCAGTCAAGCTCTGATACCAGCGCTGTCAGGACCCCGACTCAATGCCACATCGATCTAGCATGTAATGCCTCATATCACTTTGCGTCCTCACGCACGGTATCCCCACGGGTGTCGCCTTACCTTTGCCCGGGACCGTTTGCGCATTTTGGCACACGTATATGATGGTGTCGCTAGCATCCATATGATAAAGAGCCCGGGCTGACATGGCTAGTCGTAAACCCAAAGTGGCACTAACTTACAGGGACAGGCATCCATGACCCAGCATCGAATGTGTCGGTCATCAGCGAGTGAATCCAGGCTGTAGCACTGGGCTAACAGGACTCCGGTGAACCGGGCTGTAGCAGGCTAACAGGACTCCGGTATTCATCACGTGACATTTCCCCGAAGGGACAGACACAGGATCGAAGAAGGACACATGCCGGCCAGCCTAAGTGTTCCGGAGCAGTAGCAAGCTACCAGGGCTCAGTGGAAGCACTAGGAGACATTTCCCGGTAAGAGAGGCTACTAAGAATAAACAACTAGATAGTCAGATCCCACACATAGCAATACACGTTACACATACGCATAACATGCAAGTATGTGCTGTACAACATGGCATCACAGCATAACTCAACAACTTATATAGATAAAGGCTCAGAAGAGCCATCACATCATTATTACAAACAGGGGTCACATGACCCAACAGTCAGAGCAATCAAGCAACAAGCGGAAACATTACATGTCTGGGTACAGACATCTACAAACGAAAAAGGCTGAAGAGCCTGACTATCTACAACATCCGACCAAGATCGTAGCTGAGGTACTAGCTACTAGTCGAAGTCCACGAGAACACTAGTAAGACCGAAGTCTCCGCTGCAAAAACATAAATAAAGCAACATGAGTACAAAGGTACTCAGCAAGACTTACATCAGATCCTATCATACATGCATTTGTATCAAGAGGGTAACGTGGGGTTTAGTTGCAGCAAGCCAGCTTTGACTCTGTGGCTATCCTGTTTTACGACTACCAGAAACTCTTGAGGTGAAACAACATACACGAGTCCACTAATCACCATACAATACACTACTATGGGTTCATCCCCGTCTCCCTACGAGAAGGCCATCCATAGCACTCACACTTGTCTTGAGCATTTTATAGTATCCACTTCAAGTTGTCTATGTACCATGTAAGCATCCAAGAAGTCCATAACCGCGGACCCGGCTATTCGAATAGATTATGTTAACCCTGCAGGGGTGTACTTCTTCACACACGCTCTCGCCACTTACCGCCATGTACATGTCATGTATCTCGGCAACCTTCAAGCGGAAGCCTGGCGAGGGTGTCGGCCACGACCTGACTAACCACACAAGACTCTAGTCCAGATTTATCGCCTATTCGGGTTCCATCCGCAAGGAGATCCGGCCGGGTTGTCGCTCACGGCCCCAAATGATGTGAGCAGGGTTCCCGAGCCCACCAACCGGGTGCCACTCGGTACACCGGGCCACGTGTGCCTAGTCTGTCCCAAGCCCACCCTGCCGGGTGCCACTTGGTAGAAAAATAGCACTACCTACAAACACCAGAAACTAGTTGCGACTCCTGGACAGAGATCAAGTTGGTTAATAAGCCGAGAGAGTCAATTAAGGATCCCAATGTGTGGTAGTATCGAGTCATTGGACAACATACATAGAACTCGGTGCTTAAGGACGGTTCCAGTGAGATAACCCACCATGTACTCCTACATGGCCTCTCACCGCTACCTTTACCAAATCGTGTTCACACACTTAACTCTCAGCATCAGAACATATCGTAACACTCCAATTCATTCCCAATGAATCAGACCTGACACAACTCTAAGCAATGGCAGGCATAGCATGGTAGGAACACATCAGTGGCTTCAATCAACTCCTACACATGCTAGTGGGTTTCAACTATTTACTGTGGCAATGACAGGTCATGCAGAGGAATGGGTTCAACTACCGCAGCACAAAGTAGCAGATGAATCGTTGTTGTCCTAATGCAATAACTGAGAGCAGGAGCGAGAGAGTAGGGTTTTATCGAAATGAACAAGGGGTTTGCTTGCCTGGTAAATCAACAAGGGGGGCACTGCTTCACAGACAGGTACTCTGGAACGTCTCCGGAGCAGGACCTATCGAGAAGGAACGGTGCCGGCAATCAAAACACAATCATATGCAACAATATGATGCATGAGCATGGCATGTAGATGTGATGCTGTTTTGAGCTAATGTAACTAGTAAACATTTGGTTTGAAGTCCATTTGAACCAAAGGTGCAAATGCATTTCTAAATTAAGTCTCTTATATATGCCATAATGTGTTTTCCCATATTCAGCATGTATAAGTTGGTTTTTCATGCATGAAACTAGTACAGATGGAAAGATTGCATTTTTCTGATAATTTTTCATATATAAATTATTTTAATCTGAGCTACGGTTGAATTGATATGAATTTTTGAAGTTTAAAACAATTTCTGGAATTTTCTGATTAAATTTAAATCCAGAATTCATATATTGCGTCAGCATTGAGTAAGCATGACGTCAGCAGTCAACTGGGCTGGTCCGGGTCAAACCTGACGTGTGGGGCCCACACGTCAGTGACAGGGGGGTTAAACAGGGGTTAATTTAATCCTAATTAGAAGTTAGTGGCGCTGGGGCCCACTGTCAGTGTCAGGGGGGGTTAATTAAGCGGTGATTAGCACTAAGCTAATCACCTGACGGGCCGGGCCCACATGGCAGGGCTCAGGCGACGGGGCTCGCCGCCGGCGACCTCTGGACGCGGCGGAGTCCGCGCCACAGGCCACGGGGACGGCGTCTGAGAGCACCGGGGCGTAGCCCGGGCTCTCGCGCATCTGGTAGGGCAGGTGGGAGGAGCGGGGAAGGCCGGAGCTCGCCGGAGCAAAGCTCGCGGCGGCGGCCGGAGCTCGGCTTCGAGCGGGAACGGGCTGCGGGGCACGGGGAGGCCACCTGAGGGGCTCGGCGGCACCCTCGTGGCACTGGGAGCGCGATGGAAGGCTTTGTTTGGGCGGAGGCGGGCCGAGACGGCGACGGCGACATGGACGGCGGCGAGAGGCTTCGGCCGTGGTGGGGAACGGCGCTACGGCGCGGAAACGAGGGGGAGAAGAGAGGGGAACGGCGGCGGAGCTCACCGCGGACCTCCAGGGCTGCTCGTTGTGGCCGGGGACGCGTTGGAGACGGCGAATCGGAGTCGGCGGTCGACGGCGTCCGAGGAGGAAGACGATGGCGACGGCGGCTACACAGGGCGTCCGGAGGTTCGTGGCTCGACGAGGAGGTGGAGGGGGTTGTGGCGGAGCTCGGAAGCGTGTCGGGGAGGCGAGGGGAGGCCGGTGGCGATGGCTATGGCGAACGGCGGCGACCGACGCGTTCGGACACGGGAGAGAGAGAGCGAGGGAGAGGAGAGGAAGAATCGGGGGAGAGTGAGAGGGTACGGGGGGGCTGCGTGGCGTCGTCCGGCGTCCCAGGGCGACGAGGAGGCTCCAGGCAAGCAGGGAGGGAGGTGGCGTGGCGCGGTGGCGCGCGCGCGCGCCGGGCACGCGCCGTTCCCCTGTCGGGGAGGAAGACGACAGAGGAGGGGGGGCCAGGTGGGCTGGGCCGCCTGCTGGCTGGGCCGGCCTGCTGCGGCTGGGCTGCACAGGGGGGAGCCCCAGGTAAGCCCCTCCTTCTTTTTATTTTTGTTTTCTATTTTTTCTGACATTGTTTTGATTTAATAAAATACTAAATCAATTTATTACCTTATGCCAATTTTTGCAGGAGCTAGATATATTATTCCGGAGCTCCTTTATAAATGGCATAATTTTTGGACCATATTTCATATATATAGAAATATATTTCCAATGCAAATATTTATCGAATTAATCCAAATGGCCAAAATAAATATCCATGAGCTCCTAAAAATATTGTTTTGATTTTTATCTCTGTCCAATATTTCCAGAGGGCATCATGAGCATTTTCTTGGACCCTTTTGGAGAAATTTTTATTTGGGTCATTTTCAAAAATGATTCTGAGGGTTCCACCAATCCTCATTTCAAATTTAAAAGAAATTTAAATATGATGCACAAATGGCTAGCTAGTCTAAGTCATACCAGACTAGGGATGTGACACTCCCCCTTGCTTCCGGTGGCGCCGGAGGCTGCCGGGGGCCATCATCATCACCGCGATCTTCACCAACACCGCCGTCATCTTCACCAACATATCCATCACCTCCCCCCTTCTATATCCAGCGGTCACTCTCCCGCAACCCGCTGTACCCTCTACTTGAACATGGTGCTTTATGCTTCATATTATTATCCAATGATGTGTTGCCATCCTACGATGTCTGAGTAGATTTTCGTTGTCCTATCGGTGATTGATGAATTGCTATGATTGGTTTGAGTTGCATGTTTTATTATTGGTGCTGTCCTATGGTGCCCTCCATGTCGCGCAAGCGTGAGGGATTCCCGCTGTAGGGTGTTGCAATGCGTTCATGATTCGCTTATAGTGGGTTGCGTGAGTGACTGAAACACAAACCCGAGTAAGGGGATTGTTGCATATGGGATAAAGGGGACTTGATGGTTTAATGCTATGGTTGGGTTTTACCTTAATGAATCTTTAGTAGTTGCGGATGCTTGCTAGAGTTCCAATCATAAGTGCATATGATCCAAGAAGAGAAAGTATGTTAGCTTATGCCTGTCCCTCAAATAGAATTGCAATAGTGATTACCGGTCTAGTAACATAGTCAATTGCTTAGGGACAATTTCACAAATCTACCACCACTTTTCCACACTCGCTATATTTACTTTATTGCTTCTTTATCTAAACAGCCCCTGTTTTATATTTACGTGCTCTTTATTATCTTGCAAACCTTTCGTATCACTCCTACAAAGTACTTCTAGTTTCATAGTTGTTCTAGGTAAAGCGAACGTCAAGCGTGCGTAGAGTTGTATCGGTGGTCGATAGAACTTGAGGGAATATTTATTCTACCTTTAGCTCCTCGTTGGGTTTGACACTCTTACTTATCGAAAACTGTTGCGATCCCCTACACTTGTGGGTTATTAGCAAGGCGTTTGGCCATTGCCTAGCGCCTAGGCGTGCCTAAGCGCTTTCTAGGCACGACCTTTTCCAACAGAGGTTTCCTTCCCCTCAAACAGAACCTGGGGCGGCTTAAGCGCCATTGTAAGGACATGGAGGAGCTCATGGCAGCTCTTGTTAAATATGCTGATTCTGACAACACTAAGGACCCTGAGTATGATGAGGAAATGGTGGCAAAGGAAAGAAGAATGGCAATGCAAAGGGACAACATCACAATATGAGGGGTCAGAGTAATATTGGTAAGAGCAAGCAAACTGACGACGGTTCGGATTTTGTGGCTAATACCAATGCGAAGAGTAATAATGGTAAGCGTAAGGGAAAGTCGTCAGCACCCCGATTTGGCGGGCCAAAATTCAACCTTGAGGCGATGATGAATCAGCCTTGCACAAAGCACGGTACTCCAGATAAGCCGACCACTCATCTCTGGAAAGATTGTTTCATCATGAGGGAGTATAGGAATTCCGGTTTTTATCAGGGTAACCAGGGCCCGCGCGGCGGGTGAGGAGCCGGCTCTCACAGACCCAGCTTTGGAGGTGGTGGCTCAAACTCTGGATTTGAGGGTCAAGGCAATCAAGGCGGTTTTAACTAGCAATTTAATCAAGGTAATCAGCAGCAGCAGTCTTGTTATCAGAGTAATCCGAAGCAGCTGAATAGTGGTCAATATCATGTGTTTACCATGAGTTTGTGCAAGCGAGATCAGAAGATTCACAAGCTGGCGGTGAACGCGGTCGAGCCGGCGGTCCCCCAATACTTATGATGGTCAGAGCAGCCCATTGTATGGAGCTGTGAAGATCACCCGCCCCGGGTTGATAATTCAGGTCAGCTGGCTTTGGTGGTGGCACCTCAAGTTCGAGAATACAAGTTCACTAAAGTGCTCATGGATGGAGGCATCAGCATCAATATCCTTTATTACGATACTTTTCGCTGTATGAATTTGATAGACAAAGATCTTAAGCAATCCTCTACAGTTTTTCATGGGGTGGTGCCCGGTAAGTTGGCATATCCAGTGGGCAAGATAACCTTGGAAGTGGTTTTTTGTGATGAGTATGACTACAGGGCTGAAAAATTGACTTTTGAAGTGGTCAAGATCAAGAGCCCTTATCACGCCCTGCTTGGACGGCCGACTTATGCTAAATTTATGGCACGACCTTGTTATGTTTATCTGCAGCTTAAGATGCCGGGTTATAAGGGCACCATCATGGTGCATGGAAATAGAAAGATAGCTTTGGAGTGCGAAGAGGGTGATGCTGCCTATGCCGAGTCAGCCTGTGCGACGGAGGAGCTAAATTTCTATACATATAATGTTGACCCGACAGATATGACCCCCTTAAAGAAGCCAACCATAGAGCAGAACCCGCTGTTGAAGTTTAAGTCGGCAGATGACACTAAACCGGTTGGCTTTGTCCCTAGCGACTCATCCAAGCAGTTCATCATCAGTGCCAACATGGATCCTAAATAGGAAAGCGCGCTCATCAAGTTCATCCGTGAGAACCGTGACATCTTTGCATGGAAGCCTTCTGACATGCCAGGTGTACCGAGGGAACTCACTGAGCACACTCTTAATTTTGATCCGAAGTTTAAGCCGGTCAAGCAATTCCTTTGTTGTTTTAATGAAGAAAGGTGCAAGGCCATTGGTGAAGAAATGGCCCGGCTCTTGGCGGCTGGGTTTATTGTTGAAGTTTTTCATCGTGAATGGTTGGCTAACCCAGTGCTAGTGCTTAAGAAGAATGACACTCGGCGTATGTGTGTGGATTACATGGACCTTAACAAGGCTTGTCCGGCTGATCCTTTTGCTCTCCCTCGTATTGATCAGATCATTGATGCTACAGCGAGTTGTGAGCGTTTGAGTTTTCTAGATGCTTATTTTGGTTATCATCAGATCAAGATGGCAGTTAAGGATCAGGAGAAAATGTCCTTCATCACTCCCTTTGGAGCCTTCTGCTACATGTCTATGCCTTTTGGGCTCAAGAGTGCCCAGGCAACTTATCAACTTTGTGTTCAGAATTGTCTCCACAACCAGATTGGGCGCAATCTTCATGCTTATGTGGATGATATCATTGTGAAATCCAGAAAAAGGTTACCTTGATAGATGATCTGAAGGAGACCTTTGATAATCTCCGGGTTTACAAGATGATGCTTAACCCAGATAAATGTGTTTTGGGTGTGCCAGCGAGCAAGCTCCTGGGTTTTCTGGTCTCAGAGAGAGGTATTGAAGCTAACCCGGAGAAGATCAAGGCTATCACTTCCTTGGCTAAGCCGGCGTGTGTTAATGATGTTCAATGTCTGGCGGGTCGTATTGTGGCCTTAAGTCGGTTTATAAGCTGCCTGGGGTGAAAAGGCTATTCCTCTTTACCAGATGATGAAGAAGACATATCACTTTGTCTGGAGTGATGCTGCCAATTAGGCGTTTGAAGCGCTTAAGAAACAGCTGGCAGAGCCGCCGGTTCTTGCAGCTCCTATTGATAAGGAGCCCTTGCTTTTATATGTGGCTGCTAACAGTAGGGCCATCAGTGTGGCAATTGTTGTGGGGAGGAAGGAATCAGGTAAGGAATATCCAGTTCGAAGGCTGGTTTATTATGTCAGTGAGGTATTAATTGAGTCTAAGCAGAGATACCCGCATTGGCAGAAGCTAGTCTATGGAGTATTCATGTCTAGTCGCAAGTTGAGGCATTATTTATTTGGTCATCCCATCACTATGGTTAGCTCTGATCCTCTGGGGGATATTATTCAAAATAGACAAGCTACAGGCCGGGTGGCTAAGTGGTCCATTGAACCTGGACCTCATGGGTTGAAATATGTGCCTCGAACAGCCATTAAGTCTCAGGCCCTTGTTGATTTCATCAATGACTGGACAGAATTGCAAATGCTTGAGGATAAGCCGGATAATACCTATTGGACTATTCATTTTGATCGATCCAGGCAATTGGAAGGCTCGAGGGCTGGAGTTATTTTGTCTTCCCCACGAGGTGATAAGTTTTTTTATGTTTTGAGGCTGATGTTTCCTTGCACTAACAATGCAACTGAGTATGCGGCTTTACTCCATGGTCTTCAGATGGCTAAGGAGATGAATCTAAGCCGGGTCAGGTGTTTTGGCAATCTAGATCTGGTGGCTCAGCAAGTCTCAGGAACTTGGGATTCCAAAGACCCGCTCATGGCGGCTTATCACCGGGAGGTTGATGATATTGCTGGCCATTTCAAGGGCTATCAGGTGGAATATATTGATCGTAGGAAAAATGAGGCGGCTGATGCTTTAAGCCGGCTGGGGTCCCAGCGTAAACTGGCACCACCTAATGTTTTTCTTGATGTTCTGAATAATCCTTCAGTTAAATTGCCTACAGAAGAGGATCTTGCTCTCCCTGACCCGGAGGCACAGTTGGTGGCGGCTCTTCATGCTATTCCTGAATGGACAGTTCCATATTTGGCTTATATGACCCAGGGTGAGATACCTGATGATGAAACTTTGGCCAGGCAAATAACCCGGAGATCTAAGTCAATGACCATTGTCAATGGCGAGTTACACCAATGCAGTGTTACAGGGGTGTTTCAATGATGCATCTCTCCTGAGGAAGGCTGTGAAATTCTAAGGGAGATTCATGAAGGAGATTGCGGCCATCATGTCGGCTCTAAGTCTCTCATTGCTGAAGCTTTTCGTCATGGGTTTTATTAGCTGACGGCTCATGCTGATGTAGAAGATCTGGTTAGCAAGTGTGATGGTTGTCAGAAATTTTCAAAACGGGCTCATGTGCCGGCTCAAGAATTTCGGATGATTCCAATTACTTGGCCGTTTGCAGTCTGGGGGCTGGATATGGTTGGACCTTTCAAAATATCCAAGGATAAAAAGACCCACCTTTTGGTGGCGGTTGATAAGTTCACAAAGTGGATTGAAGCAGAGTCGGTCAGCAAATGTGATGTTGCATCGGCGGTTCAATTCATCAAAAAGGTGATTTTCCGCTTTGATTATCCTCATAGCATCATAACTGATAATGGCACTAACATGTCTAAGGATGCTATGAAAGAATTCTGTCAACAAGAGCATATTCGTCTTGATGTCTCATCACTGCCTCACCCCCAGTCTAATGGTTAAGCTGAAAGGGCCAATCAAGAAATCTTGAGAGGTATAAAACCCCGGCTTATGGTCCCTTTACAGAGGACGTCGGGTTGTTGGGCTGAGGAGTTACCCTCGGTGCTTTGCAGTATGGATACTACCCCCAACAGATCCATGGGTTATACGCCTTTCTTCATGGTTTATGGAGCAGAGGCGGTTCTCCCTACATCCGTCATGACTCGCCCTGTGTGACGGCTTATGTTGAAGTTGATAATGAAAAGGCACGTCAAGATGCTCTTGACTTGTTGGATGAAGAGCGCGACCTTGCAGCGGCTCGTTCGACAATATACCAACAAGATCCGCACCGTTATCATAGCTGCCGGGTTAAGACCCGGACCTTTCTGGTGCTCCGGCTCATCCAGGATTAGACAGATATGCACAAATTATCCCCACCTTGGGAAGGACCCTTTGTGGTCAGCAAAAACTTGAACAACGGATCGTACTACCTCATTGATGTTCGAGACCACAAGGACTCACGCACATCGGAGGAGGAGACCCGCCGACCTTGGAACATTGCTCATCTTCGGCCTTATTACACCTGAGCCATTGGCTCTTGTGTTGTACATATTTTCATCTATGTATATATTATGATCAAGTATAAATAAGTTGGCATACCTGATAATTCAGGGCCTCTGTCGTTTCATTCCTGAGTATCCGAGTCTTTGTTAAAAATTACTTGGGGGCTTCCTGCTCATTGAGCATAGCTATGACTACCCTGTTGATCCGACTTGTACGCCTTGTTACAAATTCTTGGGGGTTTATTTCCCAAGTTAAAGGTTACCAAAGAGAACTTGTGGCAATGCACAGTTCAAACATAGGTATCCTGCCTTGAAGGTTCAATATATGTCACTTGGGAGCTCCCTGTTCAATGAACATAGCTTTTATTAAACCTTTTTGATTGGCTGGTTTGCATGTGTAAACCACCAAAATCCCGGTTTATCCTGCCTTGTTTGTCTGCCACTCCACCCACGTAATCCTGGAATGACCCGCCGTACTCATGACAGTCAATCTTATAAAAGACCCTGAACTTGTCAATAGTTAAAAATGGCGGTTGGTCATGTGATGCCCGACTTACATGTTTGATTGAAGGATTAACTCAGTGGCTGTGCAGCCCATGAAGCGCACTTGATTTTGAGGCTTGGTATCTTATGAAAGCCTTGTTTTTTTGTTTTGTTCTTTTGTGAATAGTTTTTTGAATTCATATCTTTGTTCCATATTGATATATGGTTTAAAAACAATTCAGGCTATGCAGCATTGATGTTTATGACTCATGTTTGAGCATAGTTATGGGTTTTTGATTACCACCCTGGTTTTGGATGTTAAGTCACCAGTATATTTGAACATATTTAAAGGTTTTGATAACCCAGCCTGGCTTTGGACTTTAAGTTGCCAGTATGCTCTGATTGTGCAATTGAAATTATCCCCACTGCATATGGTCGTGTAAGTCGGCAGTATGAACTATGTTCATAGGTATAGTTTTGCTGGTTATAGACTTTAAGTCGCTAGAATATGCTATTTTGAATATTATGACCTGCCCTGGTGTAAGCCGCCAGGGCACATATTGTTCACTTGTGTGCAGGTCACACAACAATACTTGTTATAACCCGTTTGATGGATAAATGTGATGAAGTACAACCTATGGATCTTCAAGCATTAGAAAGATTGTTTAACATATTCAAATGAAAAAACATGCACGATGGCATGGAAGTTCATTGTTTTTAACTAGCCTATTACAAGGCTATCATCAGGCCCAAGTGGTTCAAAGTTTTTTCAACAAAATATGGCGCCATGGAGAGAGAGCCGCCCTTCAGATCAATTATGCTCATGCTGAGTAGAAGATTCCGGGTTAGTCTGCGCCTGTTCTTTACCTCCATCTGTTGTCTGGAAATCATAAGTTTTCCAGTTGATGTCCGTTAAATCTTGGAATTCGGCTTCATCATCTATGAGTTCAGACGGGTCAACTTCAGGGGCAAAGGTATGCTTACGTGCTGGCGGGGTAAGGTCAACAACTTCATAAATAGGAGCTTTTACTCTTGAGTTGTCTTCCATATAAGCCGGTTGATATCGAGCAAGGTTAGTCTCTTCGGCCAGTTTGCTGGCTAATGGAAGCACCTCCCTCACGCATACAGCAAAGTCCTCTGTGGTAAAGGGAGACCCGTCCTCTTTATAGCTCGGGCAGCCAGTGGCTAGCTCTGCCGGGTCTAGCTCTGCTTGCCACGCTTTCGCATGGCTCAAGGAAGTAATGGCGCCGGCTCTGGTGTATGTCCACTTAATTTCTGCAATCCTTTGCGGCAAGACAGACAATTGGTTCAGTACATCTTTGAGAAGTGAAGGTGGTTCTTTGCTGTGAGTAATTGCAGCTATCGTGCGCTGGGTGTTGGGGAATGCACTAATAATTCAAAATTTTCCTATGTGTCACCAAGATAAATCTAGGAGATGCTAGCAACGAGAGAGGGAGTGCATCTTCATACCCTTTAAGATCGCTAAGCGGAAGCGTTACAAGAACACAGATGATGGAGTCGTACTCTTGGCGATTCAAATCGTGGAAGATCTGATCTAGCGCCAAACGGACGGCGCCTCCGTGTTCAACACATGTATAGCCCGGGGACGTCTCCTCCTTCTTGATCCAGCAAGGGGAGAGGAGAAGTTGAGGGAGAGCTTTGGCAGCACGACGACGTGGTGGTGGAGCTTGTGGTATTTCTGCAGGGCTTCGCCAAGCTCTACGGAGGAGGAGGAGGTGTTGGGGAGGGAGGGGCTACGCTAAGGGAAGGGGTGCAGTAGCCCTCCCACCCCCTCTATTTATATGGTGAAGGGGAGAGGGGGCCGGCCCCTCTAGATCCCATCTAGAGGGGGGCGGCAGCCAGGAGGGGGAAACTTGCCCCCCAAGCAAGGTGGAGGCGCCCCCTCCCCTAGGGTTTCCAAACCCTAGGAGCCTTGGGCCCTTGGGGAGGTGCACCAGCCCACTAGGGGGCTGGTTCCCTCCCATATTCAGCCCATTAAGTACCCCGGGGCTGGTGGCCCCACCCGGTGGACCTCCGGACACCTTTCGGTGGTCCCGGTACAATACCGTTAACCCCCGAAACCATTCCGGCGACTGAAACTGGACTTCCCATATATAAATCTTCACCTCCGGACCATTCCGGAACTCCTCATGACGTCTGGGATCTCATCCGGGACTCCGAACAACCATCGGTAACCACATACAATTTCCCATAACAACTCTAGCGTCACCGAACCTTAAGTGTGTAGACCCTGCGGGTTCGGGAACCATGCAGACATGATCGAGACGTTCTTCGGTCAATAACCAATAGCGGGATCTGGATACCCATGTTGGCTCCCACATGTTTCACGATGATCTCATAGGATGAACAACGATGTTGGGGATTGAATCAATCTCGTATACAATTCCCTTTGTCCATCGGTATGTTACTTGCCCGAGATTCGATCGTGGCATCCCCATACCTCGTTCAATCTCGTTACCGGCAAGTCTCTTTACTCATTCCGTAATGCATGATCCCGTGACTAACTCCTTAGTCACATTGATCTCATTATGATGATGCATTACCGAGTGGGCCCAGAGATACCTCTCCATCATACAGAGTGACAAATTCCAGTCTCGATTTGTGCCAACCCAACAGACACTTTCAGAGATACCTGTAGTGCACCTTTATAGCCACCCAGTTACATTGTGACGTTTGGTACACCTAAAGCATTCCTACGGTATCCGGGAGTTGCACAATCTCATGGTATAAGGAAATGATACTTTACATTAGAAAAGCTCTTAGCAAACGAACTACACGACCTTGTGCTATGCTTAGGATTGAGTCTTGTCTATCACATCATTCTCCTAATGATGTGATCCCATTATCAGTGACATCCAATGTCCATGGTCAGGAAACCATAACCATCTATTGATCAACGAGCTAGTCAACTAGAGGCTCACTAGGGACATGTTGTGGTCTATGTATTCACACATGTATTACGGTTTCCAGTTAATACAATTATAGCATGAACAATAGACAATTACCATGAACAAGGAAATATAATAATAACCATTTTTATTATTGCCTCTAGGGCATATTTCCAACAGTCTCACACTTGCAATAGAGTCAATAATCTAGTTTACATCACTATGTGATTGTAATGAATCCAACACCCATGGGGTTTGATCATATGTCGCTTGTGAGAGAGGTTATATTAGTCAAAGGGTATGAACCCTTCAGATCCGTGTGTGCTTTATGAATCTCTACATCATCTTGTAGATGCAGCTACAACGCGCTATTTGGAACTATTCCAAATAACTATTCTACTATATGAATCCGGTTTACTACTCAGAGTCATCCACATTAGTGTCAAAGTTTGCATCGACGTAACCCCTTACGATGAACTCTTTTACCACCTCCATAATCGCGAAAAATTCCTTAGTCCACTAAGGATAACTTTGACCGTTGTCTAGTGATCCATTTCTATATCACTCTTGTACCCCTTAACTGACTCATAGCAAGGCACACTTGAGGTGCGGTACACAACACAACATACTGTAGAGCCTACGCCTAAAGCATAGGGGACAACCTTTGTCCTTTCTCTCTCTTCTGCCGTGGTCAGGTCTTGAGTCTTACTCAATACTCACACCTTATAACACATCCAAGAACTCGTTCTTTGCCGATCTATTTTGAACTCCTTCAATCTTGTCACGGTATGTATTCATTTAAAAGTACTATTAAGCATTTTTATCTATCCTTGTAGATCTTGATGCTCAATGTTCAAGTAGCTTAATCCAAGTTTCCATTGAAAAACACTTTTCAAATAACCCTATATGCTTTCCAAAAATTCTACATCATTTCCGATCAACAATATGTCAACAACATATACTCATCAGAAATTCTATAGTGCTCCACTCACTTCTTTGGAAATACAAGTTTCTCATAAACTTTGTATAAACCCAAAATCTTTGATCATCTCATCAAAGTGTATATTCCAACTCCGAGATGCTTACTCCAGTCCTTTGAAGGATTGCTGGAGCTTTGCATACTTGCTAGCATCTTTTAGGATTGACAAAACCTTCTGGTTGTATCACATACAACCTTTCCTCAAGCAACTTGTCAAGGAAACATTGTTTTGACATCCTATCTGCAAGATTTCATAAATAATGCATTAACTGCTAATATAATTCCAACAGACTCTTAGCATCGCTACGAGTGAGAAAGTCTCATCATAGTCAACTCCTTGAACTTGTCGGAAAATATCTTAGCGACAAGTCGAGCTTTCTTAATGGTGACACTTACCATCATTGCCCGTCTTCCTTTTAAAATCCATCTATACCCAACAACCTTACGACCATCAAGTAGTTCTTCCAAAGTCTACACTTTGTTTTCATACATGGATCCTCTCTCGAATTTCATGGCCTCGAGCCATTTGTCGGAATCCGGGCCCACCATCGCTTCTCCATAGCTCATAGGTTCATTGTTGTCTAGCAACATGACCTCCAAGACAGGATTACCGTACCACTCTGAAGCAGTACACGTCCTTGTCGACCTACAAGGTTTGGTAGTGACTTGATCTGAAGTTTCATGATCACTATCATCAGCTTCCACTTCAACTGGTGTAGGCGCCTGTTGGTGTCAAAACCGGTGGATCTCGGGTAGGGGGTCCCGAACTGTGCGTCTAAGGCTAATGGTAACAGGAGGCGGGGGACACAATGTTTACCCAGGTTTGGGCCCTCTCTATGGAGGTAATACCCTACTTCCTGCTTGATTGAGCTTGATGAATATGAGTATTAAAAGAGTTGATCTACCACGAGATCGTAATGGCTAAACCCTAGAAGCTAGCCTATGAGATTATGATTGTTGTCCTACGGGCTAAACCCTCCGGTTTATATAGACATCAGAGGGGGCTAGAGTTACACAAAGTCGGTTGCAGAGAAAGGAATCTACATATCCAAATCACCAAGCTTGCCTTCCACGCAAAGGAGAGTCCCATCTGGACACGGGACGAAGTCTTCTATCTTGTATATTCACAGTCCAACAGTCCGGCCAAAGTATATAGTCTGGCTGTCCGAGGACCCCTTAGTCTAGGACTCCCCGAGTAGCCCCTGAACCAGGCTTCAATGACTATGAGCCCGACACGCAGATTGTCTGGCATTGCAAGGCGTGTTCCTTCTCCAAATAGCCTTCCGAACATAGAAAACGTGTCCGACTCTGCAAAACGAGTACCACACAATGCCGTAGAGAGTATAATATTTCACGAGTCCAATTCGCTTACAGTTAGATGACACTACGTCATCTCCCGACCATTATTCTGAATCGCTTTCCGGCCTGCTACTTCATATTTCGCGAGGCGGTCTTATTGGCATGTCTTGTCGAAGCAGAGATTGTGTCCCCTTATTTCAGGATTCTCATCAACACGGGCGTGGGTAACCCAACCATTCTGGTGGTATGATTCCTTGGGAATAGGCATATTTTAAGGCCATGTAGGGGACGTTTGATATTCGTCACCTCTATAAAGAGGCCAGGACCTGTCTTTTTCTTCTACGGTAGTCCCTTCCTCCCCTTCCACCTCGAGTTTCAACGCCCAAGGGTCAATCCGATCGCTTCGAGCTTCCAGCCATGTCCGAATACAGCCTTCAGGGCCGGTGGATGGCCTCTTCTATCACAGAGGAAGACATCACAGAGGAAGACATCTTGACTGCGGAGATCTACCAAAGGCTTCCTGCTCAAGGGCAGGTTATTCCTACTCCCAGATCCAATGAGAGGGTCGTGTTTATCTCTCACTTCCTTCAAGGGCTTGGGTTTGCACTCCATCCCTTTGTTCAAGGGATCATGTTTTATTATGGGTTGGATTTCCACGATCTAGCCCCGGACTCCTTTCTCCACATCTCGACGTTCATCACCACATGTGAGGCCTTCCTCCGTATTTCCCCACACTCCGGCTTATGGCTTAAGACCTTCAATGTGAAACTGAAGGTAATCGACAGGAGACAAGCGAAGTGCGGAGGCGCTTCAATAAGCAAGCTTACCAACTCCACTTGGCCAAAGGACTCCTTTGCAGAATCTTCTGACTTATGGCAACGGGAGTGGTTTTTCATCACCGAACCCCGCGGTACAAAGCAGGTAGCTGCTCCTGCGTTTTGGTCCGGACCTCCGCCACAGCGGGCATCATGGATTAACAAGGGGCTGGACTGGAGATCTATGGATGAAGTGCGGATACTGCAAAGCCGCGTTCGGAACCTTATCGAGAA
This sequence comes from Triticum dicoccoides, assembly GCF_002162155.2. NCBI lineage: Eukaryota > Viridiplantae > Streptophyta > Magnoliopsida > Poales > Poaceae > Triticum > Triticum dicoccoides. The sequence continues at coordinate 522,177,641 of NC_041391.1, read as the reverse complement.
GGACACCGGTCTCATCAACGTAATCCAAGTAATGTTAGTCCGCCGAATCCTCCCTTGTTAGTGATGCCCTCTCCATATGTGGGAGTTTAATCCAGAAGGTCCACGGACTCTTAAGCACCTCCCCAGCACGATGCTCAGGGAGATGTTAAAGTTGTTCTTTGGTGCACGAAAATAGTGGCCGGATACTACAGAAGACATCGGTCTTGACTGCAACCATCCGGATACTCTGGTAAGTACTCAACCCCCGAACACGACTGATAAAATTATTCATGACAATGTACTGATAAAACTCTATCTGGCCAGGGCTGGCTAAAGAAGGCAGAAAGAATCAGGTGTTCGGCTCCACTTCCCGAGGATACTGCCGATCCGTTATTAACAAGGATGCTAGCTCCGGTGCCGTATCAAGTTCCGGCGGGAGAAGATAAGGAGGAGGACGAAAAGGCCCAAGGTGGCTCCCCTTCTGGAAGCACACCAGGTAATTTGTCCAGGGAGATTGGAATTTCCAATTCCAAAGGTGGAAGGGAAGAGCAAACTGACACCCCTTCTCCTCAAGGGAAGAAAAGGGCCGCCTCCGAAGACCTAGAAATAGAAGCTTCTAAGCGGGGGAAGGTATCCCAGTCAGGGGATGCCACCGACATGCAGTCACCCCATAAAGATGGGCCCTCAGCCGCGTCGTAAGTGAATCCGTGTATTTTAAACACGTCCCGTTCTTTGCTGGGTATAAGGATAATGTTTTAAACTCATGTTTGCAGTTCGGCCCGCAGCCCTCCTCAACAGTCCTCCTCTTCGGGGGATCTACTTCCGGAGATGATGGAGAGCGAGATGCCTCCACAAATCTCCCCGCCTGATAAGGCAGACGATGCCGAGGTATCGTCCCGGAGGATCCTTCCCGATCTTCAAGTAGGGACAGTGAGGACCGGGGCCAAAGGTAATACTTCGGCCGCCCAAGGTTTGGGGTGTGCGGCCCCTACAGGGAACAACACAAGTCCCGGACTATCAGATGTCCAAGGGACGCCAGATACATTGATGGACATTTTGCAACATGCCTCAGTCTCAGAGGAACATCGTACCTTAATGGGTACGGTGTTAGAAAGAATTCGGTCTGTGAAAAGCGAATTGAATGAAGCCTTTTCTAGCCTACTAAGAGGCTTCGAGGTATGTAGTGTAATTTCAATTGTATTGTAAGTGCGGAATGCACCTGTGTATAGATAGTAGCCCTTGAGACTCTGGTTGACATCCAAAGGAATGCGACTAGAGGATCAAAAATAGATGCCTAGGAAATTATATGGCTATGTGAAAACACAGGTTGTTACACCCGTGGGGACTGGCCAAGCTATCGAGGTAGCCTATTTGAAGGAGAAAGTTGATTTGGCGGATGATGATATCACGCTTATGAACAGGCGGCTCGATGAGGCGCAAGGTATGTCTCTAGGGCACTCAGTACATGTGAGCATTGTGAAATGAGTGTGATACTTAAAATTTGTATATGCATGAGTATAGATAGTGCCACCGTAGTGGAGACCCTTCGGGTGGAACTTGCCCGTGCCAAGGAGCAAGTGAGGATGAGTAATGTGGCTGCCGAAAAGACAGCCGCCAAATTGTAAGTAGAACAGACCGCTCGGGTTCAGTGCAAGGAGAGGATATCTACCATGGCAGTTGAGCTGGAGAAAGCCACTAGCCGGTGCCAAATTCTTGAGAAAGATAACAAAGCCAAAGCGGCCGATCTGGACAAGGCTTTACAAGAGGCGAAAGAAGCTCGGTCTGAGTCTAGCGCAGCTCAGGAACAAATTCGACAAGCTGGGGAGATCGCGGCTGGTAAGCCCTTTTTATTGCAAACTAAGTTTGGCGATCCGAAGTATGCGTTTCTGAATCAATAGTGGAGTTCTCCAGACTCCTTTATGGATCTTCCGAAGAGTGCTGCCGATGCAAATCAGTTTTTCCACGCACAAGAAGCACATGAGATGGGAAAGCTATTTTGGTTGCCATTTGACATGCCGAAGCATCCACTGTTGAACGAACAGATGGCCCAGTTGGCCGAGCTCCAAGAGATGTCCGGTGCTGCTATGAAGGACATCATAGCCCGGTTGTGGCCAAATGAACCCATCCCGAATAGTTATTTCGGTTTGGTGCGACAACTTATTGATGTAGTGTCGCGTATCGATGCTGTGAAGTGGTCAACGTGCATAGAAGGTGCAAGGATGGCCCTTGCACGTACCAAGATATACTGGGCGAAGATGACGGCCACTGATGTTGCAGTGCAGAGTCCACCCAAAGGCAAGGACCTTAAAATGCCAGAACACTATTTTGAAGATGTCCTAGAGGGTGCCCGCTTGATAGAGGGGTTGGAAATATGCCCTAGAGGCAATAATAAAAGTATTATTATATTTCAATGTTCATGATAAATGTCTTTTATTCATGCTATAACTGTATTATCCGGAAATCGTAATACACGTGTGAATACTTAGACCACAATATGTCCCTGGTGAGCCTCTAGTTGACTAGCTCGTTGTGATCAACAGATAGTCATGGTTTCCTGACTATGGACATTGGATGTCATTGATAACGGGATCACATCATTAGGAGAATGATGTGATGGACAAGACCCAATCCTAAGCATAGCATAAAAGATCGTGTAGTTCATTTTGCTAGAGCTTTGCCAATGTCAAGTATCTCTTCCTTCGACCATGAGATCGTGTAACTCCCGGATACCGTAAGAGTGCCTTGGGTGTATCAAACGTCACAACGTAACTGGGTGACTATAAAGGTGCATTACAGGTATCTCCGAAAGTATCTGTTGGGTTGACACGGATCGAGACTGGGATTTGTCACTCCGTATGACGGAGAGGTATCTCTGGGCCCACTCGGTAATGCATCATCATAATGAGCTCAATGTGACCAAGGTGTTGGACATGGGATCATGCATTACGGTATGAGTAAAGTGACTTGCCGGTAACGAGACTGAACAAGGTATTGGGATACCGACGATCGAGTCTCGGGCAAGTAACGTACCGATTGACAAAGGGAATTGCATACAGGGTTTGATCGAATCCTCGACATCGTGGTTCATCCGATGACAACATCGAGGAGCATGTGGGAGCCATCATGGGTATCCAGATCCCGCTGTTGGTTATTGACCTGAGAGCGTCTCGGTCATGTCTGCATGTCTCCCGAACCCGTAGGGTCTACACACTTAAGGTTCGGTGACACTAGGGTTATTAGGAAGACTAGTATGTGACTACCGAATGTTGTTCGGAGTCCCGGATGGGATCCTGGACGTCACGAGGAGCTCCGGAAGGGTCCGGAGGTAAAGATTTATATATGGGAAGTTGTCAAACGGACACCGGGAAGTTTTGGGGTCATACCGGTATTGTACCGGGGCCACCGAAAGGGTTCCGGGGGTCCACCGGGAGGGGCCACCCCTCCCGGGGGGCCACATGGGCTGCGTGGGGCAGGGAGCCAGCCCCTGGTGGGCTGGGCGCACCCCCTCCCTTGGGCCCTTGCGCCTAGGGTTGAGGGGGGAACCCTAGAGGGGGCGCCCCCCTTGGCTTGGGGGGCAAGCCACCCTCTCCCCCTCTCCCCTTGGCCTCCGCACCCCCCTAGATGGGTTCTAGGGGGCTGGCCCCCTTCTCCCTTCCCCCTATAAATAGAGGGGTGAGGGGAGGGCAGCCATACCACCCTCCAAGGCGCAGCCCTCCCCTCCCCAACACCTCTCCTCCTCCGTTGTGTGCTTGGCGAAGCCCTGTCGGAGTACTGCCTCTCCACCATCACCACGCCGTCGTGCTGCCGGTGGAGCTGTCTTCCTCAACCTCTCCTTCCCCCTTGCTGGATCAAGAAGGAGGAGACGTCTCCCGTCCCGTACGTGTGTTGAACGCGGAGGTGCTGTCCGTTCAGCACTTGGACATCGGTGATCCGAATCACGTTCGAGTACGACTCCATCATCACCATCTCCTTGGTTAGCTTCCGCTCGTGATCTACAAGTGGTATGTAGATGCAAACTCTCTCCCTTGACTCGTTGCTTAGATGAACTCATAGATGGATCTTTGTGAAACCGTAGGAAAAATTTTAATTTTCTGCAACGTTCCCCAACAGTGGCATCATGAGCTAGGTCTATGCATAGTTCTCTTTGCATGAGTAGAACACAATTTTGTTGTGGGCGTGGATTTTGTCATCTTACTTGCCTCTACTAGTCTTTTCTTGCTCAACGGTATTGTGGGATGAAGCGGCCCGGACCAACCTTACACGTACGCTTACGTGAGACCGGTTCCACCGACTGACATGCACTAGTTGCATAAGGTGGCTGGCGGGTGTCTGTCTCTCCCACTTTAGTTGGAGCGGAATCGATGAACAGGGCCCTTATGAAGGGTAAATAGAAGTTGACAAAATCACGTTGTGGTGATTCGTAGGTAAGAAAATGTTCTTGCTAGAACCCAATTGCAGCCACGTAAAAGATGCAACAATAATTAGAGGACGTCTAACTTGTTTTTGCAGCGATTGATCATGTGATGTGATATGGTCAGAAGTTGTGATGAATGATGAATTGTGATGTATGAGATCATGTTCTTTGTAATAGGATTCACGACTTGCATGTCGTGTTGGGGAATGTAGCAGAAATTCAAAAATTTTCCTACGTAACACCAAGATCTATCTATGGAGAGACCAGCAACGAGTAGAAAGGGGAGTGCATCTACATACCCTTGTAGATCGCTAAGCGGAAGCGTTCAAGTGAACGGGGTTGATGGAGTCGTACTCGTCGTGATTCAGATCACCGATGATCCTAGTGCCGAACGGACGACACCTCCGCGTTCAACACACGTACAGCTCGACGATGTCTCCCACGCCTTGATCCAGCAAGGAGAGAGGGAGAGGTTGAGGAAGACTCCATCCAGCAGCAGCACAACGGCGTGGTGGTGATGGAGGAGCGTGGTAATCCTGCAGGGCTTCGCCAAGCACCTACGGGAGAGGAGGAGGTGTCACGGGAGGGAGGGAGGCGCCAAGGGCTCAGGTGTGGATGCCCTCCCTCCCCTCCACTATATATAGGGGCAGGGGAGAGGGGGGAGGCGCAGCCTTGCCCCCTCCTCCAAGGAAGGGGTGCGGCTAAGGAGGGGGGAGGAGTCCATCCTCCCCAAGGCACCTCGGAGGTGCCTTCCCCCTTTAGGACTCTTCCCTTTTTCCTATATCTTGGCGCATGGGCCTCTAGGGGCTGGTGCCCTTGGCACATGTAGGCCAAGGCGCACCCCCTACAGCCCATGTGGCCCCCAGGGCAGGTGGCCCCACCCGGTGGGCCCCCGGGACCCTTCCGGTGGTCCCGGTACAATACCGATGACCCCGAAACTTGTCCCGATGGCCGAAACAGGACTTCCTATATATAAATCTTTACCTCCGGACCATTCCGGAACTCCTCGTGACGTCCGGGATCTCATCCGGGACTCCGAACAACATTCGGTAACCACATACAAACTTCCTTTATAACCCTAGCGTCATCGAACCTTAAGTGTGTAGACCCTACGGGTTCGGGAGACATGCAGACATGACCGAGATGTTCTCCGGTCAATAACCAACAGCGGGATCTGGATACCCATGTTGGCTCCCACATGTTCCACGATGATCTCATCGAATGAACCACGATGTCAAGGACTCAATCAATCCCGTATACAATTCCCTTTGTCTAGCGGTATGGTACTTGCCCGAGATTCGATCGTCGGTATACCGATACCTTGTTCAATCTCGTTACCGGCAAGTCTCTTTACTCGTTCCGTAACACATCATCCCGTGATCAACCCCTTGGTCACATTGTGCACATTATGATGATGTCCTACCGAGTGGGCCCAGAGATACCTCTCCGTTTACACGGAGTGACAAAATCCCAATCTCGATTCGTGCCAACCCAACAGACACTTTCAGAGATACCCGTAGTGTACCTTTATAGCCACCCAGTTACGTTGTGACGTTTGGCACACCCAAAGCACTCCTACGGTATCCGGGAGTTGCACAATCTCATGGTCTAAGGAAATGATACTTGACAATAGAAAAGCTTTAGCATACGAACTACATGATCTTGTGCTAGGCTTAGGATTGGGTCTTGTCCATCACATCATTCTCCTAATGATGTGATCCCGTTATCAACGACATCCAATGTCCATGGTCAGGAAACCGTAACCATCTATTGATTAACGAGCTAGTCAACTAGAGGCTTACTAGGGACATGGTGTTGTCTATGTATCCACACATGTATCTGAGTTTCCTATCAATACAATTCTAGCATGGATAATAAACGATTATCATGAACAAGGAAATATAATAATAATCAATTTATTATTGCCTCTAGGGCATATTTCCAACAGTCTCCCACTTGCACTAGAGTCAATAATCTAGTTCACATCGATATGTGATTAACACTCAAGGTCACATCCCCATGTGACTAACACCTAAAGAGTTTACTAGAGTCAATAATCTAGTTCACATTTACCATGTGATTAACACTCGATGAGTTCTGGGTTTGATCATGTTATGCTTGTGAGAGAGGTTATAGTCAACGGGTCTGAACCTTTCAGATCCGTGTGTGCTTTACAAATCTCTATGTCATCTCCTAGATGCAGCTACCAAGCTCTATTTGGAGCTATTCCAAACAACTGTTCTACTTGGAGCTATTCTAAATTATTGCTCCATTATATGTATCCGGTCTCTCTACTCAGAGCTATCCGGATAGGTGTTAAGCTTGCATCGACGTGACCCTTTACGACGAACTCTTTTACCACCTCCATAATTGAGAAAATTCCTTAGTCCACTAGTTACTAAGGATAACTTTGACCGCTGTCCTGTGATCCATTCTTGGATCACTCTTGTACCCCTTGACTGACTCATGGTAAAGCACACTTCAGGTGCGGTACACAGCATAGCATACTGTAGAGCCTATGTCTTAAGCATAGGGGACGACCTTCGTTCCTTTCTCTCTATTCTGCCATGGTCGAGCTTTAAGTCTTAACTTGATACCTTACAACTCAGGCAAGAACTCCTTCTTTGACTGGTCCATCTTGAACACCTTCAAGATCATGTCAAGGTATGTGCTCATTTGAAAGTACTATTAAGCGTTTTGATCTATCCTTATAGATCTTGATGCTCAATGTTCAAGTAGCTTAATCCAGGTTTTCCATTGAAAACACTTTCCAAATAACCCTATATGCTTTCCAGAAATTCTACATCATTTCTGATCATTAATATGTCAACAACATATACTCATCAGAAATTCTATAGTGCTCCCACTCACTTCTTTGGAAATACAAGTTTCTCACAAACTTTGTATACACCCAAAATCTTTGATCATCATCAAAGCATACATTCAACTCCGAGATGCTCACTCCAGTCCTCAGAAGGATTGCTGGAGCTTTGCATACTTATTAGCATATTTCAGGATAGACAAAACCTTCCGGTTGTATCACATACAACCTTTCCTCAAGAATCGTCGAGGAAACAATGTTTTGACATCCTATCTGCAAGATTTCATAAATAATGCAGTAATTGCTAATATAATTCCAACAGACTCTTAGCATCGCTACGAGTGAGAAAGTCTCATTGTAGTCAACTCCTTGAACTTGTCGAAAAACATCTTAACGACAAGTCGAGCTTTCTCAATGGTGACACTTACCATCATTGTCTGTCTTCCTTTCAAAATCCATATGTACCTAACAGCCTTACGACCATCAAGTAGTTCTTCCAAAGTCTACACTTTGTTTTCATACATGGATCCTCTCTCGGGTTTTATGGCCTCTAACCATTTGTCGGAATTTGGGCCCACCATCGCTTCTCCATAGCTCGTAGGTTCATTGTTGTCTAGCAACATGACTTCCAAGACAGGATTACGTACCACTCTGAAGTAGTACGTATCCTTGTCATCCCACGAGGTTTGGTAGTGACTTGATCCGAAGTTTCATGATCAATATCATAAGCTTCCACTTCAATTGGTGTAGGTGTCACAGGAACAACTTTCTGTGCCCTGCCACACACTAGTTGAAGAGACGGTTCAATAACCTCATCAAGTCTCTACCATCCTCCCACTCAATTCTTTCGAGAGAAACTTTTCCTCGAGAAAGGACCCGATTCTAGAAACAATTCATATTGCTTTCGGATCTGAATTAGGAGGTTTACCCAACTGTTTTGGGTTTCCTATGAAGATGCATTTTATCCGCTTTGGGTTCGAGCTTATCAACCTGAAACTTTTTCATATAAGCGTCGCAGCCCCAAACTTTTAAGAAATGACAGCTTAGGTTTCTCTAAACCATAATTCATACGGTGTCATCTCAACGGAATTACGTGGTGCCCTATTTAAAGTGAATGTGGTTGTCTCTAATGCCTAACCCATGAACGATAGTGGTAATTCGATAAGAGACATCATGGTATGCACCATATCCAATAGGGTGCAACTATGACGTTTGGACACACCATCACACTATGGTGTTCCAGGCTGTATCAGTTGTGAAACAATTTCCACAATGTCTTAATTCTGTGCCAAACTCGTGATTCAGATATTCATCTCTATGATCATATCATAGATCTTTTATCCTCTTGTCGCGACGATCTTTCAACTTCACACTGAAATTACTTGAACCTTTCAATAATTCAGACTCATGATTCATCAAGTAAATATACTCAACATCTACTCGAATCATCTGTGAAGTAAGAACATAACGATATTCACTGCATGCCTCAGCACTCATTGGACTGCACACATCAAAATGTGTTACTTCCAACAAGTTGCTATCTTGTTCCATCTTACTGAAAACGAGGCTTTTCAGTCATCTTGCCCATGTGGTATGATTTGTATGTCCCAAGTGATTCAAAATCAAGTGAGTCAAAACGGTCCATTTGCATGGAGTTTCTTCATGCATATACACCAATAGACATGGTTCGCATGTCTCAAACTTTTCAAAAACGAGTGAGCCCAAAGATCCATCAATATGGAGCTTCTTCATGCGTTTTATACCGATATGACTTACGTGGCAGTGCCACAAGTAGGTGGTACTATCATTACTATCTTTTGGCATGAACATGTGTATCACTACGATCGAGATTTAATAAACCATTCATTTTAGGTGTAAGACCATTGAAGGTTTTATTCAAATAAACAGAGTAACCATTATTCTCCTTAAATGAATAACCGTATTGCGATAGACGTAATCCAATCATGTCTATGCTCAACGCAAACACCAATCTCTTTGGTAGAGGGAGCGTGCGATGCTTGATCATATCAAGCTTGGAAAAACTTCCAACACATATCGTCAGCTCACCTTTAGCTAGTCTCCGTTTATTCCGTAGCCTTTTGTTTCGAGTTACTAACACTTAGCAACCGAACCGGTATCTAATACCCTGGTGCTACTAGGAGTACTAGTAAAGTACACATTAACATAATGTATATCCAATATACTTCTATCGACCTTGCCAGCCTTCTTATCTACCAAGTATCTAGGGTAATTCTGCTCTAGTGGTTGTTCCCCTTATTACAGAAGCACTTAGTCTCGGGTTTGGGTTTTACCTTGGGTTTCTTCACTAGAGCAGCAGCTGATTTTCCGTTTCATGAAGTATCCCTTCTTGCCCTTGCCCTTCTTGAAACTAGTGGTTTCACCAACCATCAACAATTGATGCTCCTTCTTGATTTCTACTTTCGCGGTGTCAAACATCGCGAATACCTCAAGGATCATCATATCTATCCCTGATATGTTATAGTTCATCACGAAGCTCTAACAGCTTGGTGGCAATGACTTTGGAGAACCATCACTGTCTTATCTGGAAGATCAACTCCCACTCGATTCAAATGATTGTTGTACTCAGACAATCTGAGCACAAGCTCAACAATTGAGCTTTTCTCCTTAGTTTGCAGGTTAAGAAAGTCATCGGAGGTCTTATACCTCTTGACATGGGCACGAGCCTGAAATCCCAATTTCAGCCCTCAAAACATCTCATATGTTTCGCGACGTTTCAAAAATGTCTTTGGTGCCTCAACTCTAAACCGTTTAACTGAACTATCACGTAGTTATCAAAACGTGTACAAACGACGTTTGGGGTTCAGCACACTGAGCGGTGCATTAAGGACATAAGCCTTCTATGAAGCAATGAGGACAATCCTCAGTTTACGGACCTAGTCCGCATAATTGCTACTATCATCTTTCAACTAATTTTTTCTCTAGGAACATATCTAAACAGTAGAACTACAGCGCGAGCTTACGACATAATTTGCAAAAGGTCTTTTGACTATGTTCAGGATAATTAAGTTCATCTTATGAACTCCCACTCAGATAGACATCCCTCTAGTCATCTAAGCGATTACATGATCCGAGTCAAACTAGGCCGTGTCCGATCATCACGTGAGACGGACTAGTCATCATCGGTGAACATCTTCATGTTGATCGTATCTTCTATACGACTCATGTTCGACCTTTCGGTCTCCGTGTTCCGAGGCCATGTCTGTACATGCTAGGCTCGTCAAGTTAACCCTAAGTGTTTGCATGTGTTCCGAGGCCATGTCTGTACATGCTAGGCTCGTCAACACCCGTTGTATTTGAACGTCTGAATAAAACACCCGATCATCACGTGATGTTTTGAAACAGCGAACTGTCGCAACGGTGCACAGTTAGGGGAGAACACTTCTTGAAATTGTTGTAAGGGATCATCTTATTTACTACCGTCGTTCTAAGCAAATAAGATGTATAAACATGATAAACATCACATGCAATCAAATAGTGACATGATATGGCCATCATCACTTTGCTCCTTTTGATCTCCATCTTCGGGGCTCCATGATCATCATCGTCACCGGCATGACACCATGATCTCCATCATCATGATCTCCATCATCGTGTCTTCATGAAGTTGCCTCGCCAACTATTACTTCTACTACTATGGCTAACGGTTAGCAATAAAGTAAAGTAATTACATGACGTTTAAGTTGACACGCAGGTCACAAATAAATAAAGACAACTCCTATGGCTCCTGCCGGTTTTCATACTCATCGACATGCAAGTTGTGATTCCTATTACAAGAACATGATCAATCTCATACATCACATATATCATTCATCACATCCTTTTTGGCCATATCACATCACATAGCATACCCTGCAAAAACAAGTTAGACGTCCTCTAATTGTTGTTTGCATGTTTTACGTGGCTGCTATGGGTTTCTAGCAAGAACGTTTCTTACCTACGCATGAACCACAACGTGATATGCCAATTGCTATTTACCCTTCATAAGGACCCTTTTCATCGAATCCGATCCGACTAAAGTGGGAGAGACAGACACCCGCCAGCCACCTTATGCAACTAGTGCATGTTTGTCGGTGGAACCGGTCTCACGTAAGCGTACGTGTAAGGTTGGTCCGGGCCGCTTCATCCCACGATGCCGCCGAATCAAGATAAGACTAGTAACGGCAAGCATATTGAACAATATCTACGCCCACAACTACTTTGTGTTCTACTCGTGCAAAGAATCTACGCAATAGACCTAGCTCATGATGCCACTGTTGGGGAACGTAGCAGAAATTCAAAAATTTTCCTACGTAACACCAAGATCTATCTATGGAGAGACCAGCAACGAGTAGAAAGGGGAGTGCATCTACATACCCTTGTAGATCGCTAAGCGGAAGCGTTCAAGTGAACGGGGTTGATGGAGTCGTACTCGTCGTGATTCAGATCACCGATGATCCTAGTGCCGAACGGACGGCACCTCCGCGTTCAACACACGTACAGCTCGACGATGTCTCCCACGCCTTGATCCAGCAAGGAGAGAGGGAGAGGTTGAGGAAGACTCCATCCAGCAGCAGCACAACGGCGTGGTGGTGATGGAGGAGCGTGGTAATCCTGCAGGGCTTCGCCAAGCACCTACGGGAGAGGAGGAGGTGTCACGGGAGCGAGGGAGGCGCCAAGGGCTCAGGTGTGGATGCCCTCCCTCCCCTCCACTATATATAGGGGCAGGGGAGAGGGGGGAGGCGCAGCCTTGCCCCCTCCTCCAAGGAAGGGGTGCGGCTAAGGAGGGGGGAGGAGTCCATCCTCCCCAAGGCACCTCGGAGGTGCCTTCCCCCTTTAGGACTCTTCCCTTTTTCCTATATCTTGGCGCATGGGCCTCTAGGGGCTGGTGCCCTTGGCCCATGTAGGCCAAGGCGCACCCCCTACAGCCCATGTGGCCCCCGGGGCAGGTGGCCCCACCCGGTGGGCCCCCGGGACCCTTCCGGTGGTCCCGGTACAATACCGATGACCCCGAAACTTGTCCCGATGGCCGAAACAGGACTTCCTATATATAAATCTTTACCTCCGGACCATTCCGGAACTCCTAGTGACGTCCGGGATCTCATCCGGGACTCCGAACAACATTCGGTAACCACATACAAACTTCCTTTATAACCCTAGCGTCATCGAACCTTAAGTGTGTAGACCCTACGGGTTCGGGAGACATGCAGACATGACCGAGATGTTCTCCGGTCAATAACCAACAGCGGGATCTGGATACCCATGTTGGCTCCCACATGTTCCACGATGATCTCATCGGATGAACCACGATGTCAAGGACTCAATCAATCCCGTATACAATTCCCTTTGTCTAGCGGTATGGTACTTGCCCGAGATTCGATCGTCGGTATACCGATACCTTGTTCAATCTCGTTACCGGCAAGTCTCTTTACTCGTTCCGTAACACATCATCCCGTGATCAACCCCTTGGTCACATTGTGCACATTATGATGATGTCCTACCGAGTGGGCCCAGAGATACCTCTCCGTTTACACGGAGTGACAAAATCCCAATCTCGATTCGTGCCAACCCAACAGACACTTTCAGAGATACCCGTAGTGTACCTTTATAGCCACCCAGTTACGTTGTGACGTTTGGCAGACCCAAAGCACTCCTACGGTATCCGGGAGTTGCACAATCTCATGGTCTAAGGAAAAGATACTTGACATTAGAAAAGCTTTAGCATACGAACTACATGATCTTGTGCTAGGCTTAGGATTGGGTCTTGTCCATCACATCATTCTCCTAATGATGTGATCCCGTTATCAACGACATCCAATGTCCATGGTCAGGAAACCGTAACCATCTATTGATTAACGAGCTAGTCAACTAGAGGCTTACTAGGGACATGGTGTTGTCTATGTATCCACACATGTATCTGAGTTTCCTATCAATACAATTCTAGCATGGATAATAAACGATTATCATGAACAAGGAAATATAATAATAATCAATTTATTATTGCCTCTAGGGCATATTTCCAACATGTCGATGAGTATGACAACCGGCAGGAGCCATAGGAGTTGTCTTTATTTTTTGTATGACCTGCGTGTCATTGAATAACGCCATGTAAACTACTTTACTTTATTGCTAAACGTTAGTCATAGAAGTAGAAGTAGTCGTTGGCGTGACAACTTCATGAAGACACGATGATGGAGATCATGATGATGGAGATCATGGTGTCAAGCCGGTGACAAGATGATCATGGAGCTCCGAAGATGAAGATCAATGGAGCTATATGATATTGGCCATATCATGTCACAACTATATAATTGCATGTGATGTTTATTATGTTTAAGCATCTTGTTTACTTAGGACGACGGTAGTAAATAAGATGATCCCTTACAAAAATTTCAAGAAGTGTTCTCCCCTAACTGTGCACCGTTGCTACAGTTCGTCGCTTCTAAGCACCACGTGATGATCGGGTGTGATGGATTCTTACGTTCACATACAACGGGTGTAAGACAGTTTTACACAGTGAAAACACTTAGGGTTAACTTGACGAGCCTAGCATGTGCAGACATGGCCTCGGAACACGGAGACCGAAAGGTCGAACACGAATCGTATGGAAGATACGATCAACATGAGAATGTTCACCGACGATGACTAGTCCGTCTCACGTGATGATCGGACACGGGCTAGTCGACTCAGATCGTGTGACACTTAGATGACTAGAGGGATGTCTAATCTAAGTGGGAGTTCATAATTTGATTAGAACTTTATTATCATGAACTTAGTCTAAAGCCTTTGCAAATATGTCTTGTAGATCAATGGCCAACACTAATGTCAACATGAAATTCAACGCGTTCCTAGAGAAAACCAAGCTGAAAGATGATGGCAACAACTATACAGACTGGGTCCGGAACCTGAGGATCATCCTCATAGCTGCCAGGAAACAATATGTCCTAGAAGGACCGCTAGGTGACGCTCCCGTCCCAGAGAACCAAGACATTATGAATGCTTGGCAGTCTCGTGCTGATGATTACTCCCTCGTTCAGTGCGGCATGCTTTACAGCTTAGAACCGGGGCTCCAAAAGCGTTTTGAGCACCACGGAGCATATGAGATGTTCGAAGAGCTGAAACTAGTTTTTCAAGCTCATGCCCGGGTCGAGAGATATGATGTCTCCGACAAGTTCTACAGTTGTAAGATGGAGGAAAATAGTTCTGTCAGTGAGCACATCCTGAAGATGTCTGGGTTGCACAACCGTATGACCCAGCTGAACATTAACCTCCCAGATGAGGCGGTCATTGACAGAATCCTCCAGTCGCTCCCACCAAGCTACAAGAGCTTTGTGATGAACTACAACATGCAGGGGATGGAAAAGACCATTCCTGAAATGTTCTCGATGCTGAAGTTAGCAGAGGCTGAAATCAAGAAAGAACATCAAGTGTTGATGGTCAATAAGACCACTAAGTTCAAGAAGGGCAAGGGTAAGAAGAACTTCAAGAAGGACGGCAAGGAGGTTGCCGCGCCTGGTAAGCCAGTTACCGGGAAGAAGTCAAAGAATGGACCCAAGCCTGAGACTGAGTGCTTTTATTGCAAGGGGAAGGGTCACTGGAAGCGGAACTGCCCCAAATACTTAGCGGATAAGAAGGCCGGCAACACCAAAGGTATATTTGATATACATGTGATTGATGTGTACCTTACCAGTACTCGTAGTAACTCCTGGGTATTTGATACCGGTGCCGTTGCTCATATTTGTAACTCACAGCAGGAGCTGCGGAATAAACGGAGACTGGCGAAGGATGAGGTGACGATGCGCGTCGGGAATGGTTCCAGAGTCGATGTGATCGCCGTCGGCACGCTGCCTCTACATTTACCTACGGGATTAGTTTTGAACCTTAATAATTGTTATTTAGTGCCAAGTTTGAGCATGAACATTGTATCTGGATCTCGTTTAATACGAGATGGCTACTCATTTAAGTCTGAGAATAATGGTTGTTTGATTTATATGAGAGATATGTTTTATGGTCATGCTCCGATGGTCAATGGTTTATTCTTAATGAATCTCGAGCGTAATATTACACATGTTCATAGTGTAGATGCCAAAAGATGTAAAGTTGATAACGATAGTCCCACATACTTGTGGCACTGCCGCCTTGGTCACATTGGTGTCAAGCGCATGAAGAAGCTCCATGCCGATGGACTTTTAGAGTCTCTTGATTATGAATCGTTTGACACGTGCGAACCATGCCTCTTGGGCAAAATGACCAAGACTCCGTTCTCCGGAACAATGGAGCGAGCAACCAACTTGTTGGAAATCATACATACCGATGTGTGCGGTCCAATGAGCCTTGAGGCTCGCGGAGGATATCGTTATGTTCTCACTCTCACTGATGACTTGAGTAGATATGGGTATGTCTACTTAATGAAACACAAGTCTGAGACCTTTGAAAAGTTCAAAGAATTTTAGAATGAGGTAGAGAATCAACGTGACCGAAAGATAAAATTCTTACGATCAGATCGTGGAGGAGAATACTTAAGTCACGAATTTGGTACACACTTAAGGAAATGTGGAATCGTTTCACAACTCACGCCGCCTGGAACACCTCAGCGAAACGGTGTGTCCGAACGTCGTAATCGCACTCTATTGGATATGGTGCGGTCTATGATGTCTCTTACCGATTTACCGCTATCATTTTGGGGATACGCTCTAGAGACAGCTACATTCACTTTAAATAGGGCACCGTCTAAATCCGTTGAGACGACACCGTATGAATTATGGTTTGGAAAGAAACCTAAGCTGTCGTTTCTAAAAGTTTGGGGATGCGATGCTTATGTCAAGAAACTTCAACCTGAAAAGCTTGAACCCAAGTCGGAAAAATGCGTATTCATAGGATACCCTAAGGAAACTGTCGGGTATACCTTCTACTTAAGATCCGAAGGCAAGATCTTTGTTGCCAAGAACGGATGCTTTCTGGAAAAAGAGTTTCTCTCGAAAGAAGTAAGTGGGAGGAAAGTAGAACTCGATGAAGTACTACCTCTTGAGCGGGAAAGTGGCGCAGCGCAGGAAACCGTTCCTGTGATGCCCACACCAACTGAAGAGGAAAACAATGATGATGATCAAGGTACTTCGGATCAAGTTACTGCTGAACTTCGTAGGTCCACAAGGACATGTTCCGCACCAGAGTGGTACGGCAACCCTGTCCTGGAAATCATGTTGTTAGACAACAATGAACCTTCGAACTATGAAGAAGCGATGGCGGGCCCGGATTCCAACAAATGGCTTGAAGCCATGAAATCCGAGATAGAATCCATGTATGAAAACAAAGTATGGACTTTGACAGACTTGCCCGATGATCGGCGAGCGATAGAAAACAAATGGATTTTTAAGAAGAAGACGGACGCGGATGGCAATGTTACCATCTATAAGGCTCGACTTGTCGCTAAGGGTTATCGACAAGTTCAAGGGATTGACTACGACGAGACTTTCTCTCCCGTAGTGAAGCTGAAGTCCGTCCGAATCATGTTAGCAATTGCCGCATACTATGATTATGAGATATGGCAGATGGACGTCAAAACGGCATTCCTTAACGGGCATCTTAAGGAAGAGCTGTATATGATGCAGCCGGAAGGTTTTGTCGATCCTCGGAACGCTAACAAAGTATGCAAGCTCCAGCGATCCATTTATGGACTGGTGCAAGCATCTCGGAGTTGGAACATTCGCTTTGATGAGATGATCAAAGCGTTTGGGTTTATGCAGACTTATGGAGAAGCCTGCGTTTACAAGAAAGTGAGTGGGAGCTCTGTAGCATTTCTCATATTATATGTAGATGACATACTCTTGATGGGAAATAATATAGAATTTCTGGACAGCATTAAGGCCTACTTGAATAAGTGTTTTTCAATGAAGGACCTTGGAGAAGCTGCTTATATATTAGGCATCAAGATCTATAGAGATAGATCGAGACGCCTCATAGGTCTTTCACAAAGCACATACCTTGATAAGATTTTGAAGAGGTTCAAAATGGATCAGTCCAAGAAGGGGTTCTTGCCTATGTTACAAGGTGTGAGACTGAGCTCGGCTCAGTCACCAACCACGGCAAAAGATAAAGAAGAGATGAGTGTCATCCCCTATGCTTCAACCATAGGATCTATTATGTATGCCATGCTGTGTACCGGACCCGATGTAAACCTTGCCGTAAGTTTGGTAGCAAGATACCAAAGTAATCCCGGCAAGGAACACTGGACAGCGGTCAAGAATATCCTGAAGTACCTGAAAAGGACGAAGGACATGTTTCTCGTTTATGGAGGAGACGAAGAGCTCGTCGTAAAGGGTTACGTCGACGCTAGCTTCGACTCAGATCTGGATGACTCCAAGTCACAAACCGGATACGTGTATATGTTGAATGGTGGAGCAGTAAGCTGGTGCAGCTGCAAGCAGAGCGTCGTGGCGGGATCTACGTGTGAAGCGGAGTACATGGCAGCCTCGGAGGCAGCGCATGAAGCGATTTGGGTGAAGGAGTTCATCACCGACCTAGGAGTCATACCCAATGCGTTGGGGCCGATCAAACTCTTCTGTGACAACACTGGAGCTATTGCCCTCGCCAAGGAGCCCAGGTTTCACAAGAAGACCAGGCACATCAAGCGTCGTTTCAACTCCATCCGTGAAAATGTTCAAGATGGAGACATAAAGATTTGCAAAGTGCACACGGATCTGAATGTCGCAGATCCACTGACTAAACCTCTCTCGCGTGCAAAACATGATCAACACCAGAACTCTATGGGTGTTCGATTCATCACAATGTAACTAGATTGGTGACTCTAGTGCAAGTGGGAGACTGTTGGAAATATGCCCTAGAGGCAATAATAAAAGTATTATTATATTTCAATGTTCATGATAAATGTCTTTTATTCATGCTATAACTATATTATCCGGAAATCGTAATACACGTGTGAATACTTAGACCACAATATGTCCCTGGTGAGCCTCTAGTTGACTAGCTCGTTGTGATCAACAGATAGTCATGGTTTCCTGACTATGGACATTGGATGTCGTTGATAACGGGATCACATCATTAGGAGAATGATGTGATGGACAAGACCCAATCCTAAGCATAGCATAAAAGATCGTGTAGTTCGTTTTGCTAGAGCTTTGCCAATGTCAAGTATCTCTTCCTTCGACCATGAGA
Source organism: Triticum dicoccoides (assembly GCF_002162155.2). Classification (NCBI taxonomy): domain Eukaryota; kingdom Viridiplantae; phylum Streptophyta; class Magnoliopsida; order Poales; family Poaceae; genus Triticum; species Triticum dicoccoides. The sequence goes on along the minus strand of NC_041391.1, from coordinate 522,159,237 downwards.
TCGTGTAACTCCCGGATACCGTAAGAGTGCCTTGGGTGTATCAAACGTCACAACGTAACTGGGTGACTATAAAGGTGCATTACAGGTATCTCCGAAAGTATCTGTTGGGTTGACACGGATCGAGACTGGGATTTGTCACTCCGTATGACGGAGAGGTATCTCTGGGCCCACTCGGTAATGCATCATCATAATGAGCTCAATGTGACCAAGGTGTTGGACATGGGATCATGCATTACAGTACGAGTAAAGTGACTTGCCGGTAACGAGACTGAACAAGGTATTGGGATACCGATGATCGAGTCTCGGGCAAGTAACGTACCGATTGACAAAGGGAATTGCATACAGGGTTTGATCGAATCCTCGACATCGTGGTTCATCCGATGACAACATCGAGGAGCATGTGGGAGCCATCATGGGTATCCAGATCCCGTTGTTGGTTATTGACCTGAGAGCGTCTCGGTCATGTCTGCATGTCTCCCGAACCCGTAGGGTCTACACACTTAAGGTTCGGTGACGCTAGGGTTATTAGGAAGACTAGTATGTGACTACCGAATGTTGTTTGGAGTCCCGGATGGGATCCTGGACGTCACGAGGAGCTCCGAAAGGGTCCGGAGGTAAAGATTTATATATGGGAAGTTGTCAAACGGACACCGGGAACTTTCGGGGTCATACCGGTATTGTACCGGGGCCACCGGAAGGGTTCCGGGGGTCCACCGGGAGGGGCCACCCCTCCCGGGGGGCCACATGGGCTGCGTGGGGCAGGGAGCCAGCCCCTGGTGGGCTGGGCGCACCCCCTCCCTTGGGCCCTTGCGCCTAGGGTTGAGGGGGGAACCCTAGAGGGGGCGCCCCCCTTGGCTTGGGGGGCAAGCCACCCTCTCCCCCTCTCCTCTTGGCCGCCGCACCCCCCTAGATGGGTTCTAGGGGGCCGCCCCCCTTCTCCCTTCCCCCTATAAATAGAGGGGTGAGGGGAGGGCAGCCATACCACCCTCCAAGGCGCAACCCTCCCCTCCCCAACACCTCTCCTCCTCCGTTGTGTGCTTGGCGAAGCCCTGTCGGAGTACTGCCTCTCCACCATCACCACGCCGTCGTGCTGCCGGTGGAGCTGTCTTCCTCAACCTCTCCTTCCCCCTTGCTGGATCAAGAAGGAGGAGACGTCTCCCGTCCCGTACGTGTGTTGAACGCGGAGGTGCTGTCCGTTCAGCACTTGGACATCGGTGATCCGAATCACGTTCGAGTACGACTCCATCATCACCATCTACTTGGCTAGCTTCCGCTCGTGATCTACAAGTGGTATGTAGATGCAAACTCTCTCCCTTGACTCGTTGCTTAGATGAACTCATAGATGGATCTTGGTGAAACCGTAGGAAAAATTTTAATTTTCTGCAACGTTCCCCAACAGGTCAGTGATCGAAGACTATTATGTTCGAGTAAAGTGTATCAAAATTGTAATAACAATATTATGATATGTATAAGGCTATTGAGGGAGTCCTGGATTAGGGGGTGTCCGGATGGCCGGACTAAGACCTTTGGCCGGACTCCCGGACTATGAAGATACAAGATTGAAGACTCCGTCCCGTGTCCGGATGGGACTTTCCTTGGCATGGAAGGCAAGCTTGGCGATACGATATGAAGATCTCCTCCCATTGTAACCGACTCTGTGTAACCCTAGCCCTCTCCGGTGTCTATATAAACCGGAGAGTTTTAGTCCGAAGGACGAACAACAATCATACCATAGGCTATCTTCTAGGGTTTAGCCACTCCGATCTCGTGGTAGATCTACTCTTGTACTACCCATATCATCAATATTAATCAAGCAGGAGTAGGGTTTTACCTCCATCGAGAGGGCCCGAACCTGGGTAAAAACATCGTGTCCCTTGTCTCCTGTTACCATCCGCCTAAACGCACAGTTCGGGACCCCCTACCCGAGATCTGCCGGTTTTGACACCGACATTGGTGCTTTCATTGAGAGCTCCTCTGTGTCGTCGCCTTCAGGACCGATGGCTTCTTCGCTCGTCAATCGCGATGCGGTCCGGGATGAGACTTTTCTCCCCGGACAGATCTTCATATTCGGCGGCTTCGCACTGCGGGCCAACTCGTTTGACCATCTGGAGCAGATCGGAAGCTACGCCCCTGACCATCAGGTCAGGTTTGGAAGCTTAAACTACACGACCGACATCCACGGGGACTTGATCTTCGACGGATTCGAGCCACTACCGGGCGCGCCGCACTGTCTCGATGGGCATGATCTAGCTCTGCCACCGGACAGCGCCCAGAGTGCCGCTCAGGTGTTCACTCCGACCGCTAGCTCGGAGCCGACTGCGCTAGCCAGGGACGGACGGTTGGACGCCGCCCCAGGAGCCGCAATCTCTATGGCGATAGAGCTGAATACCAGCCTAGTCCTTTGCAAGGCCCGTGACTCCAAGGTGTCGGATTCTGTTCCGGATTCTGAATATCCCGCACCCCTTACGATCGAACCCGATTGGGCTCCGATCATGGAGTTCACCGCCACGGACGTCTTTCAGCACTCGCCCTTTGGTGATATCCTAAATTCGCTAAAGTCTCTCTCCTTGTCGAAAGAACCCCGGCCAGACTACGGTCGGGGTGGTTGGGATGCGGACGACGAAGTTCGAACCCCACCCACCACCCACTTGATAGCCACTATCGATGATCTAACCGACATGCTCGATTTCGACTACGAAGATATCGACGGTATGGACGCCGATAAAGGAGACGATCAAGAACCAGCATCTATAGGGCGCCGAAAAGCCACCTCATCATACAATGTATGCATGGTGGACACATACAACAGAAACGACAACGAGGACCAAAAGGATGCGGCCAGGGATCGCTCCCCCGAAAACAATCAAAGCGGCGGCGTAAGCGCAAGGCCAAGCCCCCCCTCGACAAAGACCCAGCCATAGAGCAGGGTGAATCAACGGACGATAAACATGCCATTGAGCATCCGTCCAAACAGGGCGGACAATCCGAACAACCAATCCCCGGGAAAGATAATAGCCCAGACAACCTCACGCCAGACAAATTGCTGGAACATCAGAACCTCCACCAAAGGCTCGTCGCCACTGCACATAGCCTGAGAAAGCAGAAGCGGATGCTCAAGACAGCGGAAGATGCACTCAGGATCAGATGGGGCAAAGTACTCAATACCGTACACAAGTACGGCAGTAGTCGCCACACAAAGAGCTATCCTAAGAGGAAACTACTACCGGAATTGGACGAAGAGGCCATAAAGACCCCGCGGTCAAAAAATAAGAAAGCCACAAGGTCAGATAGACGACCCTACAATCAATCTCACGCATCAAAGGACGCCGCACTCAATATGGCGCACGATCCGTCCAAGAATTCGCATCAGAAAACTGGCCCAACCAGATCCATCTATAGGCCAAGAAAGCAAGCTCCAGTGAGTGATGCAACACAAAAAATACCCGAACATCGTGGCACGCCTAAATACAGGGGCGCCGCACACCCCCTATGTTTTACCGATGAGGTGCTGGACCATGAATTCTCAGCCGGATTCAAGCCAGTGAACATAGAAGCATACGACGGAACAACAGACCCTGGAGTCTGGATCGAGGACTACATCCTCCACATACACATGGCCAGAGGAAATGACCTCCATGCCATAAAATACTTACCCCTTAAGCTCAAAGGGCCAGCCCGGCATTGGCTTATTCCCGAAAACACCATGGGTAGTTGGGAAGTGCTTGAGGATGCTTTCCGGGCAAATTTTCAAGGGACCTATGTTCGACCCCCGGATGCAGATGATCTGAGTCAGATAACTCAGCAGCCCGGAGAGTCAGCCCAGAAGCTCTAGAACAGATTCCTTATCAAAAAGAATCAGATAGTCGACTGTCCGGACGCAGAGGCCCTAGCAGCTTTCAAACATAGCGTCCGAGATGAATGGCTCGCCAGACACCTCGGCCAAGAAAAGCCGCGAACAATGGCTGCATTAACAAGCCTCATGACCCGCTTTTGTGCACGAGAGGATAGCTGGTTGGCGAGAAGTAGCACCAGCGACCCGAATACGTCCGAACCCAGAAATGGGAACGGGAAGCCGCGCCGTAACAAAGAACCACGCCGGATAAAGGACAACAGCCCGATGAGCACGACAGTAAACGCTGGATTCAAAAGCTCTAGGCAAAATCATAAAAAGCCGCCCCCCAAAGACGATAGGGACGAGCTATCCAACCTCAACAAAATTTTGGACAAAATATGTCAAATCCACAGCACTCCGAGGAGACCTACAAACCATACCCACAGAGATTGTTGGTTCTTTAAGCAGTCCGACAAGCTCAACGCCGAACACAAGGGGCTCAACACACCAAGCGAAGATGACGATGCACCCCACAAGCAGAACACCGGAGAACAAAAGAAGTTCCCACAAGAAGTCAAGACAGTAAATCTACTTCATGTGACAAAAGGGAAGAGCAGAACGGCACCGACGAAGACACGCGCCGTACAGCCAGCCCCGGAGGAGCAACCCCACTGGTTGTTACAACCAATCACCTTCGATCATCAGGATTACTCCAGGGGAGACCAGAACGCAGGCTGGACTGCCTTGGTCGTAAATCCAATTATTAACGGACTCCAATTTACAAATGCCCTTATGGACGGCGGCAGCGACTTGAACCTGTTATATCAGGACACAGTCCGCAAACTCGGGGTAAACCCAGCTATAATCCACCTCGGCAACACTTCCTTTCAAGGAGTAACGCCAGGCCCGGATACCCCAAGTATGGGTTCCCTTATGTTAGAAGTCACGTTCGGATCACCCGACAACTTCCGAAGCGAAAAGGTAACATTCCACATCGCCCCATTCGTAAGTCGCTATCAAGCGCTACTGGGACGTGAAGCTTTCGCCCGCTTTAATGCAATACCGCATTACGCATCCCTTACACTCAAAATGCCTGGCCCAAAGGGCATCATTTCATTACAGGGGAACATAAATTGACCCCCAAAGTATGGGCAAGGGTGCGGCTGCCTAGACAGCCGCCCACTAATCCAGCCCTACTATCCCGGACACGGCTAGACGAGTCCGGTGTCAACATGCTTAAAAGCCGCATACCCCCGTGCAAGGGGCTCCGTGTGCTCACGCCCGGAGACAATACGGCCCACCTCTTGCTCCAACTATATTTTATTTATTTCGATATAGATTTCTCGCACGCTTATTTTTTACTAAGTTCCTCTCTTTCACAGACGAACATCGTGCTACGCCCGTCCAGGATACAGCACAACGGAGACACAGGCACAGACGTGCAGCAGGGACCCGTTTCAAGGATTCTTTTCAGATTAAGACCCTGCGTAAACCTTTTTTTACTGTCTCTTGTTGATAACATCCCCCGGTTTTCTCTATAGCCGAGGAGGAGGCTGGCGTCTTGGCATGTGGCCACACCAGAATTTTTGCACATACCTAGACACTAGGGGCTTTTCTACCAAGGGTTCTATTTCGGCCTGTCTTCATAAAGACCGAATACCTTAGGGAGTGTTCGGCGTCGCGAGTTTGGCCCTATATGCATCAGCTCCGAATCTTGTCTTTGGTCAAATGTTGGGTTTGCCCGGCTCCTGTGTTTTGCTGCCTTACGTTCCGTTATATCGGCTAACGTGGCACCAGGAGAACTACTGCGATTGTGCCCTGGTTCAGCCAGGTGAGCACCTCAGTAGAGAAAGCCGAAAACTGACTGTCATGATATAGCGAGAGACTGGTCAGCCACTCGATGACTTTCAGAATCTTTAGGATTCCCCCGCATTAATGAAGGGCCGCTTCCCGGTCAGGCACACTAGCGCCCCGAATTCGGGCGAGCGCGGTGCCCCTAGGGGCTATTCAGTAGCCCCACTGTCAAACTCCTATGGCTAAGTGAAAGTGATAAAGCATTATAGTCCGGTTGCCTAGTTCACCGCGCCACCACCTCCTTTGTAGGACCAAGACGTTGGATTAAGTGTGAAAAAGCGCCCTTTTGCGAACACCCCCGCATTCTATGCGTGGGGGCTGAAGCCAACGACTGCCATCTTTCAGGTTATATACAAATATATACATTAAACGGCCGCACAGGAGGCATCATGATTCTTGCAAGCACAAGTATAAAAAGCTTGTTTCATAAAAACAAAATTCGTTTTACAAATAGTATAAGCTATTCGAACACAACATCCTTCGAGCACTGCGACTCTATTATACGAGCGCTAGGAAGAACTTCCTCAAAATAGTGCTTGGCAGGTACTCGGCTTTCGTCCGAATCCTGGGACGCAACAATACTGGCCTTCATATCTGCCCAGTATGTTTTGACACGGGCAAGAGCCATCTGTGCGCCCTCTATGCACGCCGACCTCTTCATTGCATCAGCATGCGGCACCGAACCAAGGAACTGCTGCACCAAGCCAAAATAACTCTTCGGCCCCGGCTTCTCCGGCCACAGACGACTCGCAATATACCTCATGGCGAGTCCGGATAATCTGTTTAGCTCTGCCCAGGCGACTAAACGGCCGGATATTGACAGTGGGTGTTCTGGATTGTGGTACTGTGACCAAAAAAGCTCTTCCAATTCATGGTCACCTCGGCCGCGAAAGTGTTCGGTCGCGTCCGCCGCACTTGCGGCCAAATCCAGATAAGCGTTTTCCGCACTCCACTGCCGGTCTAATGGAACATACTTGGGGTCTCCGAACTTCATCCGCAGCATATAAGGCTTTCCAGCTGTGATATCTCCGGCCTAACGCAGCTCCTCCTTCATCGCTCTCATGGCAGAGCGAGTATCCTTGGCTTCGGCAGTGATCTTTTCAAGGTCCTTCTGAGCCGCCCTACCTTCTTGTTCAAGAAATTTACAGCGGTCGGTAGCATCCTTCAATTTTATGGCCATCTCGGCTATTTCCTTCTTGCTCTGGCAGTGAGCAGCCTGTTCGGCTTTTAGCTCTTCAGCCGCTTTAACGGCAGCCGCATCACTTTTCCTTGCTTGCTCCTTGGCTCGGGCAAGTTCCGCCCGAAGGTTCTCCACGACAGCAACACCATCTACATAAAGTATATATATATAAGGCCCGAGCATCAAGCTCCTATTACTGGGTGTCTTTTGAACATACCTTGAGCCTCGTCTAGCCGCTTATTTACAAGCGCGATGTCGGCATCTGCTACGTCAAGTTGCCGCTTTAGTTCGATAGATTCATCAGTCCGGCTAGCCACCGAATGCCTCGCCACCTTCATGGAATAGGCGACATATTATACCTGGGGTTATGATCCTCTGTGCGCCGTCACTCGTGACGACACACAGAGTCTCAGGGGCTACTATTCATACAGGGCACATTTAATATGCGGCTCTACCAAAAGGTACACCTTTTTACATACCTCAAAGCCTGTTAGTAAACTCCTGGCAGCTTCGTACAATCCGCTTTCCGCGGATGAAATCCTTCCAATCACCATATCCATCAACATACGGTGTTCTTCTGAGATGGACGCCCTACCAAGCAGATCCTTCAGCCCCTCCGCCGGCGCGCAAGAGGGTGCCAGACTAGTCTGACGACCTTTTCCAGGGTCCAGACTTGGAAAACCCTCTGGGACGATACCTCGGGGTCGCCAGCCTCGTGAGACGGTGGAACAAGGGGAGGCGTTTCGCTCTCTATCATCTCTGGAAAATGATCCCCTGAAGATGAGCTCTGCCGAGAAGGGTTGAGATCCGAACTGCAAGATAATGTTTCGATTATTTTCCTTAGGAATAAAACATGAGTGTGATTCATTATGGAACCCCTCCCTTCACTTACGTCTCGGGGGAGAGCGGGTCCCCCTTAGGGGGCGATTCGGCTGGGGTGTTCTCCGGTGCCGAACCCTCTGACGAGGATTTCTTTCCCTGTTTCGAGGTTATCACCTCCGGGTCTTCAGAGGCAGTCCTTTTCTTTCCCTGTTCGGGAGAATTTTCGATTCTTCCCTTCCTAACGGCCTCCTTCGTGGAGGCGGTAGCTCCTTGGGTCCCCCCTTTGCCTTCCGCCAACGGCGCGACCTCCAGCATCCTGGTCAGCATGGGTATCGGCACGGTCTCGGGCAGGGGGGATGGACACCTGATAAGCTTTGCCTTCGCCATCCACTGATGTTCAAAGGACAACTCTGCTAAAGGGTAGATTTGATAAAAATATGGATGGTGTATCCAAATACAGGGCTACTTACTTTAGCATCCGGGCGATTGCAGCTCAGACCTGCGTCCTTGGACAAATCCGGACACCTTGCTTGTGATCCGAAGAACAATTTGTACATCTCCATGGGTGTCATTCCCATGAAATGTTGTAGGACTCGTGGTCCCTCCGGAGTGAACTCCCACAGGCGGAGAGGTCGACGTTTGCAGGGCAGTGTGCGGCGAATCACCATGACTGGCGCCACTACGGTCAAATTGATATCTCTTTCTAGAAGATCTCGAATACGGCCCTGCAGCAAGGGCACGTCTTTGAGCGGCCCCCAGATAAGTCCTTCATTAACCCACGACGCCAGCCGTCGTGGGGGACCCGAGCGAAAAGTAGGTGGTGCCACCCATGTGGTGCCCCTAGGGGCTGTGATGTAAAACCAGTCCCGTTGCCATAGGCCGAGCTCCTCTTGGAAAGAGCCTTCGGGCCATGGAGCGTCATCCATCTTGCTTATTATAGCCGCTCCGCACTCAGCGTGCTGCCCCTTGATCATTTTCGGTTCCACTTTGAAATTTTTTAGCCACAATCCGAAGTGGGGTTGATATGGAGGAAGGCCTCGCACACAACCATGAATGACGAGATCTGGAGGATGGACTCCGGAGCTAGGTCGTGGAACTCCAGCCCATAGTAAAACATAAGCCCCCTCACAAAGGGATCGATCGGGAAGCCTAGCCCCCGAAGGAAGTGAGATGCGAACACCACGCTTTCACCGGGCTGGGGAGCGGGAACAGTTTACCCTTGAGTAGGTAGTCTATGCGAGATTTTGCCGGTTAGATACCTGGCATCTCTTAGCTTTCGCACATCTTCCGTAATGGAGGAAGGCATCCACCGACCTTGAAGGTCGGAGCCAGACATCTTCGAAGGTCCGAAGCGCCTAAAACTAGAGCTTTGGGTGTTGGAACTCGAAGCGAGGGGCGGATTTGATTGGTTTGAGAAGAAGGGAGCCGGGCCTTGGTTCCTTTATAAAGGAGGTGAATAATAAGAGCCCTCCCCGTAACCGTTTGAGACTCGCTTTCAATTAGGGAGTCATACCTAAGTCACGGTTGGGTTACCCACGCCCGTATTGATGAGAATCCCGGAATAAGGGGACACGATCTCTGCTTTGACAAGACGTGCCAAGGAAACCGCCTTGCTAAACGTGCTGAGGTGGAACAATACAATGAATAAAAGCATGGCCGTGGCATGATGTCACGCTGCGGAATACGTCAGCAGATCCAATTGATACAAATATTATTCTCTCTATGATGGAATGTGGAACTTATTTTGCAGAGCCAGACACTACCCTGGTGTTCAACATCTTCTATGGAATATTCGGAGGAGGAACCCGCCTTGCAATGCCGAAGACAACCTGTGCGCCGGACTCGTCGTCATTGAAGCCTGGTTCAGGGGCTACTGAGGGAGTCCTGGATTAGGGGGTGTTCGGATGGCCGGACTAAGACCTTTGGCCGGACTCCCGGACTATGAAGATACAAGATTGAAGACTCCGTCCCGTGTCCGGATGGGACTTTACTTGGTGTGGAAGGCAAGCTTGGCGATACGATATGAAGATCTCCTCCCATTGTAACCGACTCTGTGTAACCCTAGCCCTCTCCGGTGTCTATATAAACCGGAGAGTTTTAGTCTGAAGGACGAACAACAATCATACCATATGCTAGCTTCTAGGGTTTAGCCACTCCGATCTCGTGGTAGATCTACTCTTGTACTACCCATATCATCAATATTAATCAAGCAGGAGTAGGGTTTTACCTCCATAGAGAGGGCCCAAACCTGGGTAAAAACATCGTGTCCCTTGTCTCCTGTTACCATCCGCCTAGACGCACAGTTCGGGACCCCCTACCCGAGATCCGCCGGTTTTGACACCGACAGCTATGTTTTAATACTTTTTGCCCAGAAAGTTTTTGTGCCTCCTGTGCGGCCGTTTCTATATGTGTACAATCTGAAAGTTTGCAGTCGTCGGCTTCAGCCCCCTCGCGTACAACATGGGGGTGTTCTGAAAAGCACTTGATCACACTTGACCCAACGTCTTGGTCCATTAAGGAGGTGTTAGTGCGGCGAACTAGGCAATCGGACTATAGAGCTTTAACACTTTCACTTAGCCATAGGAGTTTGACGGTGGGGCTACTATATAGCCCCTGCTATGTCCGCAGTTATCCGAATACGGTGCGTATACATACGTGACCAGAAGGATGGTCCTTCGTTTAACACGGAGGGAATCGCGAAGATTCTGATGAGTCATCGAGTGGTTGACCAACTCTCGCCGCATCATGATAGTCAGTTTTCGGCTTTCTCTACTGAGGTGCTCGTCCAGGCTAGCCGGGACACAATTGCAGTAGTTCTCCCTTTACTACCTTAGCCGATAGAGCGGAACGTAAGGTAGGAAGCACAGGAGCCGGGCAACCCAACTATTGACCAAAGACATGATTCGAAGCTGATGCATACAAGGCCTAACTCGCGACGCCGAACACTCCCTAAGGTATTCAGACTTCACCATATACACCAGGCTGAACACAGCCCACGGTGATAAACCCATTGTATCAAGGCACATGTGGCGATCTGACATGGGGAGAGAGCGCGGATGGTGAGAGCATAAATCTCAAAACACAATACTAACCGGGCTGCTTCTATAACATCCACTTTAGTATGGAGAGCCGTATATTTATGGGACAATTCCATTTCTCCCCCTAACTTGATCCACCACCTGGCATTTGCCCCTAATTTTCTGGTATGCTCAAAAATACCCCTCTGCCATCAAGTCACCTTACAGAAATGCCCTTTTATGCCGTTACCGTCCGGTCAAAGGGGTTTGACCGTCTGGTGAATAGTAACATGGTGAATAGTAAATTCGAAAAAAATAGCAAACAAAATCTAAAAAATTTGAAATTTTGTGGGATCGAAGATACTCAAGGGAGCAAGGTGCGTGCAATTTTTTGTGCAGTTTGGAAATTCCAGCAGCTCGTGTCAACAGGAAAACTTTGAAATGTACACTGTGAACAGTAAATTTAAAAAATGCAAGAAAATTCAAAAAAATGTGAATTTTTTAGGCATCAAAGAGGCTGGGGTTCGTAAGGTGCGCGCAAGTTTTTCTTGTGTTTCATCATTGTAGGAGCTCCTAGAGAAAAAAACAAAATTTGGTGCAGAAAAAAACTTTCAAAAAATGCACTATTTTGTTTTTTTGCTAGAGCACCTCGCATGTCATTTGATCACAAAAATGTGCAAGCGCCTTGCGCACCCAAGCCTCTTTGATGCCAATTTTTTCATATTTTTTTAAAATTTTCTTGCTATTTTTTTGAATTAAGTGTTCACAGCGTATAGATTTACATTTTTTACTTTGCCACGAGTTCCTGGAATGTCCAATCAGCACGAAAATTTGCACACACCTTGCGCCCTTGAGTATCTTTGATCCCACAAATTTTCAGATTTTTTTGATTTTGTTTCCTATTTTTTTGAATTTACTGTTCACCATGTTACTATTCACCAAACGGTCAACACCCTTTGACCGAACGACAAGGGCATTTCTATAAGGTGACTTGACGGAACAGGGGTATTTTTGAGCATACCTGGAAATTAGGGGCAAATGCTAGGTGGTGGCTCAAGTTAGGGGGAGAAATGGAATTGTCCCTATATTTATAGATAATGCCGGTATCTTTCTTGGACATTTTACATGCCAGGAAAGTATAAAACAACAAGAGATAAAAAAGGTTTACACAAGGTCTTAATCTAAAAAAGAAACCTTAATGTGGGGCCCTGCTGCATGTCTGCGCCTTTGTCTCAATTAGGAAGTGTCCTTAAAGGGTATAGTATGATGGCCATCTGTAAAAAAAGGAAAAAGAAGACCAGGTGAAAGAATCTGGTGTGGCCGTAAGTAGAGCTTGTCCGTTGTAATGAACCGTGAAGGTTAACTTCTAAGGTCCAAATAGATCGAGCCAAACTATGAACCTTTTGTGTGCAGAGTGCCCCCGAAGCCGCCCAAGAAATTTCAAATGTATCGCTATATGGGGCGGTCGATGGGGGCATAGATGCTTAATCGAGCTCAGGTTTATCTGAGCTGTCGCACTAGGGTGTGCACCGGACACGTTTAGCTATGTCTACGGTCTTGACGACCGACACGTTGTTCGGCTTGAATAGGCCGTTTTGTGCTTCGACTGCTAAAGCCACAATGTATTCCTCTGTGCGAAGAGAGCGCTCCATATTTCCACTGACCGTAATGACGCCATGAGGTCCAGACATTTTGAGTTTTAGATAAGCATAATGCAGGACTGCATTAAAACGGACAAAGTCCATTCTCCCGAGTAGTGCATGGTAGCCGCTTCGAAACGGAGCAATGTTGAAGATTAATTCTTTGCTTTGGAAGTTGTGCGGAGAGTCGAACACAACGTCCAATGTTAGAGAGCCCGTGCAGCGGGCTTCTACGCCCGGTATAACTCCTTTAAAGGTAGTGCTGCTTGGCTTGATTCTTGACGGGTCTATCCCCATCTTGCGGACAGTGTCCTGATATATCAGATGGAGACTGCTGCCACCATCCACGAGGACTCGAGTGAGGTGGTATCCGTCGATTATTGGGTCGAGCACTAGGGCAGCCGAACCCCCATGACGGATACTAGTCGGATGATCCCTGCAATCAAAGGTGATCGGACAGGCCAACCATGGGTTGAACTTTGGGGCGACGGGCTCGATGGCGTAGACATCTCGGAGTGCGCGCTTCCGTTCCCGCTTTGGGATATGAGTGACATAGATCATGTTCGCTGTTTTGATCTGCGGTGGAAATTTCTTTTGTCCCCCCATGTTCGGCTGGCAAGGTTCGTCCACGTCTTTGCTCTGAGGTCCTTTCCCTTTATTTTTGGTGTTGAGTTTGCCAGCCTGCTTGAAGACCCAACATTATCTGTTGGTGTGATTGGCTGGTTTGTCGGGACTGCCATGAATCTGGCAGGGCCTGTCTAGAATTTTATCCGGGTTGGATGGAATGTCTTTGTTTTCTTTAAATGGCTTCTTACGCTGATCGGGTCTGGAGCTCCGGAATCCGACGTTGACCGCTGTATTGTCTAGGATTGCTTAATTGTTCTGACGTTTATTTTTGTTGTGTCGTGGTTTTCCATTACTGTCCCTAACTTCGGATGTGCCGGGGTCGCTGGTGCTACTACAGGCTAACCAGCTGTCTTCGCCCGCGCAAAAGCGGGTCATAAGTGTAGTTAAGGCAGCCATTGTCCTTGGCTTTTCCTGGCCGAGGTGTCTAGCTAGCCATTTGTCCTGGACACTGTGTTTGAAGGCCGCTAAGGCTTCGGCGTCCAGACAGTCGACGATTTGGTTCTTCTTAGTGAGAAACCTATTCCAAACTTTACGGGCTGATTCTCCGGGTTGTTGGATTATGTGACTTAGATCGTCTGCATCTGGGGGCCGGACATAGGTCCCTTGGAAATTGGCCCAAAAATCATCCTCAAGTTCCTCCCAGCTTCCTATAGAATTTTCATTGAGGCTTTTTAGCCAGTGCCGAGCTGGTCCTTTTAGCTTGAGGGGTAAATATTTGATGGCGTGGAGATCATCTCCGCGTGCCGTGTGGATGTGAAGAATAAAGTCTTCTATCCAAACCGCCGGGTCCATCGTTCCATCATATCCTCGATGTTTATGGGTTTGAACCCCTCTAAAAAATCATGTTCCAGTAGCTCATCGGTGACGCACAGGGGGTGTGCGGCGCCCTTGTATCTAGCTGTGTCGGGGGTTGGTTCCGACAGTTGCAATGTGCGGTATTGGTTCTGGTTGGTAAATGGCCGGCATATTTTGTTTGATAATCGTGTTTTCGTGTAAGAGCACGTTCCCTAGATCCATAGATGTACCTAGTTTTGCCAGCTTTTTCTCCAGGTCCTCACGTAGATCCTGTTTCTGGTCATGGGTCATGGCCTTCCCTCCTTTGCGGGGAGGGGGCGCGGGCTTGTGTACGGCAAGGTTTGCAGCTCTGTCGCGACCGCGAGGTGGTTGGTCTGGCAAGTCGGCCGTATTGTTCTTTGGTGGTATAGGCTCAATAGCCTCGTCGTCGAATTCGGGCAGCAGTTTGCGTTTAGGATAGCTCTTTGTTTGGCGATTATCGCCGTATTTTTCCTCAACGTGTAGCACTTTGTTCCATTTGTCATTGTGCGTATCCTGTGCGGCTTTAAGCCGCTGCTTCTGCTTCTTCAGGATCCTTGCGGTGGTGATGAGCCTCTGATGGAGGCGTTCTTGTTCTAATGGTTTTTCTGGGATGACGAACTCGTTGTCGCCCAGGCTAACCTCCTCTTTAGAGGCGGGTTGGTAATTGCTATCTTCGGCGTCGTTGTGGTCGGATAGTGTCTTCGGACTGTGTTTGACGTCCTCTTGCACGCCCTGCTCCAACGATGGGTCCATGGGGTCCTCCACTCAGTTCAAATTACCATCATTGTCCGTGATAATGTTGCCGTTTTTCCATTTGCCGGATCGAGGTCGGCGTTAGGACGACGGTGTTTGGGAGGTTCATCGACAGGCTTGCTATTATCGTCGTCGGCCTCATTCTCCTTAGGTGTGTCCACCATGTAAATGTCGTATGACTATGTAGCTGTCCAACGCCCTGTAGGCAGTGGTTCCAGATCCTCTTCGGCATCGTCGTCAATACCGTCGATGTTTTCGGAGTCGTAGTCAAGCACGTCGGTTAAGTCGTCGACAATGGCTATCAAGTGGGTGGTGCCTGGGACACCAAATTCTTCGCCGTCCCCTCCCCATTATAGAGCCAGACATAGTTCGATCGAGAGTCTCCTAACCAGGAGAGGGATTTCAATGAGTTTAGCATGTCACCTAGAGGTGAGTGCTGGAAAATATCCGCGGAGCTGAACTCCAAGACCAGCGCCCAATCAGGTTTGATGGGTGCGGATGCACGCAGTCCGGAACGCATGGCCGGAAACGAGTCCGAGGTTCCGGTAACACAAGCCTAGCTCAATGTTGGGTCTGTGTGCGGCTCGAGCGCCGCAGAGTCTGCGTCCTCCGTGGCGGGGTTAAGCTTCCCGTTTTTGGACGACGCAGTCCGCTCCGGCTCTAGGGCCAGTGCGGCCACAGGCACTATCTCCTGCATGTGGCCCGATGACAGATCTAGGTCATGTTCATCGTGGTGACCAAGGATAGCCGTCATGGGCTCGAATCCGTCGAAGATCAAATCTCCGCAGATGTCGGCCACAAAATTTAGGCTTCCAAATCTGACCTGATGGCCAGGGGCGTAGCTATCGATCTGCTCCAAATGGCCAAGTGAATTGACCCGCAGTGCGAAGCCGTCAGATACGAAGATCTGTCCTGGGAGAAAAATCCCCCCATGGACCGAGTTGTTGTAGATGATTGACGGAGCCATCAAGCCTATCTTCGATGACACGGTGGAGCTCTCAATGAAAGCACCAATGTCGGTGTCAAAACCGGCGGATCTCGGGTATGGGGTCCCGAATTGTGCGTCTAAGGCTAATGGTAACAGGAGGCGGGGGACACAATGTTTACCCAGCTTCGGGCCCTCTCTATGGAGGTAATACCCTACTTCCTGCTTGATTGATCTTGAGGAATATGAGTATTACAAGAGTTGATCTACCACGAGATCGTAATGGCTAAACCCTAGAAGCTAGCCTTTGAGATTATGATTATTGTCCTACGGACTAAATCCTCCGGTTTGTATAGACACCGGAGGGGGCTAGGGTTACACAAAGTCGGTTATAGAGAAAGGAATCTACATATCCGAATCGCCAAGCTTGCCTTCCACGCAAAGGAGAGTCCCATTCGGACACGGGACGAATTCTTCTATCTTGTATCTTCATAGTTTAAACAGTCGAGCCAAAGTATATTGTCCAGCTGTCCGAGGACCCCTTAGTCCAGGACTCCCTCAGTGCCACATGAACAAATTCGTGTGCCCTGCTACACACTGGTTGAAGTGATGGTCCAATAACCTCATCAAGTCTCCACTAGCCTCCCACTCAATTCTTTCAAGAGAAACTTTTCCTCGAGAAAGGACTCGTTTCTAAAACAATCACTTTTACTTCTGGATCTGAGATAGGAGGTATACCCAACTATTTTGGGTGTCCTATGAAGATGAATTTATCCATTTTGGGTTCAAGCTTATCAGGATGAAACTTTTTCACATAAGCGTCGTAGCCCCAAACTTTCAAGAAATGACAGCTTAGGTTTCTCTAAACCATAGTTCATACGGTGTCATCTCAACGGCATTACGTGGTGCCCTATTTAAAGTGAATGTGGTTGTCTCTAATGCCTAACCCATAAACGATAGTGGTATTTCGATACGAGACATCATGGTATGACCCATATCCAATAGGGTGCATCTATGATGTTCGGACACACCATCACACTATGGTGTTCTAAGCGGTATTAGTTGTGAAACAATTTCCACAATGCCTTAATTGTATACCAAACTCATAACTTAGATATTCATCTCCATGATCATATCATAGACATTTTATCCTCTTGTCACGACGATCTTCAACTTCACTCTGAAATTACTTGAACCTTTCAATAATTCAGACTTGTGTTTCATCAAGTAAATATACTTAGCATCTACTCAAATCATCTGTGAAGTAAGAACATAATGATATACATTGTGTGCCTCAGCACTCACTGTACTTCACACATCAAAATGTATTACTTCCAACAAGTTGCTTTCATGTTCCATCTTACTAAAAATGAGGCTTTTCAGTCATCTTGCCCATGTGGTATGATTTGCATGTCTCAAGTGATTCAAAATCAAGTGAGTCCAAACGATCCATCTGCATGGAGTTTCTTCATGCGTACATACCAATACACATGGTTCACATGTCTCAAACTTTCCAAAAAATGAGTGAGTCCAAAGATCCATCAACATGGAGCTTCTTCATGCGTTTTATACCAATATGACTCAAATGGCAGTGCCACAAGTAGGTGGTACTATCATTACTATCTTATATCTTTTGTCATGAACATGTGTACCACTATGATCGAGATTCAATAAACCATTAATTTTAGGTGCAAGACCATTGAAGGTATTATTCAAATAAACAGAGTAACCATTATTCTCCTTAAATGAATAACCGTATTGCGATAAACATAATCCAATCATGTCTATGCTCAACGCAAACACCAAATAACAATTATTTAGGTTTAACACCAATCCCGATGGTAGAGGGAGTGTGCGATGTTTGATAACATCAACCTTGGAAATACTTCCAACACATATCGTCACATCGCCTTTAGCTAGACTCATTTATTCCGTAGCCTTTTATTCCGAGTTACTAACACTTAGCAACTGAACCGATATTTATTACCCTGGTGCTACTAGGAGTACTAGTAAAGTACACATTAATATAATGTGTATCCAATATACTTCTGTCGACCTTGCCAGCCTTCTCATCTATCAAGTATCTAGGGTAGTTCTGCTTCAGTGACCGTTCCCCTCATTATAGAAGCACTTAGTCTCGGGTTTGGGTTCAACCTTGGGTTTCTTCACTAGAGCAGCAACTGATTTGTTGTATCATGAAGTATCCCTTCTTGCCCTGGCCCCTTTTGAAAATAGTGGTTTACTAACCATCAACAATTGATGCTCCTACTTGATTTCTACTTTCGCGGTGTCAAACATCGCGAATAGCTCAAGGATCATCATATCTATCCCTGACATGTTATAGTTCATCATGAAGCTCTAGTAGCTTGGTGACAGTGACTTTGGAGAAACATTACTATCTCATCTGGAAGATTAACTCCCACTCGATTCAAGTGATTGTAGTACTCAGACAATCTAAGAACATGCTCAATGATTGAGCTTTTCTCCCTTAGTTTGTAGGCTAAGAAACTCGTCGGAGGTCTCATACCTCTTGACGTGGGCATGAGCCTGAAATCCCAATTTCAGCCCTTTGAACATCTCATATGTTCCGTGATGTTTCAAAAAACTTCTTCGGCGCCTCAATTCTAAACCATTTAACATTATTGAACTATCACGTAGTCATCAAAACATGTATGTCAGATGTTCGCAACATCAACAAACGACGCTCAAGGTTCAGCACACTGAGCGGTGCATTAAGGACATAAGCCTTCTGCATAGCAATGAGGAAAATCCTCAGCTTACACACATAATTGCTACAATCAACTTTCAACTATTTTTTCTCTAGGAACATATCTAAAACAGTAGAACTAAAGCGCAAGCTACGACATAATTTGCAAAGACCTTTTGACTATGTTCATGATAATTAAGTTCATCTAATCAAATTATTTAATGAACTCCCATTTAGATAGACATCCCTCTAGTCATCTAAGTGATACATGATCCGAATCGACTAGGCTGTGTCCGATTATCACGTGAGACGGACCAGTCATCAACGGTGAACATCTCCATGTTGATCGCATCTACCATATGACTCATGTTCGACCTTTCGGTCTCTCGTGTTCCGAGGCCATGTCTGTACATCTAGGCTCGTCAAGTCAACCTAAGTGTTTCGCGTGTGTAAATCTGGCTTACACCCGTTGTATGTGAATGTTAGAATCTATCACACCCTATGATCACGTGGTGCTTCGAAACAATGAACCTTCGCAACGATGCATAGTTAGGGGGAACACTTTCTTGAAATTTTAGTGAGGGATCATCTTATTTATGCTACCGTCATTCTAAGCAAATAAGATGTGAACATGACCAACATGACATGGAAATCATAAAGTGACATGATATAGCCAATATCATCTTGCACCTTTGATCTCCATCTTCGAGGCGCGACATGATCACCTTCGTCACCGGCATGACACCATGATCTCCATCATTGTGTCTTCATGAAGTTGTCTCGCCAACTATTACTATGGCTAACAGTTAGCAATAAAGTAAAGTAATCACATGGCGCTTATATTGACTCGCAGGTCATACAATAAATTAAGACAACTCCTATGGCTCCTGCCGGTTGTCATACTCATTGACATGCAAGT
The DNA here is from genome assembly GCF_002162155.2 of Triticum dicoccoides. Taxonomy (NCBI): domain Eukaryota; kingdom Viridiplantae; phylum Streptophyta; class Magnoliopsida; order Poales; family Poaceae; genus Triticum; species Triticum dicoccoides. Next base: position 522,140,145 of record NC_041391.1, on the reverse strand, counting down.
CCTGATTCCTATTACAAGAACATGATCAATCTCATACATCACATATATAATTCATCACATCCTTTTGGCCATATCACATCACATAGCATACCCTGCAAAAACAAGTTAGACGTCCTCTATTGTTGTTGCATGTTTTATGTGGCTGCTATGGGTTTCTAGCAAGAACATTTCTTACCTACGCAAAAGCCACAATGGTGATATGCCAATTGCTATTTACCCTTCATATGGACCCTCTTCATCGAATCCGATCCGACTAAAGTGAGAGATATAGACACCCGCTAGCCACCTTATGCAACAAGTGCATGTTAGTCGGTGGAACCTATCTCATGTAAGCGTACATGTAAGGTCGGTCTGGGCTGCTTCATCCCACAATGCCTCCGAATCAAGATAAGACTAGTAACGGTCAGCAAATTGAACAAATCATCACCCACAACTACTTTGTGTTCTACTCGTGCATAGAATGTACGCATAGACCTAGCTCATGATACCACTGCTGGGGAACGTAGTAATAATTCAAAAATTTCCTACGTGTCACCAAGATCAATCTAGGATATGCTAGCAACGAGAGAGAGAGAGGGAGTGCATCTTCATACCCTTGAAGATTGCTAAGCGGAAGCGTTACAAGAACGCAGATGATGGATTCGTACTCGCGGCGATTCAAATCGCGGAAGATCCGATCTAGCGCCGAATGGACGGCGCCTCCGCGTTCAACACATGTACAACCCGGGGATGTCTCCTCCTTCTTGATCCAGCAAGGGGAGAGGAGAAGTTGAGGGAGAGCTCCAACAGCACGACGGCGTGGTGGTGGAGCTTGTGGTATTTCCGCAGGGCTTCGCTAAGCTCTACGCAGGAGGAGGAGGTGTTGGGGAGGGATGGGCTGCGCCAAGGGAAGGGGTGTAGTAGCCCTCGCACCCCCCTCTATTTATAGGGTGAAGGGGAGAGGGGGCCGGCCCCTCTAGATCCCATCTAGAGGGGGGCGACAGCCAGGAGGGGGAAACTTGCCCCCCAAGCAAGGTGGAGGCACCCCCTCCCCTAGTGTTTCCAAACCCTAGGCGCCTTGGGCCCTAGGGGGGTGGCGCACCAGCCCATTAGGGGGCTGGTTCCCTCCCATATTCAGCCCATTAAGTGCCCCGGGGCAGGTGGCCCCACCCGGTGGACCTCTGGACACCTTTCGGTGGTCCTGGTAGAGTACCGATAACCCCCGAAACCATTTTGGCGACTGAAACTGGACTTACCGTATAAAAATCTTCACCTCCGGACCATTCCGGAACTCCTCGTGACGTCCAGGATCTCATCCGGAACTCCAAACAACCTTCGGTAACCACATAAAATTTCCCATAACAACTCTAGTGTCACCGAACCTTAGGTGTGTAGACCCTATGGGTTCGGGAACCATGCAGACATGACCGAGACGTTCTCCGGTCAATAACCAACAGCGGCATCTGGATACCCATGTTGGCTCCCACATGATCCACGATGATCTCATCAGATGAAACACGATGTCGGGGATTCAATCAATCCCGTATACAATTCCCTTTGTCCATCGGTATGTTACTTGCCCGAGATTCAATTGTAGGTATCCCCATACCTCGTTCAATCTCGTTACCGGAAAGTCTCTTTACTCGTTCCGTAATGCATGATCCCGTGACTAACTCCTTAGTCACATTGAGCTCATTATGATGATGCATTACTAAGTGGGCCCAGAGATACCTCTCCATCATACGGAGTGACAAATCCCAGTCTCGGTTCGTGCCAACCCAACAGACACTTTCGGAGATACTTGTAGTGCACCTTTATAGCCACCCAGTTATGTTGTGACGTTTGGTACACCCAAAGCATTCCTATGGTATCCGGGAGTTGCACAATCTCATGGTCTAAGGAAATGATACTTGACATTAGAAAAGCTCTTAGCAAACGAACTACATGATCTTGTGCTATGCTTTGGATTGGGTCTTGTCCATCACATCATTCTCCTAATGGTGTGATCCCGTTATCAATAACATCCAATGTCCATGGTCAGGAAACCATAACCATCTATTGATCAACAAGCTAGTCAACTAGAGGCTCACTAGGGACATGTTGTGGTCTATGTATTCACACATGTATTACGGTTTCCAGTTAATACAATTATAGCATGAACAATAGACAATTACCATGAACAAGGAAATATAATAATAACCATTTTTATTATTGCCTCTAGGGCATATTTCCAACACCGGATGCCTGCATATAACTGCTCCACTAAGGTATAAGCTGCCTTTAGCTTCACAAGCATATCTTGCCCAAGATTGGCGCTTCCAGGACCTGTAAAATAAAGCATATGCAGTTAGGTCGCCAGGCGAGTTCAGAATTGTGCGCTGGATTTGATTGAGATACTTAAAATTTCTTACCAAAGATGGCAGTGGTAATCTATGAAATATGACGCTTTAAGCCGGACAGTTCTGCGGTAACCTCTTTTAAAGAAGCTTCAACATACTTCACTCTTTGCACTAAGGCAGCTTTTTCTTCGTCCCAGGCGTTTCTATCTACAGCAAACCCGGTTTTCAGTTTCTTTGATTCATCCAGGCTAAATTTGAATTTGGCTCCAGCCTTCTGGATCTCTGATTCGTGATGTTTAAGCCTCTTTCAACCCAGCCAGCTGAGATTCAGCTTCAGTGGAGGTTTCTTGTGCAAGCAAAGTTAAAGCAATGATAAGAAGACGTGTTAATACGCACAAGTCCCAAGCCCTTTGCAAGCAATAGCACTTGGCACTTGGGGGCTAATGTGTGCGGAAGTTCTTCTTTGTTTATGTATTTTATGAACCGCTTCAGCTTTGTCAAGCTAAGCCGGCCCATGAGGGCTAGGCTTTGGAATTCTTTCAAATAACGAGAATGAACTGGTTTAGCTTTGTCAAGCTAAGTCGGCCCATGAGGGCTAGGACCTGGAAGTTTTATGTTCTATTAATGAGAATGACCGACTCAGCTTTGTCAAAATAAGCCAGTTCATGGGGGCTAGGGCTTGAAGCTATTTAGTTTCTACTAATTGAAATCTTCACCATACTTTGTTAAATCTTTCCTTTGGCTAAGACTTGGGGGCTGGAGGAATATATTAACAAAGGAAGTAGAAGTTTGTACCTCATACTTTTGGTGCATCTGTTTGACGATGCCCATCTCAAGTTTGCGGCCAACATGAACTTGGCTAAGATAGCCAGAGAGGAGTTCACGGACACCCAACTGAGAGTAATTGGACAGATCAAATTTAATCTTCTGCCTTTCGAAAAGTTCTTCCATGGCAATGTGCTTGGCCAAGACCGTGGGATTCCCCGGCTCTGTATAACTGGTGCCACTGATAAGAACATCTTCATCCTCTTCCGTAGGCTTGGTAGGGCTCGGCGGTTTAGCTCCTGATGAGTCAATGATCATTGGGTCCATAAGGGTCTCTGGCATTTCTGGTGGTGTCTCGTCAGCTATGTTTTCAGCATTTTGAATTGAAGCTTCAGGCTCTAGCGGTTGTTTCTCTGGCTCATGTGTCTTGGGGTCTTCAACTGGCCGGATTGTCCTGTCATTCTGGCTTGGTTTAGCTTTGCCACTTAAGAAATAGAAAGGTCAGTATGAGTACTTACAAAGTTAAAATAATGAAGGATAAAATTATTACCCAGGGGTAGTCTTGAAAGTCGGTAGCTGAGTTCTGTTTGAGTCGCCAGAAGAGGAATTTGAGGTTCCCGGGTAGTTTGAGTCGGAAGGATTAAGTGGACGGCGAATAAGACCTGCTTTGGGATAAAAAGAGTTTGGATTTAGAGGCACCTCTTTCCGGCGCTTACGAACTGGTGTATTGGGTAAGCCGGAGGATAACTCTCTGCCCCCACTGTTTCGGGTCTGGCATCGGGTCCCATGCTGCTGTTGCTTCAAAAGAAAATTTGGATCCAAGTAATCTAAGGGGTGCAAAAATCTTACTTTCTGGGTCACATGTCGAATTTTGTGTCTTGGCAAAAGCTCTGAGTCAGAGGGAATGATAGTTACCTCGTCATCATCTGCCCGGCTGGCCTTTGTATCATCCTGAGAGAGGCTAGCATTAATAAGATGAATAAAAAATGAGCCAAGGAAGTCAAGTTCTACCTCTGACTCATCATCCAGATCAAAGAGTTCTGAGACATCAATTTTCTCCTTATTATTTTTGGAGGCCTTGCTTTTGGCCCTGGGGTTTTTAGACGCCTTCTCCTTTTCTTCATATTTCTTTTTCCAAAAGGCAGAGTCGGCTTGCACAAATCAAAGTAAAAATAAGGGATATGCAATTTGTATAAACAGAAAAGTAAAGTGTGCATTGATCACTTATAGGTGGAGGCGGGTTAAGAACACAGAAAGGATTCAACCCCGTTTTGCTGTAGCTCTCTAAGGATTCTCCAAGCAGACTTTTTGTCATATCGTTGATGCCATTGTTATCCAAACGCATTGAGCTATGGCATAATGGATCCTTGGTGTCACTGATATATGTGCACATTAAGCCCGGCTGGTGGCTCAGGGATATAATCCTCCACGCAACCCAGCAATGAATTAGGTCGATGCCGGTCAGCCCATTGGCAAGCAAAGCCCTTGCTTTGGAAAAGGTGGCTCTGTACTTGGCCTGCTCAGTGGTCAAGTATTGGGCTAAGCCGGTCCTCGCGGAAACCCGGCAGAGGGTTCTCATCAGATGGAGAAGTGTCTTGGCAATAAGACCAAGTTTGGTCCCAGTCCTTGGGATGACTGGGAAGTGTGGCTGTAGGAAAAACTGCATCTCTTTGAGTTGGATGGAGATTCTGCCAAGTTCTAGGTTGGGTCCGTCTGTGAACTCGTTCTGGTGGTTCAAATAGAAATACTCTCTGAAGAGGTCAACACTGGGTTCTTCTTGAAGATATATTTCGCAAAAAACTTGGAAGTTGCAGATATTAGACACAGAATTGGGTCTGATGTCCTAAGGATGGAGCTGAAAGAAATGTAGTACATCACAGAAGAACTTTGGCCCGGGCGGGGAGAAGCCCCGGTTTGTATGATCAACAAATATTATGACCTCATTATCCTTGGGTTGAGGTTTGAGTTCACCCAGCTCTGGAACCTGCCAGTGCATGATCTCTTTGGCAGCCACGATGCCAGTCTCAACATACTCCGTAAGCATTTGCTCCGTCACAACTTAGGGAACCCAGTTGCAGGCAGTGACAATCTTAGTCATATTTGGCCTAAAAAGAAAATAATGGCAAATGATAAACCGCCCGATTATGATGATGGATTGTTATGGAGAGTTAAAAGCATTGTAAGCCAGCGAGGTGTGGCCGGATCTTGGTAACATTGATGAGTGTTGGCGGTTTAAAAGGATTCAAATTTAAGTTGGCGCGTATCAGGCGGGTTACTGATTGATACTTAAACCGCCATGGAGGGCTAATGGTTTCCGGTGGGTTATGGTCTATCTCATGAGTTGCCCGTACAGTAGCAGTTCACAAATATCTATGGGCCTATGGTCTATCTCCGGTTTCTTTTAAAGAAACGACCATGGAACCAACATGATCAATTAAACCCTAAGCATGATCAATTAAACCGTATTATGACTGTGCCATGGCAGATTTGAAGCTGCAAACTGGAGAAATGATATTTAGCATCCATTGTTTGCTTCAAACTAAGAACTAAATTCTAAGAGCTGAAAAGAAAGTAGAGTAACCAAGTTAAGATCTATTTTCTGGTTGAGATCAAAAAGTTGAGGAGATATGAAGTACCACCTCTCTTGTGGCGCCGTGTAGGCATCGGGGGTGTGATGGCTGTCGGTGGTGTTGAAGTAGATCTGCGATGGTAGACGGGTGCATCGGGGCATAAGTCCCGTTGCGGTTGAAGAGAAGGTCGTGTGAGCGGCCCCGGCAAAGAGGATGATGACGCTAATGAAGCGAGAGGACGCGATGAAATGCTATTGGTCCGTCGCCGTGGATGAGAAACGTCCATCTCTAGCAGTGGACGATGCGGTCTTTGTAGGGGCTCCGACATGGTGGAGGACGGTGGCGATGGATGTGGTGGAGGACGGCGGCGATGGATGGGATGGCGGACGGAGGCTGGTGTGGGGATGGTGTTCTAGCGCAGACGGTGTATGAATGGGAAAATGGAGGGAGAGGTACGTGGAACCATGTTTTTGGGACGCGCCTGTCTGAAATATGGGAAGTTATGAACTTTGTCAGGGGGATGAACCCCGGGTAGGCAACGGAGCCCGGATCCTTTTCAAAAATGGCGGGGCCCACATCGCCCCGCGAACCGTAACGCGCCTGGCTGGGTCGCTCGACCCGGCAAGGCCCGCAACCCGGCCAAGCTCTCCGACCCGACAAGGTATGTCGACCCGGCCGCAGCAACTGGCGCAAGACGACTCAACCCAGCGCAACCAAGGCTTCCCCAACAAGCCGACCCCACCCGTGCCGTGCACGGCAACCTAGCCACGGGTCAGCTCCCGTCCCATCCAGGCCATACGATGGGACGAGACTTCAATCACCGATGACCAAGAAAACAGTGCTTCCGCCCATGCCTATGGTCAGCCGGAGCGTGGCAACAATGCCCCTTACCTACCCGCTGACTGGGGCTGGCGTGGCAACAGTGCTCCCACCCTCACCGCTGACGACAGCAAGCGGCAACCTGACGGAGAGCACTGTACACGACTCGACTCGGCCACGCCCTGACGATCGACAAGACGGCGCACGGTCCCCCTAGGCACGCGGGGCCCGCACCTAGGGGAACCCGGCGAACCACAAGCCCTCAAGCGGGACCCATCCCGGTATCCCGGACACCGACAATACGGACCCACCAACTCGGCGTATTACCGTTGTAAAAAAACCCCAGGAACCCATGCCTACAGGGGCATGTATGAGATACGAGGCAAGCAGGAAAAGAAACAGAAACAAGGAAAACACAAGCAAGCATAGGATTAGCCACCCAATGGCAACACCTGAGAGAAGGAGCAGCCCAAACCTTGGCTAGCTTCCTTCCTCCTCCATACAGCTCCAGGAGCAACATTGTACTATCGATCATCCAAACTACACTCGGCAGGACTACGGGTATTATCTCTCCGGAGAGCCCCGAACCTGGGTATGTCCGGCGTCCCGCGCCCGCGCATGCCAACCTCGCCTCTAGAGCCCACCAGCGCCCTCGAGCCTCCTCCTCTCTTTAGCCATCCCTTGGCATCTGCCATGTGCCCTGTGGGGCAGCTCGAGGAGCTGGCCGGGAGCATGCTTCACACAGGGCCCTTCTCCTACACCGACGAGTCCGTCGCGCTGGCGGACGATGTTGTTGGCGCGCGTGCCGCCTCCTTCGTTGTGCTGTGCATCTCTGATGCGTTCACGGCCGACGAGTACCCCAACGAGGTGCTCAGCAACTCCGAGTCTCCCCTCTCCCTCGGTGGTGGAATTGCCGCCGGGGCGATGGATGTCCATGTGGAGGTTTACGTCACCGCCGATGGTGCCTCCTCCTCGTCAAGCAAGACGAGGAAGGCCGCGGAAGCCTGGGCCGCTGCGGAACAGACCGAGCCGTCCGATCCGCTACGTGCTGCGATGCAGAGCCTCCGCATCCCCATCGGCACCGACGTCGACGCCACCAACATCGTCGAGGCCCGATCTCAGCTCGAGGAAAGGCGCCAGCAGATGCTGGATCTGTCCGAGAGGCTCGCCGCCACCAAGGGTCGCCTCGAGGCCGCTCAGATGGAGCACGACGCCGCCCACGGATTCGCGCCCGCCGCAGCCGAGCCAAGCCGGGTCGCCGACGTGCGTACCCGGGGAGAAGCGATCGGTCGGGCCCTCGGCGCCGTTCGAACCATCTACGAGACCCCAGTGAAGAACATGTGCGCTGCAGAGGCAGCCGCGGTCGGCCTCGACCAACTCATGGGCGAGGAGCTTAAAGAGCGCATCGGGTGGATGCGCGAGCTCCTCCACGCCGCCAACGCCCAGCAGGATCGCGTCCACTAGCTCGCCAAGCCAGCGGGGTCCGGCTCCGCCCGCCTTGGCGGACCCGGCGAACTTCTGCACATGGCTTCTTTGCCGCCCGGCAAGGCGCACTCTGGTCAAGCCCGGACTCGGCGCAACCCAGCCACTGCAGCCACCGACGCCCCGGGCAATGAGCCCGCCCCAGAGACACAGCGCGGACCCGGCCAGCATGGCCGACATCTGGCTCCAACCGACCCGGTCACTCGGGGCCTGGCCGCCAGTTGACTCGGCCCGCGTGCCATCGACGACACCGACGCGTGCCACCGCCTCGATCAGCTCGCTCGCTCCCTGGAGGTGGAGGAGAGTGGCGCTATCGGGCCGGAGTGCTTCGGCCCACGCATCCGGGAGGAGCCCTTTCCCAAAGGGTTCGTGCTCCCCCGCGACACCCCCAAGTACAACGGGACCGTGAAGCCAGAAGACTGGCTCACCGACTATACCACGACCATTGGCATCACCGGTGACAATCGCCGTCTCACCGTGCGCTACGCACCGCTCATGCTCCAGGGGTCAGCCCGCACGTGGTTGAACAGTCTGCCGATGGGCAGCATCAACGCGTGGGTCGACTTCTAGGAGGCCTTTGTCCGCAACTTCACGGGGACCTACAAGCGACCCGGTCGCCCTAGCCAGCTCGCCATGTGCGTGCAGGGGCTGACGGAGACCGGTCGCGAGTACCTCGCGCGCTGGACCGAGCTCCGAAACAGCTGTGAGGGCGTCCATGAAGTCCAGGCAATCCAGTACTTCGTCAGCGGGTGCTGAGACGGCACCCTCCTCAAGCACAAGCTCTTACGCTCCGAGCCGGCCACCATGGCCGCGCTCATGGTGACGGCGGACAAGTACGCCAACGCCGACTCTGCCATGACGATCCAGGTGGCGCTGGATGAAGCCGGCAAGGCGAAGCCAGTTCCTCCCCCGAAGCCGGCCGGCGAAAGCAGCCGGCAGCATCATCACCAGAACAACAAGCGCATGGCCGCCCAGCCGGCGCCGTGTCACGACAACTGGCTCATTGCGGCCGCCGAGCCCGCGGCGGACCCGGCGATGAAGCGCTGCCATATCGGCAAGATGGCATGGCAACCCGCCATGAGTTTCAAAGATATGCTCGACGCCCCATGCAACCACCACAGCGGCGCAAGACCCTCCATGCACACGCTTTGGCAGTGCGCCATCACCAAGCGCATCATGAGGGGAGACGTCCCGCCTCCTCAGGCTCCGGCTCCAGCTCCAGGCGCAGGACAACCGCCTCCGCGTCCACTGCCGCCTCCCACTGGCGGCGCGATGCGGAACGACGCCTATCCGGACCAGAATGCGGCCTATGTCGTCTTCACCAGCCTCGGCGATGACAAGCGCAGCGAGCGCCTTCTTCGGCAGGAGGTGAACATGGTTGTCCCGGCCAAGCCGGATTTCATGCACTGGTCGGATCGCCCGATCACCTGGACCCGGGAGGATCACCCAGCAGTCATGCCGAGTCCGGGTGGATACGTCCTCGTCCTCAACCCCACCATCGTTGCACGACGCATAGGCAAGTTCTCCCAAGTCCTCATCAACGGCGGCAGCAGCATCAACATCCTCTACCGCGACACGATGACCAAGCTCGGCCTCAAGGCCGAGGACCTGGTGCCGACCCGGACGATCTTCCATGGCATTGTACCCGGCCTCTCCTTCTCTCCCATTGGTCGGGTCCGGCTCGATGTCATGTTCGGCGACAACAGCCACTTCCGGACGATCTTCCACTTTCGATGACCTGTCCAGCGCATATCATGCATTGCTGGGTCGGCCCGCGCTCGCCAAGTTCGTGGTGGTTCCCCACTACGCGTACCTGAAGATGAAGATGTCGGGCTCCAAGGGCCTCATCACCGTCACCGGCGACTACCGCAAGTCCATGGAGTGCGCCCGAGACGGCGCCAAGTTGGCCGAGTCACTGGTCATTGCCGAGGAGCGGCGCCAGCTCGACCGAATCGTCGCCCTGGCAGGCGAGGCCTCCTCAGCATCGATCCTGACCCCGGAGCCAGCCGACGAGGCTGCCTTCAAGCCATCCAAGGAGACCAAGAAAGTGAAGCTCAACCCAGAAGACCCCAGCTGCAGCAAGTACATTGTCGTAGGCGCCCGCCTCGACAACAAATAGGAATGCGAGCTCGTCGACTTCCTCTGTGAGATTCAGGATATCTTCGCATGGACCCCCAAGGACATGCCGAGTATCCCGAGGAAGTACACCGATCAAAAACTTCACATTTGCAAGGACACCAAGCCTGTCCGTCAACCCCTCCAACGATTTTCGGAAGAGAAGAGAAGAACCATTGGTGAAGAGGTCGCCAAGCTTTTGGCGGCCAACTTCATAATGGAAGTGTTTCACCCCGAGTGGCTGGCCAATCCACTCCTCGTCCTAAAGAAGAACAAGACCTGGCGCATCTGTATCGACTACACCAGCCTTAACAAGGCCTGTCCCAAAGATCCGTTCGCTCTCCCCCGGATCGACCAAGTCATCGACTCGACCGCCGAGTGCGAGCTCCTTTCCTTCCTGGATGCTTACTCCGGCTACCACCAGATCAACCTAGACCCGGCCGATGCCCTGAAGACGTCCTTCATCATGCCCTTTGGGGTGTATTGGTACATCACCCTGTCGTTCGGCTTGAAGAACACCGGCGCCATCTTCCAACGCTGCATGCAGAAATGCCTGCTGCCGCAACTCGGCCGCAACATCCACGTGTACGTGGATGACATTGTGGTGAAGACCAAGCAGCACCTCACGCTCCTCGATGATTTGAAGGAAACATTCGCTAACCTCCACGAATACAAGGTCAAGCTTAACTCGGAAAAGTGCGTCTTCGGCGTCCCGGCCGGAAAGCTACTCGGCTTCCTCGTCTCGGAACGCGGCATTGAGGCGAACCCGGAGAAGATCAAGGCCATCGAGCGCATGCGCAAGCCGGCTCGGCTGCGCGACGTCCAGAAGTTCACCGGGTGCCTGGCATCGGTCATCCGGTTTCTAAGCCGGTTGGGCAAGAGGGCGCTAGCCCTGTACCAGCTAATGAAGAAGACAAGCCCGTTCGAATGGAACAACAAAGCAGACGAGGCCTTCCAAGACCTCAAGCGCATGCTCTCCACTGCACCAGTCCTGGCCGCGCCGACCGACAAGGAGCCGCTGTTGCTCTACATTGCCGCGACCTCGCGGGCGGTCAGCACGGTGCTGGTGGTCGAGCGACCAGAGAAGGGCAAGATCCAAGCCGTCTAGCCTCCAGTCTACTACCTGAGCAAGGTGCTCTCCATCTCCAAGCAGAACTACCCACACTACCAGAAGATGTGTTACGGCGTGTACCTCACCGCCAAGAACCTAAAGCAGTACTTCCAAGAGCACGTCGTCACCGTCGTCAGCACGGCTCCTATCGGAGAAATCATCGGGTGCCGGGATGCCTCTGGCCGGGTCGCCAAGTGGGCGATCCAGCTAGCCGACCACACCATCCTCTACGAGCCCCGCACCACAATCAAGTCTCAAGCCCTGGCCGACTTCCTCGTCGGCTGGACCGAGACCCAATACTTGTTGCCGCCTCCCGACTCGACGCATTGGCGCATGCACTTCGACGGGTCCGAGATGCGACTCGGCTTGGGGGCTGGCATCATACTGTCATCTCCGAAGCGCGACTGGCTCCGCTACGCGCTCCAAATCCACTTCTCTGCCTCCAACAACGTCACCAAATACGAAGCCCTTGTGCACGGCCTCCAGCTTGCCAAGGAAATCGACATCCAACGCATCCTGTGCTATGGCGACTCGGACCTGGTGGTGCAGCAGTGCTCCTGTGAATGGGACGCCCGTGACTTCAACATGGCAAGCTACCGCTTCCTCGTCCAGAAGCTGTCCGGATCCTTCAAGGCCTGCGAGTTCCTCCACGTCCCACGCATGGAGAATGAAGCAGCCGACACTCTCGCCAAGATCGCCTCGTCACGTCAAGCCATACCCTCCGGCGTCTCCCTCGAGCACCCGCGCAAGCCGTCCATCAAGTCATCACCGGACTCCGAGTCCATCCACGTCCCAGACGATCCGGCCGCACCTCAAGCCGGCCCCGGGACTACTGAACCCGGCCCATGGGCTGCTCAGCTTAACCCGGCCACTGTCGACCCGGACCTGGCTGTCGCCATCCCCGACCTGGGGGCTGCTCAACCCGGCTCGGGGACTGCCAACTCGGAACCCACCCTGGTGGTCGTCTTCGCCGTGTTTACAACTCCATCTTGGGCCCTCTCAATATCAGAATTTCTGGAGAACGGGGTTCTCCCCATGGACGTGACCAAAGTTCGACAGGTGTAGCGCCGGGCGTCCGCCTACAGCATCATCAACAACGAGCTCGTCAAGCGCAGCTCCACCGGTGTGTTCCAGCGCTGCGTCGAGGAGGAACAAGGCATCGACATCCTCCTCGACATCCACTAGGGCGAGTGCAGGCACCACGCCACATCGCGATCCCCGGTGGCCAAGGCGTTCCGCCATGGTTTCTATTGGCCCACGGACCTCGAAGATGCCGAGTCGCTCGTTCTCAAATGTGAAGGGTGCCAACGCTTCAGAAAATGCAGCCACCAGCCGGCGTCAGCACTCTGCACCATATCGATCGCCTGGCCCTTCACGGTCTGGGGACTCGACATGGTGGAACCCTTCAAAACCGCTCGAGGCGGCATGATGCACCTACTGGTGGCAGTGGACAAATTCACCAAGTGGATCGAGGCAAGACCAATCAAGAAAGTGGACGGGCCAACAGCCGTCTGGTTCATCAAGGACATAGCGGGGCGCTACGGCATGTCGAACAACATCATCACCGACAACGGCACCAACTTCGCCAAGGGCATGCTCGAGCAATACTGCTTCGTCTCCGACATCCGCCTCGACCTAGCCTCCGTGGCACATCCATAGTCCAACGGGCAGGTCAAGCGGGCCAATGGACTCATCCTGTCCGGCATCAAGCCGCGACTCATCGAGCCACTCATCCGCTCACCCGGCAGCTGGCTTGACGAGTTGCCGGCAGTTCTCTGGAGTCTACGCACCATGCCAAACTGGTCGACCGGGTTCACCCCGTTCTTCCTCATTTATGGAGCCGAAGCCGTCATCCCGACCGATGTCGAGTTTGACTCGACGCGTGTCGCGATGTACACCGAAGCCGAAGCCAGAGAGGCACACGAAGACGATGTTGACCTGCTCGAAGAAGCGCGCCTTCTGGCGCTTAGCCGTTCGACCATCTACCAGCAAGGCCTGAGGCACTACCACAACAAGAAGATCAAGCCCCTCGCATTCTGTGAGGACGACCTCGTGCTCGGACTCGTCCAAGAGCAGGCAGGCCAGCACAAGCTGTCCCCTCTGTGGGAGGGCCCATTCATCATGAGCAGGGCCTTGCGCGATCGCAACGCCTACTACCTCATCGACGCACACAAGTCAAAGAAGCGCAAGAAGGACACCGCCGGCGAAGAAACGACCCGGCCGTGGAACGCGGAACTCCTCCGCCCGTTTTATAGTTAGCCGCACGAGTGTATGTATCATAGCCTTTTGTAAACACATGAAACTATGGGGTCGCCGAACGAGACTCGGGGGCTGCCTTTTGTCAACCAATTTATTGCGTCCTTATTTTTCTGCATCATTTTACCACTGAACACGGCCACCGGTCTGACTCGCTCGACCCGGGGGCTCGGGGGCAGGCCGGCTCGATCGCCACCCCGCCGCCTTACTTAGTGATTCCTGATAAAGTTGGCATGCCACGGTCCCCCACTTCGCCCTAAAACTGCAGATCCAGCTTTAGCTATCGACGGGCAAGCACAATGGGCCAAATCTCCTTTACGCTTCATACACTAAGTCAAAGGCTGCCGGGTCGATCAACCCGGCCCGTCACTCATCAAATGAGTAGCCGCATGACCGGCTGCTCACCAACCGGCTAAGCCGGATTGCCGCCAGCCGGCCCAGTGGGTGTTTCGCTCGCGCTCAACGCTTCTAAGGACCCAAATCCTGAGCGCCCCTCTCGAAGAATCGAACTTCTTGACACGGACCGGAGCCTCGGCCGTCTGACTCGCAGGGGGAGGTTTAAGAGAGGAAAAGCGCATGAAATTGGTTCAGAAAAGCGAAAGGCAAAGAGCAAAAAAGCACTCACGACATTTACCACAAATATTTAAAGGCCCACAGCCCGAGTTCATTACACCCTAAAACCCCCAGTGGGTGGGTGGACCTGCTACTTAACGGATTCTGCATAAAGTGTCTCAGGCATCTCCAGCACCGCGTCGCGATGTCGACGGCTCTCCCCTGGCGGCCTTCGGGTCCGGCGAGGCACCAGTGTCCTCCTCGGCATCCTCGTCGCCATAGACGCCCGTCTCCTCCGAGCTCCCCTCCGGATGATGAAGAAGCAAGCCGTAGTCGTCGCCGTCCATGACCCTGCCGTCTTCCGTCCTCTCCAGATGGAACTCGTCGTGGAAGGCGAACTCGGCAATGTAGCTGGCCCGGGAGGAGATCCGGCCGGCTTGCTCCTGCAGCAACTGCTCCGAGACGGCACGCTGGCTCATCAGCGCGTCCAGCTGAAGATTCGAATGCCAAGACAGCGTGAACCGGAGCGCCATCTCAGCACCGGAACAAGCGGCAGAAACACGCCACTCGCCAAGACGGTCCGGACCCATCTCCAACCAACGCACCAGGCGCGAGAAGCTGCTCGGATGGACGGAGTCCGGCCATAGGGCCTCCATCATCGCGGTGCCGGCCCGGGACAATCGCTTCATCTGCGTCCCCAGGACCCGCATGCGGGCCTCAGCAGCGGTGATGATCTTGGGGAAGGTCCAGGCCGTCCGCGGATCCGTCCAAGACCCAACAACGTCGGTCGGGTCGCGCTGATAGTGGACGGCTTCCTCCGCCAGCCGCTGCATCTCTTGGAAGGCCCCTGTCGCAAAGGAAGAAGCAAGTTAGAAGAAGAACAACAAGGAAGAAAGGTCAGGTCCCGACCCGCCAAACTACAAGAAACAACACTTACTGGAGAAGGACTCTTCCAGGTGCTGCACCTCAAGCAACATACCACGCCGCTCCCGCTCCATGGTGCGGTCGCGCTCCCCGAGTGCCTTCTCCAGATTGGCCGTCTTAGCAAGGGCCGCCTTCAGCTCGGCGTCCTTGTCTTCGGCCGCCTCGCAGCGACGGGCCTCATCTTGACAGGCCCCCTCAGCCTCGGTGGCCTGCTCCCGCAGGCGATCCACCTCGGCCTGGAGCCGGCCCTTGTCATCGGCCAGCTGGCCCCAATGCTGGTCCGCCTCAACCAGGGCCTGGTGTGTCTCCACACCCCTTGGTGGCCTCCGCCTTAAGGAGCTCCACCTCGGCCTCGAGGCGGCTCTTGTGACCTGCCAGCTGCTCATGTAGCCGGTTGGCTTCATCAAGAGACCGTCGGGCCACGGCCGCCTCTGCCCTCGCCTGCGCCGCCTCGACACCAAGACGGCCGGTGTCGGCAACAAGCCGGTCGTAATGATGACCGACCCGGAGCAGTCGAGTTCGCCAGGACAGCACTCCGGCTGTGAAAAAGAAGGATTCAATAGAAGAAAAAAGGCAAGACTTAAGATTTGGCCCAACTATTACACAGTTGGCCCGAATCTCGGGGGCTACACCCAGTGGCTGCGCTAGGGCGCCCCCACTAGAAAAAGAGCACAAGAGTACCTGCAGCGACGCGAAGCTCTTCCTCCTTGACGGCAAGTTGCTCCTTGAGCTCCAAGTGCTTGCTCAGAAGATGGTTGAAAGCGGCAACCCAGAAGGCGTCAAGATGCTGAAAAAGACAGAAGTCAGAGCAAGGCCAACGTTCTAAAGATTCGACCCAACTACTACGTAGTTGGCACAAACCTCGGGGGCTACACCCAGTGGGTGCGCTCGCGCGCCCCCACAAAGAAGAAATTTCAAGAAAAAAGAAGACTTACCAGAACGGCGTGCTCCAGGTCACGTGTCCGCTCCACCTCGGCCTGGGCAAAGGCCTCAAGCTGCTCCGTCCGGCCTCGCAGGCGGCGTCCAGTGCCACCTCCTCCGGGGTCTGAGGCCCGAAGACGGCGGTGCCCCCGCTCCACGCGGGCTGCGGCACGGCAGCTCGGCGCCCTCCCTGCCGGGGCACCAAGGCATGCCCCCCGCTGGCCGCTTGCGACGCGGCCAGCAACTCCTCCGACGCCCCCCGGCACCGGCTACCTGGGCGGCCTCCTCCAACACCTTGCGTCGCCACCTCCGGCCCGGCTGCCTGGGCGGCCTCCGGCACCGCCATCCGCGGCACCTCCTCCAACAGCAGCGGTGCCTCCGGCACCGCCGCCCGCGGCGCCTCTTCCAAAACAGTGCCGCCTCCACCACCATCAGCCCCCACGCGCACGACCACATCGGCCCGTGGCGGGGTATCACCCCCCACCTCCACGACCTCCTGGTCGAGGATCACCACCTCAGCTCGGCCTCCCCGGTCGCGCTCCCTCACCGATGATGGCTCAAAGACCGTCGCCACCACCACCGTGCCATCCGGCATCTCGCGCCAGGCTGGCTCCGCGCCGGCTTGCGCCCATACCGTCGCAGCGTCGGTCCAAGCATAGACCGGCGCCGCCTCCAGCTCCGCCTCGGCCCGTTCCTGTCCCGCCAGGCCAAGGCTTCGGCGTCGTTCGGGTCCAGGCCGAGGTCCGAGTCGCCCTGTCCCTCCTCCTCGGCCTGGCCGGCGAGGTCGGACCGGCTCCTGCGGAACGTGGCCCCTTCGGCGGCCGCGGCCTCCGCCGCCGCCCTTGCCAGCGCGATTGGCGACCTGAAGAAGAATGCAGAATAAGCCAAAAACGAAGACAAGTCCAGCTCAACAATCCGGACGCGTGCAGAAGATGAAACTTACCCCGTCAAGACCGGGACTGGGGTCGGCCTCCCACCGCGCCTCCTCTTGGCCGGCTTCCCGGGCTCGGCCGGTTCCGCCGGGCGCTTCAGGGCCCGGGGTTGCGGCGCGACACTGTCTTTTCCATGCGGGTGGCTCGACGCCCATGCGAGGACCCGGCTCCGCCCGTGTGGCCGCCTCCCCCGCCCAACACCGCTACACCAACAATCAGCGTCAGCGTCACCCGCACCACGACATGATCAATAATTCAAGACAAATGAAGAAAGAAAGATACAAGACTTACCTGCGCGACGCCCAGCGCCGGCGTCGGACTCGGCCACCTCCTCGCCGCCATGGGCCGCGGGCTCCTCTGGCGCCACCGGCGCCACCTGCGACGGAGCTCGGGCATAAGGATGCCGAATCGCGTTCAGAAGTACCTCCCGCGTCGCGTTGGGACGAATGAGAAGATGCGCGGCAGCAAAGTAAGAAGACCAGACACTCACCTGCGGCGCCGGGTTCGACTGGCTGTACGGCGCCTTGCCGAACCGCCAGTCCTCTCCAAGGTTCGCCTTGGAGATGTCATTCACGCCGCGCACGACCTGCTCCGCGGACAGCTGTGTCGACCCCATGCGGATGGGGTCCTGAAGGCCGATCATTTCACCGATGAGGCTGGAGCGCCTCTGAAGCGGAAGGACCCGACAAGTGATGAATGCGGCAAGGAGGCCGGTGCCAGTGAGCCCCTCCTGCATCCTCATCACCGTCACCCGCTCGCAGAGGTTGACGATCTCCTGCGACGGGCGCTGGAGCAAGTAGCCCCAGTTTGTCTTCGCCCGCGGCGATGCAATGGCGAAAAGCGGAAGATTGATATGGTCCACGCCGAGGTTGCGGATGTAGAAGGAGTTCTGCCACTTCTTGGCAGAATCCTCCAGCGGGATCTTGGGGAAATCCCCCGACCGCTTTGAGATGACGGCGGTGCCGCAGTCGGCGAACTCCCCGACCGATGGTCCCTGTTGCTTCAAGGAGAAGAAGCGCGCCCAGAGGTCGATCGTGGGCTCAACCCCCAGGTACCCCTCGCACAGGGTCACGAAGCCGGAAAGTTGGACGATGGCGCCGGCGCCAAGATGGTGCGGCTGGAGCCTGAAGAACTCCAAGAACGCACGAAAGAAGGTGCTCGTCGGCAGCCCAAACCCGCGCTCAAAGTGTGTGAGGAAGACCACGTGCTCCTGCCCCTCGGGCCGGGATCTCTGCTCACCGCATGGCAGGCGGACGCCGACGTCCGTCTCCCGCGACAGGCGCCACGAAGCTCTAAGCTGGGTGATGTCCTCGGTGGTGACGTTGGAGCCCATCCAGGAGCCCGACGGTAGCTCCATGGACAGAAAAAGGAATAAAGAAGATGGACGAGGAGGAAGCTCTGCTCAGGGCGGCAGGCGCAGCTGTGCGTCATTGGCTTAGAGTAGAGCAAGAGCGGGAGGACAGGAGGGCGTGAGCGAGAGTGATATCCGCCGCCCCTTGCCCCACTCAATTTATAACCCTCGGTTCAAACGTGGGGGAGTGGGATCGTCTGCACGCACCCGTTCCACTACCCCACAATAAGTGCGCACGTACACACGCAGTAACTGCCCGGGAAAGAGCAACCAACCCCCGGACGCCGCAATAAATCTGTGCGCATGGACCAAGGGTGCGCAGAGGCGGGCCTCGGCCCGTTGCCCGGTACCGTCACGCGCGTGGCCTATCAGGCCCCTCCGACTTTTGGGCACCACGTGGTGCCTGCACGAAGCTCGAGGGATTGCCTCAAGATTCGACGGACTCCTCGGTTCCCGCCACGGCCGGGATGCCGCTATCCGGTTTCCGAGAAAACCATCACACAGTGGGTGTTGCTGGATCCGACGCTCGCAGAATCCACCTTGCTCAAGGGGGAAACTACGAAGGCCCACTCATCTGAAGACAGCGGACCATCACAGCTTTAGGGACTACTGTCGGGGGGATGAACCCCGGGCAGGCAATGGAACCCGGATCCTTTTCAAAAAATGGCGGGGACCACATTGCCCCGCGAACCAGCACGCGTCTGGCCTGGTCGCTCGACCCGGCAAGGCCCGCAACCCGGCCAAGCTCTCCAACCCGGCAAGGTATGTCGACCCGACCGCAACAACTGGCGCAAGACGACTCAACCCGGTGCAACGAAGGCTTCCCCAACAAGCAGACCACACCCGTGGCGTGCACGGCAACTCAGCCACGGGTCAGCTCCCTTCCCATCCAGGCCGTATGATGGGATGAGACTTCAATCACCGATGACCAAGACAACAGTGCTTCCGCCCATGCCTATGGTCAGCCAGAGCGTGCCAATAGTGCCCCTTACCTACCCGCTGACCAGGGCTGGCGTGGCAACAGTGCTCCCGCCCTCACCGCCGACGACAACAAGCGGCAACCTGACAGAGAGCACTGTACACGACTTGACTCGGCCACGCCCTGACGATCGACAAGACGGCGCATAGTCCCCCTAGGCACGCGGGGCCTGCACCTAGGGGAACCAGCCGAACCGCAGGCCCTCAAGCGGGACCCAACCCGGTATCCCGGACACCGACAATACGGACCCACCGACTCGGCGTATTACCATTGTAACCCTGGGTGGGTTGATCTATAAAACCCCCCATGCATGTTATGTTATCATCTTCTGTCCTCACAAACAAATTCTTCAAGGTAACTAACAAACCATGCATTGTTATATACTCGTGTTCTGTGGGAAATTTTTTGTGAGGATATTATTCTAGCCATTGATTGCTGAAGGGCGAATATAGGTATGTACACATGGTAAGCATTACAGGATTTCACTACTTCCAAATATAGAGTTCTCCATATGCACATTTACTTCCTTAATGTATGGTTATATGAAACCAACAGCGTGGTGCATGTTTCTACATCATGTAAATGAGGGAACTAACATGGCCATTGATACACACTCATATTTTGTAGTAGTATATAGATTACTATAAAATAAGGAGAATATCCACATATTCCTAACTGTTTGATTATTCAGGGGTACAAATTTGCTGTAATGACATGGTCAGAATCGCATGAATTAACTCATTCCAAATATAGCTGATTTACAGCGTCTCTAATACATTGCCATAGTTCTACTCAAATTTTGCTCAAACAGGGATATGCCAATCATCACAAAAAGTTCAAACAGTGTCCTGGCGTCATCATTAACATGAGACCGAAACAACTTACACGTGCCATCCGAGCAATACGTGGTGCCATCTACTTTGTCGATCGCGTAGATGATGCCATTGTGTTCAATAGCATCACAGAAATGTGTATTAGCTTTGATGATGATCCACTGCGAGTTGGGTTGTCTCCAGTAAAGAAGGCAACGGCGTAAAGATAGGCGAGTCTGTGGTCGAAAAAGGCAATTAGCTTGAAGTCTGCGTAATTCGCATGTCGTGTGGGCACTTGGAAGATTACAATCTTCTGCAAAACAAGGTCCGTCCAACTGACGTGGTAATTTAGATGGCTTGGACCGCGATGGTAAAAGTCTATATAATCCAACGGAGGAAGGATAATTTCATGGGAGGTCTAGAAGTTCACGAGCACCAAATTTTTACCATCTTCTCTGAAGGCAGCCGTCCAGTGGGAATTCATGCCGACCTAGTACATACCTGCCAAGAGGTTTCGGGCAATGGTGATCGGATCGAAGTCGAGGGAAATGATGTACGGCGACCCACTACATACCTGCAAAGAAGTTTCGGTTAATGGAGATCGGATTGTAGTCGAGGGGCATCATGTACGCCTCCGTATCATGGTGAGCCAATCTCGCAAGACCAGATAGCAGCAAGCAGGGTGTCTTGAAAAGCTTAGGCCTCGCTTCGACGATGGCCGTGTGCATGTCCCTCGAGCATGCAGCCAGCCGTAGGGCGCTCAACATATCCATACACGAACAACAGAGGTCGAGGATGTCTCTGGGGAGATTGCTCCAATCGTGGCTCATATGGATGCTATGCGGTTCGCGTTCGGCCATGGTGGAGTTTGGAAGGTGGGGTTTTTTGGGGGCTTGATTTACGGGGGAGAAGGCTGTCGGTGCTGGAGCAGCTAGCGAGGGAATAGTGGTACTGGGGGAGGCGAGTGAGGCGACGGTACATGGGGGCACAGTGAGATGGAGACGGAGACGGAGATGGAGATGGAGATGGAGTGGTGCTATGGGAGGGGGGAGGGAGACGAGGCGAGGCATGCTAATGTGTTATACAACGGCGGTGATAGACTGCACAGTGCATAGGGTGAGGCTGACTTTGGTAACCCGAACACGCCGCCTGGAATAGTGTCAGGCGCAGGGTGTTGTCACTTCACTGTGAGGACCAGATGAATAGTATTTTGACCATCAAGTGTACCATAGTTGTACTACTACTACTAGTAGTAGGAACATGAGTACTCCAGTACTGTATACCGGAAATAGGTCTACATGCTAGCATGCATGTTCACTTCATCCTCCAAGTATCATCCATATTGCAAGCAGAACCAAATTCTCGTGCATGCGGAAGCACGAAGATGGGCCTTCGATGAGGATAACCATGTACTCCCTCCGTCTAGGTGAGTGCAACCTAGGTGGCTGTAGATTGGACGAGAAAGAGCATCGGGACGAGCAAAACTTCCAACCACGACACTTTTACAAATGGAAGCAAAATCAGCAATTAATACATAGTTATAAGGATGCCTTTTCAACTCTCCAAGCAGGCCCAATCAACGCCCTACCGCGATGCATGCAGTGGTCGTTCTGGTGTATCAACGATGGCATGCAGATCATTCCACACTTGAGAAGAGGAAAAATGGAAAGGTAGAACGCGACAGCAGAGGAAGAGAACGCTGGCTAACGAGGCTGGGAGGGGATCGAGCAAGAAGTTAATGTTCCATGCCTAAAGGTTTTGGGAAAACCTGATTTTGATAAGGTGACTTACTCACCTAGACGGAGGGAGTATTCCTTAACCAGAGAATGTTGTGTCTCCCACGCACGCGCCAATATCCATCTGAACCAGCCATGACACATTTTTTTATCTGTTTGCATAGGTCCCACCTATTAGGAAGGATGGGCACGTACACGAACAGCTACGACTCCTCAGTCTACCCGCATAGCCTTTTCGTTTAGTCTACCTAGCCGTCTAATCAACTGCTTGCACGCCACTTCTCCCATTTACTTCTCCATCAGGAACCGATTTTCCTCGGCTTCTTCACCTCCACTTCCTCTTCATTTGCATCCAAACCCCACTGCCTTCACATTGTTTTAACCTATTTAAATAATCATCTAATACTTCAGTTAGACTAGCCAACTAATCCTAATTCTCCAAACCATAGCCCTCTATTCCAGCGGTTCCAAATGGCGAAAGAGATCGAGATGCAGGTTTTTAGCGTCCAACATGTCCTCGTCGAAGGCTCGTTGAGCATACTTGCCACCGTCACCGTCCACCCAAGGGTTGTTCGGAAGTGGATCAACAATGTATCCAACTACCTCGAAAAGGTAGAGAAGAGGGTCATCGGTCTCGACGCAAAGTACACGGAGCGTGCCATTGGGAGGATCCAACGCGCCGCCGTCCTTCAGCTGTGCCTCGAAGATGATGTTTTGGTGTACCACATCACACACGCACCCTCCATACCAGGTGAGCTTCACGATTTCTTGTCTCGAGAGGACATATACTTCTATGGGGCAGCCATCGAAGTGGACAAACAGAAGCTGGAGCCATACAACCTTGATTTGAAAAGCATCACTGACCTACAAACCAGAATCAAAATTCCTGTAGAACATTGTGATAAATAGACACCATCCCTATTCAACGTAGAAAATTTTGTGCTCGGTACAAATCTTCAGAAGGGTGACGAGACGGTGGCATTAAGGTCGTTTGGATGGGAGAATTATCCCTTGACATACGAGCGGATAAAATATGGTGCCCTCGATGCTCGTGTGAGTTTCGAGATAGCTGCAAGGTCCAAAGAGCTTGTTGTGAAGCCGTCTCCCACAGAAAATGAGAACAACAACAAGAAGAAGAAGAAGAAGAAGAAGAAGAAGAAGAAGAAGAAGAAAAGGCTGCACCAGCAGGAGGGCATTATGGATGGATGAACTATTTCCCCTCTTGTAAAAAAATTATTCCCTCTCAGTGTATATTGATATAGATGGACTATTTCGATGGTGTGCATGTCTTTGGAACAAAGTAGTAGCATGGATCCGCTTGAATATAAGGAACTATTTATCCGCCTAGCTTTCTATACTACTCCTTAAAGTGATCGGTATGCAATGCATGTGTCCGTAGACATGACAACTTGTCCATGGAAGTTCAACTACGATGACCATCACGTTTCATCCACTGCCACTCGCGATTCCCACGATGCTGCTCCAACCAACGGCACCACGTCCCCCGACGTGCGCCTCACCCCTCTCGGCCGCATCGCCCCTCTGCCTTTGTGTGCATGACATGTGGGCCACCTAAAATGTGGCAAGCATCAAGTTTCTACCACAGCCACACGCGATTCCCATGACGCCGCTCAAACCCATGACACCACACGTCCCCCGACCTGCGGCTCACCCCTCTCAGCCCCACTGCCCCTCTGCCTTCGGGAGCATTACATGTGGACCAGTCACCTATTGGGTCCTCATGTTATTGACTCAAAGGCAGGTGTAGTAAGGCGTTGAAGCTCAGTCCCGAGGGCCCTGAGAGGGAAATGTAACTCTTGCGCTAGGACTTGTGGTGCTACCGCTGCATGAAGTCATGCCAAACTCAAGATTTGTTTCATTACTATACATGCACGCAACGATTTAATGGACATTGTAATCTCAACATGTGACGGGGAGCTCTAAATTTGAATTTGAAACTTATAGAACGAAAAGATTCAAAAAAATAAACTAGGAGAGAGGGAGTATATCGTAGGATGTGTCCCATACGAAATAAGTCCCCTGGTTTGTCACCGCACAGATGCGGTTAGAAAGTAGCACAACGTCTTTGTACCCGTACGGCAACAAATCGGCCGTAGACAGCATGGTCCGCCTTTGACCGCCATGTGCAAGGTTCGTGCTATCTTATTCAATCTCACCGTGGTTCCATCGTACCAATTCATGCGGTGGCCCGTTGCATGGCGGATCCTAATGTTGGACAAAGGTTCTACGGGAACGGTGTCACCATTGTAAATGTTGTGCAAATTGATGTTTGTACCCTCCCGTACATATGCAAGCCAATCTCCACTCGCACCGAGCATAACCTGTGAAACAGTGGGCAGGGGGAGACTTAGGAAATGGACACGGAAGTAGTCTTTAGAATGCATTTACTATGTGATCAAATTCATCTTACCTGCTCATCGGAGGAAATCTGAGCGCCCCTCAACATCGGCATCTCAAGGGGCGTCAACTTGCAACTACGGCCACGCTGCGCTGGAGAGACCCGCAAGTAAACATCCTCGTGCGTTCCACGGAACATCAAGATGCATTTGTATGAGTAGCTTATCTTGTGAGAGAAAAGGATGAACGAGGGAACGCCTCTAGAGATAGAGATAGACACTACTACTACCAATGTGCTGGCCCGTGCGTTGCAATGGATCCAAAGTAGTAGAATAATACTTGTTCACATGCTTGAAATATAAACACTCTAGTTTTGATATACATGTGTCAACAGACATGACAGCTTGTCCATGGAAGGTGAACCACGACGACCATCACGTTTCTTGTTTCTACCACTGCCAGACCCACACGCGATTCCCATGATGCCGCTCCAACCCACGGCACTACGTCCCCCGATGTGGACACGGATCCTCTGACGTGGCTATCACTGCCTTACCCTGCCTTTCCTTCGCTGCCAGGTGGGACCCACACTTGGGGGTCCCACATGTCAGTGACATAATGGTAGGATTGTTCATGTCAGGGGATCCTCATCCCCCCGATGTGAGCCTCATCCCTCTCAGCCCCACCGCTCCTCTGCCTTTGTGTGCATGACATTTGTGCTAGCTAAACTGCGGCGACCATCAACTTTCTACCACAGCCACACCCGATCGAACGCAGTTTGCCTGCTCTGCTGCTGTGCTCTGACCCATACTCCCGCACCATCGAATTTTCATCCAGCAGCTATGACCCATTTCGTCCCGGGCATCAATGCTCAGCTGGAGTATTTCTGTACTACATGTAGTACCTGCCAGTGTGGCCATCTACGCCTCATAACACCCCAACGCCTAGCTGTGGCACCCTCGCCACAGCCACACCACCACCGGCCGGTTCATCTTGAACGAGTGAGTCGCGAACCACGCCACCACCATGAGAATGACATGTGGGCTAGCCGCATTTAAGGTCCGCATGTCATTGACTCATAGGCCATGCTCTAAGCCACTGAAGTTTGGTCCCGTGGGCCCCGAGAGGGAAATGTAACTCCGGCGGCAGGCCTTGTGGTGCTCCCACAGTACGAGCTCGTGCCAAACCCGGAATTTGTTTCTTACTACTACCAACTACTAGTAAGGTCCACGTGCATTGCACGCATGAAATTCTGGTGGTTTGTGCATTATGCTTCTACATGTGGAGTCTTCTAGATTCTACATGTGGCAAAATCTACTGGAATGTAGATCATATCCAACGACCAGTAGTGCTCGGATTTGCCATCTTTGTACCATCGAATTGGCTTCATCCAGCGACCAACTTTCAAAGTTATTCACACACTATATAGGGGTATAGATATAGATGTTTGGTTTGCAGCCTAAGGTTGCCACACCTAAGCTTAGGCGTTCCACACTATCTTAGGCATGTGTTTGGTTCATTCCTACACTTGTGGCTTGCCACACTTTTCTAGCTACATGGTCCACATGTCATAGACTCAACTTCTTGCCAAATCTTGCCACACTTGTTGTGGCCATTTTGTTAGCCACAATTTTTGTGGAAGACACAGGGGTTGTTTGGTTTTAGGCCTAGCAATGCCACACTTTATCATACAATGTTGCCAAACTTGCCTAAGGTTAGGGGCTCTTTTGTTTGTGACTAAGGGGCTGTTTGAATTGTGTCTATCTTTGCCATATATTGCCACATGATTTTTGCCACACTTGCCTTAGTTGAGTTGCTCAAATTGTGTTAGCCACACTTTGGCTTGCCTAAGGGAATCTTGCCACAATTTTTGTGTCTATGACATGTGGGGCTCACTGCCCATAAAAAATCTTTGCCTTAGGTGTGGCTAGAACCAAACACCTACCTAACTTGGTCAAACTTGCCTAAGGTTAGGTGTGGCAAAGTGTGGCAAGGTGTGGCTAGGAACCAAACAACCACTAAGATTGCCAAAGATTTCCACATGTAAGGTTAGGAAAGTTTAACTAACTTAGGTGAGTGTTTGGTTCAAGCCACACCTTAGGCAAGGCACACTAAGGCCCCACATGACATACACACAAAAAATGTGGCAAGATTCCCTTAGGCTTGCCAACTTGTGGCTCTTATTTTGAAGAACTAACTTTGCCTAAGCTTAGTTTTGGCAAAGTTAGTCATGAATTAAGTTCAACCATGGAGTCTTCTAGATTCTACATGTGGCAGAATCTGCTAGAATGTAGATGATATCCAATGGCCAGTAGTGCTCGGATTTGCCATCTTTGTACCATCGGATTGGCTTCATCCAATGACCAACTTTCAAAGTTTTTCACACACTATATAGGGGGTATAGATAAATATGTGTCGGCACGTTGCAATGGATCCAAAGTATATCTATTTAGTGGAGTGCACTCTAAACACATTATCTATTTATTTTTCTCTAACCTTTCGTAGGCATGCAACCAAGCCACATAAGCTTCGTGGGTGCCCCCCACATCATATTATTCATACTATGTTGACTGAAAAAAGATAAATCACCCAAAACAAGATCTTCCCGTTTTTTGTTCCTACGATGTTGTGTCGTGCATGTACCTACTAGTTGTATAGTGGTAGTACTAGTTGGATAGTACAAAATTCTCCTACTCTATCAACGAGCCCCATCTTGACACCAAATTTCTTGGCTTCCGTGCTACAGCTAGATCTTCCCCTCGTTTCTGTTTTCCAACCCGGCGGAGGGCATGGTGCGGTTTGCCAATAGTCGGTTTGCTCAATGGCGGTCCCACATGAAAGTGAAAATGCTAGGCAACATGCCTTCCCAAGCTATGTGTCGTGTCGGATGGGCCGTGGAGAACTCCCAATTCCCAGGTGTGTGGGGGTGCGACGCGAACGCGGCAGGCCTTTTCCTTTTACTAGCAATGTGCCCGTGCGTTGCGACAGATCCAAAGTAGTAGAATAGTAGTACTTATTCACAAACTTGAAAGAAATCACTCTTGTTTTGAAATACTCCTAATATATTCCTCCCTCCGTTCCTAAATATTTATCGTTTTAGAGATTTCAAATGGACTATCACATACGGATTATATAGACATATTTTGAAGTGTAGATTGACTCATTTTGCTCCGTATGTAGTCACTTATTGAAATCTCTAGAAAGACAAATACTTAGGAATGGAGGGAGTACTTTTCACTCAAAATATATTTCTCAGGCTGTTTTGATGAGGTGAGGGAGGGATGTGGTTGCTTTCAAGATAATAAGGGGTTTTGTGCAAATTGGAGCAGAGAAGTGGGCCATTGTTGCAAAAATGCCACAACTTACCTCACAACCATTAGATGCAGATCTAATGGTCAGAAATGACGGATGGCAGACACACCACCATCACCAACTGAGTCTTTTATAGGAGTAGGAGTAGAGAAACATGTATAAATTGTAACATTTGGTTCTGCCCCTTGCCACGATCGATAGATAGAAATAACGATTGGAAATTCTAGGGAGGGGCTATTTCCGCCAGATAAGCAGGGTACGTAGTAGCTAGGTTGGCGCATCGTTGGTTTGGTCACACGCGGTACGACATGTTCTAGTGTTTCTAGCAAGATGCCCGCGTGTTGCACGAAGTTGATGGAAAAGGTAAGCACAACTTATAAATTGACGGATGGAGTACTAGTTACAATGATGCATATAATTAAGCAAAGGGATCGCACATGTCAGTATTGACTGGAACGAGAATGCAACAACACAATAAGAATTAAGGCCGCGATGATGCGATCATAGTGGTGGTTACAGAAGGCAAGAAGAAAGATGCATCCATCAATGTACGACCTCCTCCTCCTCAACTTAGTGCGCCGGGCCACCAACCGGCGGCTAAGGAGCAGCGGCTTTTGTGGCAAGGTCAAGGTGCTTCTCAGCAAAGGCATCCAAGGCTTCCAGCCGTTTGAGGAAGGCCAACGTTGTAGCGTCCTCACTAGCCTTGTAGATATCTATGTACACGATTTGCTCGTACACATGGATGTGTAGGTCGACAAATTCTTGCAGGGTGAGGCGCCTCGTGGCGAGCGCGACCTCCTGGTGGACATTCTTAGTGGCATCGGCGGACAGTCGCAGGGCCACCAGTGCTTGAAAGAGGTTCCGGCCATGGAGCCTGATTAGGTTGGAAGGCAATGAGGAGCCCGAGTGCGCGTGCTGGAGGAGTACGGCGATGTCCTCCGCGAGCTTCTTGAGGACGGTGAACTTGTTGCTGGTGGTAACGATCATCTGGTCCAACTGAGAGTCGTAGTTGGCGTCGACGGTGGCCATCCACTAGCCAATCTCCAACACCGTCTGGAGACGATCCTCGGTGCCATGCCGCAGGCCGGCGTGGTGGATCATCTGGCACAGCCGCTGGCCGCTCGCGCACATCGCTGCCATGGGTCTGGAGTGAGCTCTTTTGCGCTTGGTGTAGGTGCTTCGGCAAATGCTTAGGTGCGTACGATGTGGTAGATGCATTGGAATGGAGGGGCGCCTTTATATGAGGGCAAACTGCGTTGCATTCACATCGTGCAACCTCTTTTTCCAGTCCTCTTCCCATTACTTCCCTCATGCATTAATTGAAGGAGGATGCATTGGCCGTTCAACATTTCGGGAACCGCTACCCTCTCTCGTCTGCATTAAAGCCGTATCGCGCGCCGCCCGCTGTCAAATCGAATACTCCCTCCGTCTAGGTGAGTAAGTCATCTTACGAAAACCAAATAGTCCCAAAACACATAGGCACGGTGCATTAACTCTCACGTTGTTTCTTATTTTTGACATAAATAGAGGAATCAACCAATAAGAGATGTGGGGCTTGTATGCTTTTAATGACTTGAGACTATCAAACATGACATGCAGTGGTCAGTTTGTTGCACGCAATGATATTAATTAGCAAATAAACATTAAGTTTTCTCGTTTTCCTCTCCACCTTGGTCACGGTGCACAATCTAAGGCTACTCATAGTGGGGAGTATCATACACTAGTATCATATGCATGATACTAGTGTATGATACTACCTCCATAGTGCATAGTATCATAAAGTAGTATCATAGATGATCATATACATTGCCATGCATGACATAAAGTAGCATATCATTTAACATGATACGGTATCTACCTATGTTACTCTAACCCTCTCTCTATTCCTTAATTGTGTGCCACATAAGCATGTTTGCTAGTCCCAAGTGCATGTTACCGGTTATGTTACTCCCACTATGGCCACCCTAAGATGACTTATTCACCTAGACGGAGGGAGTGTACTGTACTATTTAAAAGTCGAGGGCGGGGCTTTTCCTACGCGGTTGGCGGGGCAGTTCCGCCTAGTTGGTTCGACAGAGATGTGAGAAGATGAGGGAGTAGGCTGCTGCAAACGTAGGGATGTGTGATTTGACAGCGAGTTACTGCTGGACAGGTGGGGCCCCATGATTTGACTTGCTATTATCATTTTACCTATGGCACTACGACCGGCGTGAGCCTCCCGATTCCTGACCACCTCCATACAAGTGCCTCTCCTAATGCTCCACCATGTAGAGGCTAGCTCTTGCATGAGAGCCCACTTCTCCGCTTTTTCCTTGCCTCTTTCCTCCACATATGCAAAAATGCCATGTAAAGCGGGCTTATAGCCCACTATTGTACTTGATCCTACATGTGCTAAGCTTGCCACATAGGCATAAAGTCTGATGTGGCAACTTAATTAAGAAGAGAGAGACTAGTTTGGTGACCCAAGGAAGAAACGGTGATAAGCGCATGTACCTAGGTGAAAAGACAATTTTGAGTCTATATCTAATTAAATGAAGAAAACTTAGCAACAAAAAACTAAGCACCTATGCATTGGGGACTTGATTGCTAATCCATTTAATGCCCTTAGCACCTCATCTAAGCACCATTTCATTGGAAGAGGTCACTCCTTGGCAAATGCAATAAATACTACGAAGAAGGAGATAGAGAGAAGTAAAAAAATACACTTACAACCAACCTTATAACTAACCTTGTTGTAGTATGAGTGACTAAGTGATGACTATGTATGACATGCCAACATCAGATAGCCTAATGCACTATGTTAAATCTCCAAGGGCGCGACCACGTGAGCGACGCGACGGTCGTGGTAGGCGCGACCATGATACGGGCTCCTGACAGCCCTTGGATCTGAGATCGAATGGTCGCATGCTAAGTTGCTGGAAATTTGCAGAATAACCCTCCAGGATAGGATATTCACCCATAGGTCTAGAATCACGCCATGCAACTATTCAATCTCAGATCCAAGGGATCTCGGAAGCCCGTATCACGAGAGAATGGAAAGCCACTACCCTGCCGTTCGCACACTGGCAGCTCGCTCCTAGCCATCCCATCCTTTCACATTACGGCAGCTCCACTAATCCTAACCCTCCTCCCAAATCCATGGCGTCCCAAATCTCCATGATCGACGGTGAGTACAAGGTTAGAACCATCACCGTCGATGAGATCGAAGTCATCTACACCCGTTCTTCCGTGATGGTGAAAGGATGCCTTGTTCGCTTCATATGCATGTTCGAAAACTCAAATATTGAGTGGGTCACTAGGCTAGATGTTGAGTACACCACAGTCATGGGACGAGAGAAGGATCTAAAGGAGGAAGAGAGGAAGAAGCCCGCCGTGATCCAGGTTTGCATGCATGACTTATGCTTGGTCTACCACATATGCCATGCTGACATTGAATGCCAGGATTTTAAGAACTTCCTCAAAAGCGACCTAGTCAAATTCGTTATTGTAGACTTTACGAACGACGAAAGAGTCCTGGGTCGGATAGGCCTCATTGTAGGCAACCCCTTCGACCTCCAGAAGAATCGGCTGCCGCCCTCCAGTGATCACCCTTCAATGCTGACCCTGGCAGGAGCCATGGTTCATCCTTCATACGGTAAATTGGAGAAACCTCATTACACGTTTCATCGTCATGCATGGTAGCAGAATGTAATAGATATAGACCACGTCCACTACGCTGCAATGGATGGCTACCATTGTTTCAATATCTACAAGGGTTGGATGAAGAGCAAGAGGCAAGTGTGCGGTTCAAGCAAAGAAGTATTGGCCAAGAGGAAGAGGGACAAGGACGAAGTCGAGGACGTGGACGAGGACTCCGAGTAAGGTGGCAGTGTTGTTGCTCATGGTGGTTCTAATGCAATGTCTATCGGATTAGTTGCATAGTTTAATTTCAGGTGTGCTTAGTTTAATTTGAGGGGTGTGTTGTGCTGAGCCCCCAGCAGAACTATGTTATGTTTCTTCTTGTTGCTTTAACTCTTCAGTACGTACATACTAGTATTTCTTTAATAGAATTTAGCACCCCATTTAAGCACGTACTAGCTTTTTTAATAGTACTATATGCATAATTTGGTGACGAGCGCTCTCTATATGTACAACCTTTTTTTTAATTTCATGTTTTTCTCCATGGTGCAATCCATCGATACTACTACTATACAAAAGTGGAGTATACATTTTTTAAAAGGCTAGAGGGCGGGGCAGTCTAGCTTGGTCGGTTTCACGAGAGGCAAGGGCCTTTCTGATTTGACGACTCATTACTGCTGTCAAATCGAATAGTACTGCGCTGCCCACTGCACGCCCGGCTGAACACGCTTCCTCGCCTCCATCAAACCCCTCCGGTAAACCCGCATGCAAACCGAGAATCCTACTCCGGCCACACACCCGTTCATCAGCGGGCCCGAATTAAACGCAACACCGGGTGAGCTCCTCCCGTCCGCCCTCAGTTTAAATGAGGCCAGACGCTAGCCAAGCTCGTACCGTCCACCCTCTATTTGCACGAGGCCAGACAGACAACATGCAAGAATCGCACCCCTCCGCCGCTCCCCCATCTCCTCCTTCACCATTTTCTCCACTCTTTCGATGGCTTCCGAGGAGCCGTTCTCCGGCATATTACCTGGCTCGGTGGCCCACCGAGCCCTCCGGATACGGGCGAGGATGCTCGGTGCTTCACCAACCTTGCTTGGCCTGATGGAGCCAGTTGCCGCCCCAAGCAGGCGCGTGGTTCAGCAACTCGCCGCTCCAGTTTAGTTTGATGAGGAGTGGCGAGTTGCTCCACGCCGGCACGGCGGCGAGCACGCCGGTATGGGTGTCGTCACTGCCGCATCGTATCGCGCCACCAGTGTCTGCGGTGGCCGCACCTCCCATGTGTGTGGGCGCGCCTCCCGTGCCTGCGGCAGCACCATGCTGGCAGAGACAGAAGCCGGGTGCGTGGAGAGCGACGAGTAGGTGGCCAACTTCTCCATGTATGCCGTCATCATCGAGGAGAAGTAGAACACGAGAGGCCGCCGCCACTTGGAACCCATGAAGGCCACCGCCGAGGCGACGACTGCGCATTCAGGTGGTTTCTTTGCTGCTTCATCTCTTCCGAGGACCTTCGTCGACCCCGCAAGTGTCTGACGAACATGAGGAAGATAAAGGGATCCGCGGGCGGCCATTTATATTATGTACTCCCTCTCTAGCTGGCGGGAAATATTTGTTCTAAGAATGGATAAATTGTATGTATCTATAACTAAAATAAATCTAGATACATCCATTTCTAGGACAAGTATTTCCGAACAGAGGGAGTATTAATTATACCAAGGGAGCCAGATTGGCACCGCTTAGTTCATGTAAATGTAATGAAATGCATCATGTTTATATGAAGATCCGGCTTTTTTATATGAAATCCTTCATGCTTATATGAAATCAGTCCGTGTTTGCACGAATTTCATCTGGTTTGTTAGAGTTGTGAAAATGTATGCCACTGGCGTTTGATGTCGTCCTCCGTGGAAGGAAGCGGAAGGAAATTTTCTGGCTGCCGTTGGAGATGTTCTTATGCTGGAAATAATAGAGTGACATCCAACCCATTTGATTTAATTGCGTGTATGATTGTCCCTCTATAAAAAGTTAATTGCATGTACAGTGTACACGTGACTTGCAGGGTGGCTACAGTTTCGTACAGAAAGTTAAAAAGAAACAAGTCCATCCTTAATCTTGTATTCTAAGTACTCTGTGGGTTCCACTGTCAGTACAGTAGCGAAAGAAGTATATATTAAATAAGTAATATATAATATAAAAAAATCTAAAGTTAAAGACAGAATTCGAACTCATGTCATCATGTTGCGAGCATCCGGCGCTAACTAGTCCAATACATTTTTGTTGTAGACCATGCTGGAGATATATCTCCATGTCTACTCTTATACTCCATCCATTCCTAAATATTTGTATTTTTTAGATTTCAAATGGACTACCACATACGGATGTGTCTGTAGACATATTTTAGAGTGTAGATTCACTCATTTTGCTCCGTATGTAGTCACTTGTTGAAATATCTAAAAAGACAAATACTCCCTCCGTCCGGAAATACTTGTCATCAAAATGGATAAAAGGAAATGTATCTAGATGTATTTTAGTTTTAGATACATCTCTTTTTATCCATTTTGATGACAAATATTTTCGGACGGAGCGAGTATTTAGGAACGGAGGGAGTAGAAAACAGAGTTGGTGATGATGGTGTGCGTGCCATCCTGCAATATAGGCCGCCAGATTTATATCTAACGGATAGGAAGGAAACTATGACAATTTTGCAAAAATATACCCACACCCCTCTCCACGTTCGCAAATAAGGCCTTCCCTCATTCATCCTTTTCTCTCACAAGATAAACTACTCATACAAATGCATCTTGATGTTCCGTGCAACGCACGGGCATCTAGCTAGTTTCTTTTAAAATAGCTACTGCGATAAATAGGTTGAAGTGATATATTTTATATCTGCCCCGAATGATTTCAGATTCACTAGTAGTAACAAAGAAAAGGTTGAGTTGTTAATTAACAGAAAACAGGGTGAAAACTATCACATGAGGCCGATAAAAACAAGGCACACTGGGTTCAGCGTCATTGCCAATACAGTTGTGCGTGCGCGAGAAGTCTACATATCGAGGGTGCTATAGAGCGAGGCACAGAGACACAATGCTTGAGAGAGAAACCAATTGACAGATTACGATCAGATCGAGTTGTCACCCTTCTGCTGTCGTTGTTGGGGTGGGGGAGGGGGAGGGAGAGAAAGACGTATCGAGAGTTTGCACGGTAGGCACAGAGGCACAACTAGCGAGTGTGTGTGTATGTGTGTGTGTTTGAAAGAGGAGTAGATAGATTACTATCAAGATCGAGGTGCCACCCTACTCCTTCGGTGTCGGGTAGTGTGTGTGTGTGTGTGTGTGTTTGAGAGAGAAGCTAGTCGATAGATTAGTATCAAGATCAAAGTGTCACCGTACTCCTTCGGTGTTGGGAAGTGTGTGTGTGTGTGGGTGTGTGGGTGTGAGGGGGGCAGTGACACTCACCTATCTCTACTCTTATAAAAAAAGAGTTGGTGATGATGGTGTTTCTGCCATCCTGCAATATAGGCCATCCGATTTATATCTGACCGATAGGAAGGAAACTATGGCAATTTTGCAAAAATATACCCACACCCCTCTCCGCATTTGCAAATAAGGCATTCCCTTGTTCATCCTTTTCTCCCACAAGATAAACTACTCATACAAATGCATCTTGATGTTCCGTGCAACGCATGGGAATCTTGCTAGTAGGGAGGAGTTTGTGTGACACATATCTAGCTATATTAAGGGATAGGTAGATAGCATTTGTGCGAGGCATACTTAAAGCATCACGAAGATAAACAAACGGTGTGCATGCAAGTGCTGGATAAATGAAGCAAGAAACAATGTGTGCGCGTGCGCATGTGTGTGTGTGTGTGTGTGTGTGTGTGTATGTGTGTGTGTGTGTGTGTGAGAGAGAGAGAGAGAGAGAGAGAGAAAGAGAGAGAGAGAAAAATCTCAAAACAAAAGGTGCTCTACTAGAATCCCATTGTATGTATTCATATCGTTTCGG
Organism: Triticum dicoccoides; assembly: GCF_002162155.2. Lineage (NCBI taxonomy): Eukaryota > Viridiplantae > Streptophyta > Magnoliopsida > Poales > Poaceae > Triticum > Triticum dicoccoides. The sequence goes on along the minus strand of NC_041391.1, from coordinate 522,105,212 downwards.
AACTCGAGTTAACCTTAGGCATATGTGTGAGAGACATTATTATACTTTGAGACATTGTGGTTGTGGGTGGGTGGAATTAAAGGGGTGGGCGTGTTAGACAGAGAGAGCGTGTGTGTTTCTGTGTGAGAGACTTGTAGGACGGGGTAGAAAGACGAATTCTAACCTTGATGGAGGGAGAGAAATACACGAAGTGCGCGTTGTGATTGCGATGCCCACAGGGAAATGAGATATGTATGCGTGTGAGAGAGATTGCACAATTCATTCACGTATCACTATCTAGCAACGTGGACGTGCATCGCTTGAACATAAATCAATATCTACTTCGTATCATGGCCAAAGGTACAATATTGATTCAATGCTATAAAGATTGGACACTCACATATCACATTTTTTCTATTTAAATAAACCTTTTTAGTTGTGCATGCCAAAGTTACAGTGATGTTTCTTCAAACAACCAATGTAGCCATCATGTACATGCACCATTGTTACTCTTGCATTAAAATTCATTAGTCTTGGATGATTTAAGGTTCTATTATGAAGTAATATATGTAATATTCATATATGAATTCAACGGGTACGCAATTTATGAAATGGAGGCTATGTAATCATATGAGGTAACACTTCTAAGTAGCGGACTACAATATCCATTTGTTTTTGTGCACCTCTACACTAACACGTCAATGCATTATGTTTAAAGTAAATAACCAATGGCACTACATTATTTATTTACACGAGAAATACATAGGCTAAGCGTTTGATCCCTTTTTTGTGAACGCGCCACTACACTAGTATGATTGGCCGCGCCCGTGTGAACGTCCAAGTTATTGGCGCATCATCCCAAGTTATTGTCTTTTTTCTGGGGTGGACTTCACACCAGTTATTAACTGCTGACGCGTGCTCCATGTACACAGTCTAGCATGACCTTCTCGCTAGCACGGTCCAACATTAGTTGAAACTGGATACGAACGATCCCGTGGGCGGCAAAATCTCCCGCCTCCTTCTAAAATTTCTGCCACCTTAGTCTTTAGCATGCGAAATTCCCCTTTTGTCCTTGGTGCACGGAGACCAACAGTTACAATACCGCCCTCATCTACATAATAGGTTGGGGCTGTTTTGGTAACTTCCGGTTCCCCCCACTACACGACAACCCCATTTCCTCCCCCCTCCCGCAAAAACGACTAACTCCACAACACCAGAGCATCTTACATCACGCCGTCCGTACTTCATCGGCCTTTCTCCCCTCCCCTTTCGAAACCCTAGACTGCTCATCCACCAGCATACCATAGCCCATTCCTTGCCAACGGTGTCCACATCGCCGGATCTGCTTCTACGGCCGCATCTACCCCTCCCACCTCCCCTAGAAACAAGTAGACTGCTCATCCACCACTATACCACAGCCCATTCAGTGCCGGCCTTGTCCACGGCACTGGATCTGCTTCGCCAGTACTCTCATCAACTACCGTGCATCTGCAGCGGCTCATTCGTACTCCCCACCAGAGACGCTTCGTCCAAACCCCCTGGAGCCGCCCCGCCGATGCCCCCGTTGACGGCCTTTGACCCTCTTTGCCGACACCTTCCTCAACCCTACCGGAGACGCTTCACCGACACCATCGTCAACCCTACCGGAGTAGCTTTGCCTATACCATTCTCAACCCTACCGGGGCCGCTTTGCCAACTCACAAGTCCACGGCCTCAGATCCGCTTCCTCGCACCCTCATTCAACCTACCAGAGCAGCTTCTGACACCCCGTCCACGGCCGCAGATCCGCATCGTCGACACCATCCTTAACCCAACCACCAGAGCAGCTTCTGACACCCCATCCACGGCCGTAGATCCATATAGTCGACACCATCCTTAACCCAACCACCGGAGCAGCTTCACCTATGCCCTCGTCCACGACCAAAGATCCGCTTCGCCCACACCATAGTCACCCCTACCAGAGCCGCTCCACAACACCCTACTCGACGGTTTTAGATCTCCTTACCGGACCCTGACAGCCAGCGCAGCGTCATCACCCTTGACGCTTCTAACCTGATTCCCACCGTATGGCAAGATGCCAAGCACCTGCCACGGCCTAGGTACTTGTCACCTTTAAACCCATCCAGCATCACCTGCCCGATGTACTTCAAATATACTAACAGGTCGCTGTTACCTGTTATGCAGCTGGCAAAAACTACTAGGATGATGTTTCTTCTGGATCTAACAGCTTGGCCAACTAAGATCTTGGACTGAGGCATTGTTATGATCTTTTAAGTGCGTCTCTCTCTCTCTTGTATTGTTTTGTGCCTGTTAGCGTGCTTTTCTAGGATTTTCGACCAGTAATCCCTTTGTGCAGACAATGATTTCTACCACTGGCTGCTAAATTAGATATGTAATGCCATACATGATACTACCTCGTACCTCCGTTCCAAATATAAATCTTTCTATAGATTCCACTATAGGCTACATATGGAGCAAAATGAGTGAATCTACACTCGAAAATGCATCTATATACATCTGTATATGGTCCAAACTGGAATCTCTACAAAGACATATATTTAGGAACAGAGGCAACACATTACACAAAATCATAGGTGGCATGTAGGAATTCTAGTGCACTACATTAGGTTCCCTTAGAGTGCCTGCTAGTCTGACACACAGAGTCATGGCTAGTTTATGCTATGCACATAATCATTAATTGGTGGTTTAAATATGCGCAAGGGATATGCAATGTATTATCATGTAGAGATGTTTGAAATCAGCCGTGTCAACTTGCAGATAGGGTTACACAATGAAAAAGTACAAGATTTATGTGGCAATTTCATGGAACATCGCAAAACAGGAGAGGCAGCGGTGAGCCTGTACATTGTGCTATGGTACGTCACTCCTCCATGGCAATCATCATGACATGTTATTTGTATGTCAGTTCTATTGGCCAACTTTATTAGGGACATTTATTACGAGTTATCCTAAGAAAATAAGCACCTGTGAATATAAGCTCCATGTAATAAGCCAATCAGCTCTATTCATTGCGTTTTTAGCTTATCTTTGGTATGATGAGTGAAAAGTCTAGATTGCATTATATTTTTTTTCATTTTGCTGCCCATATGAAAATTAATTTGACTTGCAAACATCACAAATTTAACCCAGTGCAGTAATTAATATGATAGGAAAACAGACCATCACTATTTGCTCAAAATGCAAATACAAAGATACCATCTACTTGGCACAATCTACTTTGGTCAATGTTTTCCATAGAGATCCCATTGCCTAATTTAAACGAAGAACACATGACCCACATTTGAATGAAGAACAATTATTTATTGAAATTCTATGGTCCAAGTGGATGGTTATTATCATATAGCAGCACCACCTGAAAGCGTCATATAGCAGCAGCAACAGCTCATAGCAACTCATCATGCAGTAGTAGCAGTGTGCAATTCATCATATACCAGCAACACCTCATACCAATTCATCATATAGCAGTAGCAGGAGTAGCTCATAGCAATTCATCATATAGCAGCAACACGAGCAGCTCATAGCAATTCATCATATAGCAGCAGCAGGAGCAACTCATAGCAATTTATCATATAGCAGCAGCAGGAGCAGCTTATAGCAACTCATCATATAGCAGCAGCAACTCATAGCAATTCATCATATAGCAGCAACATCTCATAGCAATTCATCATATAGCAGCAGCAACTCATAGCAATTCATTATATAGCAGCAGTAGGAGCAGCTCATAGCAATGCATCATATAGCAGTAGCAGAAGCAGCTCATAGCAATCATCGTACAGTGGATCAGAATGAAAATTTGGCAAAAAATCAGAGGAGATCCTCACCTTGTTGGATCAGCTCATCCTTCAACAGCACCTCAAGGCCACGTCCTGGCAGGAGGGGAAGGGGAATAAGGTGCCTTTTGCCGCAGTATGGCATCAGCCGTAGTTGTGTAGCGCCCGCCGGATTAGTGCGTTGGATGAACCATAGTGGAGCAGCTGCTGGAGACCATGAGAATGAGGGGCGGCGCCAGAGGAAGGAGCAACCAGGGAGATTTGCCCCTACCCACCGACCATGTAGCCTCGCTGGACAGAGCATCATCGAGGACCAGGCCAGATGGGACCAGTGGCGACGGCTCGCTGGAGGAACCCTAGTGTTGCAGGCAGGGGATCAAGGTAGAGGGAAAGGGGAGAGGAGATGCAAGCGGGCAGGGCAATGAACGCTTGCATGTTTGTTTTTACTTAAGGGTCAGGTGTGACACGGGCGTCAGCAGTTGCATTTTGAGTATAATATAGGCAGACAACAGAGTCATTTCACTATTCCCCTTCCCTTCAATTTTTAGTGAGATTCTACCCGAAACACCCCCCCCCCAGCGAAATTAGTTAAGCCTGAGCCCATAACTCAAAAATGACTTCTTTACATCTTTTATGGCTTATTTTAACAATAAGCCCTGAAAAGGCGGAATTGAACTGGCCCTTAACCTGCAGTTCAATTGTGCGTGCAATGATGAATCACTCCTGCTTTGTTATAGTGTACATTTAGGCATCATCATACATGGCATAACCTAATACATGTGCATTCATTGTAGAATCTGGAATATGCAATGTTTATGTTAGTTCATACATTGCACATGATGTTTAAATGCCCCTTAAATCTGGTCAGTCAAGTGATGGTCTTTACGCCTCCTTCTTTTCTTCTTTTCTTGATATGTAAGATGTGCTCACACATCTGTTCAATTGCTTGTTTGCATAAGCCAGCCATACTAGGACTGTTTGCTTCCATTACTTGTTGTTCTTGACCTAACACTCTAACGGAGCTTGTCAACGATTTAAACACTAAGGGCTACTGTAGTGGGGCCTTGTCTAACTCATAGGTGACACAAAGGTTTGGTTGTACACTAAAGTAGGCTCTCCAAGAGTACCTGGAGATCCAGTTTGAAGGTATGCCTAGTTTTTACATAGTGTAGACATAGTAAATGCTCATTTCATTGTGTGCAAGTGCAAGAGATGCGGCATGTTTCATTATGTGGTGTTGTTTTGTTATAGTCTCATCCTTTTGTGTTTACAGACTGGAAAGTATGCATATTTATCTTCCAAGGAGACAAGTAACTAGTTTGTGTCACCTTGCGGAGGGGGTGCAATGAAGATAAGATTGAGGATTTCCAAGTACAAGATGTTACGAAGGAGCCTTGCAAGAGAAGTAGGAGCTGCGGTGAGCGTCTTCAACCTGTTAGGTTAAGTCACTGTATCCAACTCAACAGTTCAATTCGTTGTTTGTTTCAGGCATAGTTAATTTGCACTTTTCAATTGCTTTATTTGTCCTTAGTTAATGAGATGCCAAAAGAATGATGTGTGATGTTGGGTACTTGTATAACTATTAGTTGACACAATTAAAGGCCTTACCATTTAATTACTCTGCTGAAGTGTGCCTGAAGTTTGAAGTCTATTAACCAACTATTATTGCATGAGGCTCACAATCTAATTTATACTAGGCTAATGATTGCATAGTTTTGCTTGTTGTAATATGTTTGTATGAAACCCTCTGTTGTTCATTATGCTCCCTAAGACTTTAATTGAGCTATAGAATGGCCAACCGCTTGCTTACTTATACGCAATGTGCTGTCTAAATTTGTAACTTGTCTGTGTTTTGGATTGGGCCCCAACATCATGCTCCTCTGGTGAGCTAAGAGAGATTTTTGTATGCAGGCTGCACAGACTACCTTTTTTATAATTTTGAAAATATCACCTACTTATGCTTCATGATGTGTAACATTATTGTTAGTCCTGTTTTGCCATGTACTCCCTCCGTCCCAAAATAAGTGTCTTAACTTTGTACTAGCTCTAGTATAATGTTGTACTAACCGTGAGACACTTATTTTGGGACAGAGGGAGTACAAAATAGTCTATCTTGCTCGCCTCACTGTTGTAACTATAATTTTGCCCTAGTCATGTGTACTTACAGAAACATTTCAGGATGAAGTGACATCAACACAAAGATCTGCGAGCAGTGCGGCATGGCCGTTACCGAATGATTACGGATTAGAATTTGAATGTGCTGATGGTCTCGAGCATCAACTAGAGGTGGCAAGACAATGTGTACATGATTCTCAATGTACAATCAACAAGTTGAGACTGGACATGCAGGTATTAGATGCAGGAGTCAAAAAAATGAAACAAGACACTGAGTTAACCACTAAGGAATTGGAGATTTCGCAGACTGAAATTTGTGATATCTGAATCCGTCCAATCCTATTTTCTAAAGAGATTATAGTTCAAATGGAGTTAAGTTGATGCGCGTCCATGGTGTATGAGCTGTATTTGCCCAGTGTATGTAATTTGCTATTTGTGTATGCTTTATTATCACCGGTGCCGAACCATAATGCCTAGTGGGCATAATCGGCTATAATTTCTTTATTGTATAGTGTAGGATTATTCTACATTTCTATGCCTTGGTCTCTTTCTTGTATAGTGTATGTTTATTAGAGGTGATAGTATAAAGTAGGATAATTCTTTAAATATGCTATATCGTTCAAATCGGGCCAACTCGCCCAAATGTTGTAGTGACCATGGCCCTCCACAAGCCGTACGATCCATGGGCCATCTACGGAATGGACGATCCATGGGCTTCTATGGGCTGTCTGATCCATGGGCCTTCTATGGGCCGTCGGATCCATGTGCCTTCTATGGGCCGTTGGATTCATGGCCTTAAATGGGAGTCAGATCAATGGGCCTTCTATGTCCCGAAGGATCCATGGGCCTTCTACGGGCCGTCTCATCTATGGGCCTTGTACAGGCCGTATAATGGGCCGTAAACGGGCTAGAGTGGAAATCATACGTTTTATGGGCTGACCATAACGGGCCGTTAATAGGCCGTATTTGATGATGCTATGAAAATGGCCCAACAGATTAATGGGCCACAAACGGGCCGGCTGTATCCACGGGCTGAATATGGCCCACAAGTAGAAAAGGACAGTAACGGGCCGTAAGTAACCGAATGCTAGAAATGAGCCCAAGAATAAATGGGTCCTGAGAAGGCCGAAAGGTAACACGGGTTGGAAACGACCCAATGGAATAATGGGCCGCTAATGGGTATAAAGCGATACACTATTCATTACGGGCCAGTTTCACCATGGGTCGTTAATGGGCCAAGAGTTACAAAGGGACTCATATGGGCCGAAAGACGTCATGTGCCATACATGGGCCGGAAGTTACAATGGGCTGGAATCATCTTGGACGGCCTAGATGACACTACTGGGCCTAATACCGTTAGGCCGTAACGGGTCATGAGTTAGCGGGCTGTAAATGGGCTATATGCGAACATGACGTTAACTGGCTTTCCGTGGGCCGGCCTGTCACCTTTTGACCAAGTCAAACTGGCCAGCCTTTTCATAGGAATGGGCCTCTGCTGGGCCATGCCATGTGTTGATGTATCATAGGTGCCTTGGGTCCAATGAGTGGATGATATCTGTCCCAACGGTGAGCCGACACGTGTTTCCTCCGGCCAATGATGATTTTACACATGGAAAATCCCCATTGGTCGGGGCTGTTAACGGGTTATCGGATCTAGAACCGGACTCGATAGCTTAACGACGTTCCGTTATGGTGGATGCCACGTGTCGGTCACCCTTGACGAAAGCACTTCTGTGACACGCAATTTATCTTCATATAAGTGGACACTTTCGTGATGATAATTTTGGTAATGTCATGGAACACTTCTATGACAGCACAGGTATGACTATCTTGATTCTATCATAAAATCGTCATGTATGTACATGCATGACAAAAAAAGTGACCTACTGTGACAAACACGTATCATCACGGAAGTGTATTTTTTTATAGTGTAGCAAGAGAATTACTCCATGACATTGCCTCAATTGCATGTAATGGCTATTCTCCAAAGTAAGATTGTTGCTTACTCTTCTTACCACCTTCGCATTCCAGGCCCTCTAGCTATAGTCATGGAAAAGATGGTGTTCGGGGCTATATCTTGGAAAATATTTCTTGTCATTCCATTAAATTTCTGAGGTAACAATTTTCCATTGCTTCTAGACCATAGTGCGTTCCATAAATAGCTTGCATATAGTATTATAAATGTACTCTTTTCCTTTATTTAGATAGAGTATTTTAATGTTTCCTGTTCTCCATATGCAGTTAGTGTATAATAGCTGCTAATTTTTGCCTTCTGTACTTCTTTAGAAAATGCTGCTGAAGGTAAGAGTAGGACAATGCTAGATATAATTGATGCTAATATGCTGTTGAAGGTAGGAATATGATGGCATGCCCATAATTTCAGGATGATTAAGAGGCTAGTTAAGGCCGGAAATAAATTGACTGGGTAACTAAATTAAGAAGTACTATCAACCTATCCTCCTTTAGGCTATCCTCTTTCTTCTGTTGGAAATTATCGTCTCCTTTAGGCTATCCTCTTTCTTCTCTTGGAAATTATTTTCTCCTATTCATTGTGAACTTTCGCACAAATGACACTCAGTTTTCAAGTTGTTCTTTCCATTTTCTTTAAGGAACTCCTTCACTTAGTATGCTTGAATATTACAAATCTTTAAATTTGCACTTTGTTTGTATATGTCCGACATGCCTTAAAGTTCTTGCTAGAAGGTTAGAAATGGAAAAGCTGGACATGGATGGCGAAAAGGCGGCCAGACCCGAGTTCGCCTACCCCTACTACTATGAGGACCATGAGGTTGCCTCCTTGTGCATGCATGTAGAAGAGGAGCACCCATTGGAGTGGAGATATAGTTTGCACAATGTTCTGGTCCAGCAAAGTATTTTAGATGTGCAAAAGAGTAGTAGGGTTTTTGGCATGTCTTGGGGTAGAAAATTAATATTGATCTTGAAACCTTGATATAGAAAAAAGAGTTTTTCACATTTGTTGTTGTTGAATCCTGACTAGCATTTCTATAACCCTCAGGCCTCACTTGCAATTATGTCACCTTCTTATTTGTTCTCAGGTTACTTGCCTTCTTCTTTCAACCCATCTCTCTAAGAATTATAGTGCAGGTTTTGTAGGGCAGGTTAAAGAACCCAATACAATGCTCTTTGAGTTGAGTTTTTTTATATTCTCTGGCATGATTGTTGTGTGCACTTCTTATTGAAGATTATCCCAGTGTTATTTGCTTTGAGAAAAGAAAGAGACGGTTCAATGTGCGCTTCATATCATCACATGAATGGAATAATCGAATCGGCTTATATATCATCATATCTGCACACATAATCTATTCTATGATTGTTTACCTCTTTAGTCTACTGTAGTGAGATGATAAACTTATGCTATTTTATGCCTAGTAGTTAAATTTGTGCACATCTTCTCATGGATCATATTTAGATTTTGCAACTATGGCCCATAGGGCCATGCTAATTAGTGTTGGCCATGATCAGGAGTAAATTTATACAGATTTTGATTTGCATGTTATTTTGTCTAGCATGGAAGGCACCAATGGTGCTAATGTTATGCTTAATTTCTTTGATAAAAAGTTATACGTACAAAATCTGCTTGAAGTTTTAACTATAACTGTATGTCTGCATTGGATAATTTCTTGGACTCATGTACAGTAGCTTGCATGATCTCTCTTGGCATGCCAGGAAAAATTCTTTTCAAAACAAGCCCATAGGAAGTATAATCAGGCATCTTCAGTTGCAAAAGTTTCTTTCAGCAGTCTTTTCCATGTTGATATATCTGGATGGTCCAAGTTTCAAAAGATTTTCTTAGAGACATTAGGTAAATCTGGCTATAATGGCCCTCCAGATCGTAGGAATGATCCTGCAAAATTCCTATGTATGCTTGCCTATTCTCAGTTTCACATGAATTTATACATACCTTCTAGCTCAATTTTTGTGCCTTTTTTTGGAATGCCTATGTATTTATGACCTATATAGCTTTTCTCTTATAATCTGAAGAGTCCTTAAAATTATTGATATATTATAAATGACTAATTGATAATAGAAGAGCTCTAGGGTTTATTACGTTCTACAATTAGCATTCATTAGGAACCAAGACGGCAATCCTCCAAACATTTAAGCAACTTCCTTTTTTTTGCACGTAGGCACAATAAAAAGTTTATAGAAACACTACTTTAAAAAAATTAAAGGCCTCTTAACTGGTCTACAAATGTTGTTAGGTATATATATATTTTTAGGACCAGAATATGTGTTTTTTAAACACTTTGTGAACACACACCAAAGTATATGTTTTTTCACGCATAAGAATCTAAATTCTTAGTGTCGGTATTAGCTCAAACACGAGATTACTAAAAAATACACTTATTTTCAAGGTGGCATAATTTTGAATGGGGCTCTATGCAACCAAATTAAAAGGTGTAGATACAACTCAGGTAGACGTCAAGCCACCATTTTTTCTTCTATTAAAGGAAATTAAATTTGCTGAATATATGCCTGCACACAACTAATAAGCCAACTAAATCATGGATTTTGTTTCAGATGCAACTGTGTGCTACCAAATTAAAATGTGCATATATGTCTCATTGTAGATAGAAGCCACCATTTTTTTCTTGAAGGAGATTAAAATTGTTGCCATATGTGCTTGCCCACAACTAAACCAACAAACTACGGATTTTCTTTTCATTGTCCACATGGATTCAACGGGTCTCTGTGGACTTTATACAACCAAATAAGAATGTGTATATATCATCTCATTGTACACAACAACACACCATTTATGGGGCTAAAGAATATTTCATTTATTATCACACGTCCTTGCCCAGACATATTTTTTTAAATGAGACTCTATACTATCAAGTTAAAATGTGTACATTCATCTCATTGTACATAACAACGCACCGTGTTTCCTATTAAAGGGGATTAAACCATGCAATTGTTTTTCATCGCGAACATGGCTTTAGCGTGCCTCTGCTAATTTAGTGACCACTCTATGATTTTTGTGAAGTTTGGAACTAAGAGAGATTAAATTTGTTGTCATATGTGCTTGCCCGTAACAAAATCAACTGAACCATGGATTTCTTTTCATCGCTAACATGGAATCAGCACGTCTCTACACCATTTGGCGTAACAAAATCAACTAAATCATGTTTTTTTTGTTAGGTTTCTTATCCTTCTCCCTCTTTTTTTGCAGGAAAAATATGCATGGACAGGTTTCTCATCATGATAACCATGTTTTCAAACTTGCTAAAAAAATACAACCATGCCAACTTTACTCTCTCATCATATTGCCCATATTTTCAAACTGAACATATTCATATTATGCAAAGTTCCCCTTTTCCCAGACTATTATTTAACAACGTAATAAACTTGTTTAAAAAATAGCATGATTTAGTTGAAGGTTCTTGCACCATGAAACTATTTTCATCGATAACATGTCTTCAGCAGGTCTCTGCGCTACATGGCACAACAGGTCAACTAGTTGATAATAAAACAACATGGAATAATAAAAAATTATAGATATGTTGGAGATGTATCAGCATCCCCAAGCTTAACTCCTGCTCGTCCTCGAGTAGGTAAGTGATAAAAACAAAATTTTTGATGTGGAGTGTTGTTTATCATGTCATATCATATTCTTTTCTTTACAACATGAACATTTGGACTTTTATGTGATTCAAAGCAATAGTCTAGTTTTGACATAATAAATTAGATACTCAAGCATATCAACAAGCAGCCATGTCTTTCAAAATATCAATGCTAAAACAAGTTATCCCTAGCCCATCATGCTCAAACATTGATCCATTCATGGAACACACTCGAATATTAGCTACACCCAATCTTAAGTACGATGATATTATCCCCTAGTTGGTGCTTTTATAATATAGGATGGAGACTCAATTTCAAAAATAAAAATTGCATAAAGTAAAAGAAAGGCCCTTCGCAGAGGGAAGTAGGGATTTGTAGAGGTGTCAGAGCTCAAAGCAAAAAATAGAGATAAGAACATTTCGGGAGGTGTATCCATCCCACCAATGAAAACGACTTGGAGCATCCCAACACTTTCCATGCTAGGTATATCATAGGTGGTTCCCAAACAAAAAATAAAGTTTATTCCTTTTTCCACCATAACTTTCACTTTCCATGGCTAGCCGTATCCATAGGTGCCCTCCGTACCAACACTTTCCAAGGAATTTATTATTTGACAACATAAAGTAAATTCATTTTTGCATTTCGGGACTGGGCATCCCTAATACCTTTTCCTTACTCCCGTGCAATGACAAGTGAATAAACACTCGTCGTGAGAATAACACATCTAGCATGGAAATATTAGCTACCCGTTACCATTCCACAAGGAAAACAAACACACAAAAGAGAAGTTTATTTTGAAAATTAGAGATGGCACATGCAAATTTGCTTAGTACAGCAAAAGAATACCGCATATAGGTAGATATAGTGGACTCATGTGGCAAAAATGGTTTAAAGGATTTTGGATGCACAAGTAGAGGTCATACTTGGTGCAAAATGAAGGCTAGCAAAAAGATTGGGAAGTGACCAACCAAGAAATGAATAATCTCATAAGCAAGCATTAAACATAATTAACACCGAATAATGCACCACAAGTAGGATATAATTTTCATTGCATGACTATTGACTTTCGTGCATGCATAGGGAATCACAAACCTTAACACCAATATTCTTACTAGAGCACAATTACTCATCAACATAACTCACATATCACATCATCATATCTCAAAACTATTAATAAGAATCAAGTTTATTTTGTCCAATGATCTTCATGACATAATTTTCTTTCTTCCTTTATCCTTCTTGGATATCTATCACTTCGGGACTAATTTTCATGTGTTACTTTTCATAAGCTCAAACAAATATAAGTGAAGATCATGAGCATAACATATTTTTCTTTCTCTCAAAATAATTTAAGTGAAGAAAGAGAGAATTTCTTCAAAGTCTTACTAACTCTCAAATAAATCTAGGTGAAGCAAGAGAGCATTTCTTCAAAAATACTAAGCACAGCGTGCTCAAAAAGATATAAGTGAAGCACTAGAGCAAGTCCATTGCTCATAAAAATTTAAGTGAAGCTTAGAGAGCAATTCTAACAAGTCATGACATAATTTTGGCTCTCTCAAATAGGTTTGTACAGCAAGGATCGATGACTTAAAACACAAAATAAAACAAGCAAAGACACATATCATACAAGACGCTCCAAACAAAACACATATCATGTGACGAATAAAAATATTGTCTCGAGTAAAATACTGATGGTCATTAGAAGAAAGAGGGGATGCCACTCAGGGGCATCCCCAAGCTTAGTTGGTTGCTCATTCTTGGATAATAGTTTGGGATGTCGGGGCATTCCCAAGCTTAGGCTCTTCTATCCTTCTTTCATCCATCGTAAGATAACCCAAAATTTGAAAACTTCAATCACACAAAACTCAACAAAACCCTTGTGAGATCCGTTAGTAAAAGAAAGCAAACCAATACTATAAGTGTTGTCTCAAACCAATTCTTATTTTGTTTTTATATTATATCTACTCTATTCCAACTTTTATATGGCAAAAACTCATCAAAAAAAAACAATAGAGCCATCAAAATAAGCACACAACACAAAGAAAATAGAATCTGTCAAAACAGAACAGTCTGTAGTAAACTGAACCTTTCGAATACTTCTGTAACTCCAAAAATTCTACCAAATTAGGAAGACCATAATAATTTGTATATTAATCTTCTTCAAAACTAATCAGGGCAAAATCTCTTTTCTGCGATTTATGATAATTACTTTCGTGAGCGTAAAGTTTCTATCTTTTTCAGCAAGATGAAACAACTATCACCCCAGAAGATCCTAAAGGTTTTACTTGGCACAAACACTAATTAAAACACAAAAAACACAATCATAACAGTATCATAATTGTGCTAACACTCAAGAACAAAAAGCAAAAAGCAAAAATAAATTTTATTCATTGGGTTGCCTCCTAACAAGCGCTATAGTTTTACGCCCTTAGCTAGGCATAAAGGAAGGATCTAAGTTTTGTCATCTTTTTTCTTCTTAATTTTCTTAGAAGTATTTTCATCATGGGGTTTTGTAAACACGACATAAAACATACTATACATGTAAACTTTAGCATTTCTTAGTTGGTTTTCATCATGACCCCTTTGATTACCCGCAACAATCCAAGAGTTGTGTTGATTAACATTATTAAAAACTTGTTGGATTATATCTAGAAAGGGGACTTCCTTTATAAGATTCTAATCAAAGATCTTACTATCCCCAAGCAAATGCCTTAGTGCATAATCACTATTGTAAAGAATTTCATCTATCACGGGTTTTTCATGATTCATACCATAAAAATCAAAGATTTCCCTAGCTTCCCGAATTATGTAGTAAAATTCATTTATAAGAACGAGAGTGGACAACTTTTTGGCCCTAGGATTCTTTATGTCGGGGAGCTCAAAAACAATATTTGCAAAGTAGGATGGGTACTAATAAATTTACTTTCAAGTTTCAGAACTAGTGCTGAAATAGCACCCGCATAAGATCTAGTAGTTTTAAGTATAGGAGCCTCATCAAGACTTAGATTCCCAACACAACTGAAAAATTCTTGAATACATTCTTTTCCCATAACATTCCCTTGCCCCAAGATAAAAGTTTTAGCATCCAGATTGCCATACGTCCAAATTTAGGAGTTAGGCCATCATATGTTGGTGCCATACCGAAATCACTCATGATTGCAAGCAAAGGATAGATCTGACAAGAAAATGGTGAACGGAAAAAGAGAGGCAAATAAAAAATGGCAAATATTTGTGAAGTGGGGGAGAGGAAAACGAGAGGCAAATGGAGAATAATGTAAATTACAAGGGGATGAGATTTGTGATTAGGAACATGGTTATGTTGGAGATCCTCTCCAGCAATGGCGCCAGAAATTCCTTTTGATGTCGCTGGAAGCTACGTCGGTATCTCCCCAAAGAGGAAGGGATGATGCAGCACAGCGGCGGTAGGTATTTCCCTCAGATATGAAACCAAGGTTATCGAACCAGTAGGATAACCAAGGAATACAATGTAAACAGCCCCTGCACATAAATAACAACACCTCGCAACCCGACGTGTTAAAGGGGTTGTCAATCCCTTTCGGGGTACGGCGCCTCAAGATAGGCAAAGGACATGAGGTAAATTTGTAGATGGGATAAATAGATCGTGGAACAAATAAATTGCAGCAAGGTATTTTTGTATTTTTTGGTTTAATAAATCTGAAAATAAATGCAAGGAAAAAGTAGATCTCAAGGCAAATATATGAGAAAGAAGACCCCGGGGGCGTAGGTTTCACTAGTGGCTTCTCTCGAAAAAGATAGCAAACGATGGGTGAAAAAAGTACTGTTGGGCAATTGATAGAACTTCAAATAATCATGACGATATCCAGGCAATGATCATTACATAGGAATCACGTCCAAGATTAGTTGACTGACTCCTGCCTGCATCTACTAATATTACTCCACACATCGACCGCTATCCAGCATGCATCTAGTGTATTAAGTTCATAGAAAAACAGAGTAATGCAATAAGAACGATGACATGATGTAGGCCAAATCAGTTTATCTATTGCGGCAGATATGGATCCCGTCTTTTTATTCTTAGTAGAAACAATACATACGTGTCAGTTCCCTTTCTGTCACTGGGATCAAGCATCGTAAGATCGAACCCACTACCGGGCACCTCTTCCCATTGCAAGTTAAATAGATCAAGTTGGCCAAACAAAACCCAAATACCAGAGAAGAAATACGAGGCTATAAGAGATCACGCATATAAGTGATCAAAGAAACTCAAATAACTTTCATGGATATAAAAAGATATAACTCATCATAAACTCGAAGTCCATCAGATCCCAACAAACACACCGCCAAAAGACTTACATCATATGGATCTCCAAGAGACCATTGTATTGATAATCAAGAGAGAGAGAGAGAGAGTGAGTGAGAGAGAGAGAGAGGAAGCCATCTAGCTACTAACTACGGACCCGTAGGTCTACAAAGAACTACTCACGCATCATCTGAGAGGCACCAATGGAAGTGGTGAACCCCTCCGTGATGGTGTCTAGATTGGATCTAGTGGTTCTGGACTCTGCAGCGGCTGGATGAAAATTTCATCGACGACTGGATGAAAATTTCGTCGACTCCCCTAGGGTTTCTGGAATATTGGGGTATTTATAGAACAAAGAGTCAGTCCAGGGGGCACCCGAGGTGGGCCCAACCCACCAGGGCGCGTCTGGGCCTCCTGGCACGCCCTGGTGGGTTGTCCCCTCCTCAGGACTCCCGCCAGGTGCAACCAGGGCCCATCTTCTTCATTTTGGTCCATAAAAAACATGGTAAATTGGCGTGCATTTGGACACCATCTGATATTGATTTCCCGCGATGTAAAAAACATGCAAAAAACAACAACTGGCACTTGGCACTATGTCAATAGGTTAGTACCAAAAAATGATATAAAATGACTATATAATGATTGTAAAACATCCAAGATTGATAATAAAACAACATGGAATAATCAAAAATTATAGATACGTTGGAGACGTATCACACATCTAGGTGTTGTAGCACTACTATGTTAGCCCTGTCGGAGACGTATCACACATCTAGGTGTTGTAGCACTACTATGTTAGCCCTGTCAAAGTCGTTCCATCGATCCGATAGTCCACGTGCAATTCCCTCCGACCGTTGTTGTGACGTTCTTCTCCGAGCCTCCCATGGTGCTTCTTGATGGGCAAACCAACAACAGGGTCTCCGACGCCTATATAATTATCACAAAAGGAGATGCACTCTTGTGTCAGATACCCCTGGACGATGCTCCCATCGGGTTGGGACATGTTATGAATGAATCATTTGATGACCCCATTCATCCTCTCGAACGACATCATGCTGTGAAGGAATGTCAGGCCAAGGTCGATGATGCCGTCCACGATGGACACACAGATGCACCATGACGTCAAAGAACATGGGCGGGAAGTATATCTCAAGCTAACATAGTATGACAACGATCTCTTCCTGTAGCCTTTTGAGCTGCTTCACATTGATGGACTTTCGAGAGATAACATCGAAGAAGTTGCAGAGACCAGTAAGCGTGTCATAGATGTGCTTTTCCATTATCCCTCTTAACGGCAACCGGGAGTATCTGTGTCATCATCACGTGACAGTCATGAGACTCCATCCCGCTGAACCTTCTCTTCTTGGTGTCTAGAAATATGCTTATCTTCCCACAGTAACTGGAACTAACTTTGATTCCCGTAAGACACTTGATGAATTGATCGATCTCCTTCACACTTAAGGTGAAGCAAGAAGGGAGGAAATAATTATCCTCCTTCTTGTTGACTTTTCTTCCCCTTTCCCCCGCCTCTATCTCCATCTCCATCTCCGTCTCCTCCATCGACTTTTTATGGTGGAGATCTATTATGATCTCCAAATCTTCCAAGTCTTTCCCTGCCTTTGGCCCATCCTTGTTCTTCTCCAGCATGTTCATCAGTGTGCCAAGTAAGCTCTTGGGGACATTCTTCATGATATGTATTTGATCAGTGCAATGAGGCGTGTCATGATTGGGAAAGTACTGCAAGTCCCAGAAAACAGACCTCGTTTTCCATACCTTCAGCAGCAGCTCAGACGCCTTTTTATCTTTCCTCGCGCGGGGCACTATTCCCAGTTCCAATAGTGATCTAGGAGTAGATCACTGGACAACAGTCAAAATTATCCTTAGTAGAATATGAGCATCCAGGTTTTGCTATTGGTTATTGACCGGAGATGAATCTCGGTCATGTCTACATAGTTCTCAAACCCGTAGGGTCCGCACGCTTAACGTTCTGTGACGATTTGTATTATGAGTTATGTGATTTAATGACCAAACTTTGTTTGGAGTCCCAGATGAGATCGGGGACATGACGAGCAGTCTCAAAATGATCGAGCCGTAAAGATCGATATATTGGAAGGCTATATTTGAACATCGGAAAGGTTCCGAGTGATTCGGGTATTTTTCGGAGTACCGGAGAGTTACGGAAATTCGTCGGGAGAAGTATTGGGCCTTATTTGGCCATACGGGAAAGAGAGAGGAGCTGCCTAGGGCAGGCCGCGCGCCGCCGCAAGGCCTAGTCCGAATTGGACTAGGGGGAGGGGTGGCGCCCCCTCCTTCCTTCTCTTCTCTCTTCCCTTTCCTTCTCTCCTACTCCTACTACTTGGAAGGGGGGTGTCGGTGTCAAAACCGGCGGATCTCGGGTAGGGGGTCCCGATCTATGCGTCTTAGGATGATGGTAACAGGAAGCAAGGGACACAATGTCTACCCAGGTTTGGGCCCTCTCGATGGAGGTAAAACCCTACTTCCTGCTTGATTAATATTGAAGATATGAGTAGTACAAGAGTAGATCTACCACGAGATCGTAGAGGCTAAACCCTAAGAGCTAGCCTATGATGGTATGATTGTAATTATGATCGGCCTTCTAAGGACCATCCTCTCCGGTAATATAGACACCGGAGAGGGATAGGGTTTACATGGAGTCAGTTACAAGGAAGGAAATACAATATACGGATTGCCAAGCTTGTCTTCCACGCAAAGGAGAGTCCCATCTGGACACGGGCCGAAGTCTTGAGTCTTGTACCTTCACGCTTCGATAGTCCGGATGATGTATATAGTCCGGCTGTCCGGATACCCCCTAATCCAAGACTCCCTCAGTAGCCCCTGAACCAGGCTTCAATGACGATGAGTCTGGCGCGATGTCTTGTCTTCGGCATTGCAAGGCAGGTTCCTTCTCCGAATACTCCAAGGTTATTATCGAGCACATAGACCGTGTCCGGATCTGCAAAATGATCTTCACATACCACCGTAGAGAGAATGATACTTCAGCTGACAACTTTTAGACGACGTGATATGCCATTACAGCCAGGTCATTATTCAAACCATTTTTCCACAACCAGCCACAGCGCGTATCGCGAGGCGGTTTCCTTGACACATCTTGTCAAAGCAGAGATCATGTCCCCTTATCACAGGATTCTCATCAATACGGGTATATGGGTAATCACCCCGTGCCATCAATCGTGGCGCTTGGGAAGTAAGCGATTCTCAATAGGCCAGTGGGGAGGCGCACCGCTTTCGTCACCTCTATAAAGGGATAAGAGTTCCCCATTTTTACCCATGCCTTCTTCCTCCTCTGCCCACTCGTGCCTCCTCGAGCTCCAGCGCCCTAGTCCAAGTCTTCTCCGCACAGCTAAACATGTCCGGAGCAGGAGGCAAATGGGTGGCTTCTACCGTGAAGGAGAAGAACATCGCAAGTCTTCGGGCGGCCGGATACTTGGCCATAGACATAGCGCACCGGCTACCGGACGGTGGGCAGGTCATTCCGACTCCAGGACCCCATGAGAGGGTCATGTTTCTTGCCCACTTCGTCCATGGACTGGGGTTTCCACTCCACCCCTTCGTCCATGGGCTCATGTTCTACTACGGGCTAGATTTCCATGATCTAGCCCTGAACTTCGTCCTCAACAAGTCGGCGTTCATCATCGTGTGCGAGGCTTTCCTCCGCATCAAGCCTCATTTCGGCTTGTGGCTCCAAACCTTCTGCGTAAAGCCGAAGATCGTGAGCGGCCAACAAGCGGAGTGCAGAGGAGCCATGGTGGGCAAAATGCCTAACATCACCTGGCTTGACGGCTCCTTTGCGGAAACCGTGAAGGGGTGGCAATCGGGGTGATTCTACATTACCGAGCCGCGCGACGCCAACTGGGTGGCGGCCCCCGAGTTCCGATCTGGAACCCGTATGCCGCTCACCTCCTGGGAATAGATGGGCCTGCTGTGGGGCAAATCTACAGAGCTGACCGGACTCACCAACTGCATCAAGGGCATGAAGGACAAGAACATAAAGCTTGTCAACATGATCCAAGTCATGCTCGTTCGCCGGATTCTGCCGTGCCAAAGGTGGGCATTCAATCTGTGGGAGTGCATCCTAGCCGAACACCAGACGCTCCAGAGGCTCTATGGCATGAAGCACAAGAACGCGTGGAAGGCATTGTACAAGGCCACCGAAGTACCTCCTCTCATATCCAGGACCACGGGCTCCATGCCGCACGGCACCCTACCCAGGTGAGTTCTCAGGCTGCCACCGGGTTCGGTTCTTCTCAATGTATTCATGGGGAATCCTTAAGTGATTTTGTATATTTGTTCAGGAGTATGTGGAGACAGCGAAGCGGATTGACTGTCTGGCTCCGCTGCCAGAAAGCTGAGCTAATGATCTTCTGATGAAGATGCTGGTCCCGGTGCCCTATTAGGGGTCAGAGAAGAAGGCCGATAAGAAGGCCCCGAGGACCCGAAAGGGTCTCCGACGTAAGGTTGTGCAAGCCTTGTCCGAAGACGATGAGGCGCACTCCTCCCCCGAAGGGGAAGAAGAAGAAGAAGAAGAGGCCGCCCCATCCGGAAAGGATGGGGGCCGGAGACGGCAGACCAGGGGACCAGGGGAGGCCCCCGGCGCAAGGCCGTCATACCCTTGTCATCTGATGATGACGAGGCAGATTCCTCCCGTGGAAGCAGGGGGAAACAAGGAGAAATTCCACCTCCCCGTACTGGGGGGAGAAAAAGTGGAAGGCCGCCCCGGTGGGGGAGGCTGGGACGTCCAAGAAGGGAAAGGTGTCCCTTCCGGACTACTCCGCCACCGCCGCCGACAGCGAGGAAGGGTGGCTGCCCAGGAAAAAGCCCCTAGTGCGATCGTAAGTACCAGCACTCCATCATAATTGCGCTTCATAGTTTTGTTGTAATGCCGAATTTGTATGCAGTCCGGCCAGGGCCCATCCCGAAGTGTCGTCTTCGGATGGGTCCTTGAGTGAGTCAGCAGTGAACTCACTCCCGACAGCCACTTCTCCTCAGCATGCGGACGACACGGAGGTGTTGTCCCAAAGGCTCCCAGAGATGGGGGAGGTGGCCCTGTAGGCGCCTCAAGGCAGCGTCCCAGACGCGGGACTCGCGGGGTTCAAGATCCCCGCGGATCGTGTCGATGAGAGCCACGGTAAGCCGGGCTCTCAGCCGAACACTGTTCCGGAGCCTTCAGTGGTTCCGGACTCAGGCGGGCAGCCCCTCGTTAGGGAGGAGGGCCGTCTGTATCAAGGACTTCCATTGCACCCGAGGCACCGGATTGTCTGCTGGAAGCGCTTCGCGGCGCTTCCCTAGATGAAGAGCACTGTACTCTTATGAGTGCGGTGATTCAGAAGGTTTCATCCGCCAAGAGCGGACTAACCGAAGCCTGCACCAGCCTCCTGACAGGCTTTGAGGTAAGTAAAATGTGTGAAATTACCACCCGATAGGTAGTAGCCCCTAATACTTTGTTTGGTGTTCGGAAGGAAAAACCAAACGGAGGGTCAATTATAATCCGCAGGAGTCTAACAATAAGTTTGAATATAAATGAACAGGCTGTGCTGCTAGCCGCTGCTGTCCGTACGGCCGAAATCGCCGGCCTAAAGCAGGACTTGGAGCGGGCACAGGGAGAGCTTAGCCTCATGAGGAGGCAGCTCGAGGAGAGCAAAGGTGAATGATTCCCCTCTCTCATATAGTAAAGTATAAATAAAATTGGTTATTCTAACGATGAGGCGTCGTGATTTGGTAACAAAGGCCACCATAGAAGTGGCGTCTCTGAGGAAAGTGCTGTCCGAGGCCGAACACAAGGCGGCCTTGGAGCGGAAGGAGCGCGAAAAGCAAGAAGCCCGAGTGGGTGAAGTGCAAGAAGAGCTCCAGGAGCTCGGCAAAAGGTTCGAGTCCGTGGATCATGAGCTTAAAGCGAAGGAGGCCGAGCTTGCGAAGGCCCTTACAAGTGTAAAAGATGCCAAGGCCGAAGCTGAGAGGGTGCAGTGGGAAATCTAGGAGGCCAAAAAGATAGCGGCGGGTAAGAAATTCTATGCAAAGCAAACATGTGGAGGAGGCGTTTCTTTTACTTACACGAGTCCGGAGCTCTCCAGGGGCATTCGCAGACCTGCCACGCAGCATATCAGACACCGCGGAGTTCTACCGTGCCCAGGAGGGGAGCTCAACGGAGAAGTTGTTCTAGTCCCAGTATGCTCGGGCTGAACATCCAACGTCTCTGAGTGACCAACTGAAGCAGTTGGTCAAACTCCACAGGGTGGCCGAAGTGGCTATGAAGAATTTCATAGTCCGGATGTGGACTGGTGAGCTCCTGCCCACCAGCTACTTCGGCCTGATCAAGCGGATGGTGAATGCCTGTCCACGATTGGAAGTCATCAAGCGATCCATTTGCATTGAGGGTGCCCACCGGGCCCTTGCCCGTGCGAAGGTGCATTGGGGCAAGCTGGATGTGGAGAAGCTGGTGAAGGACGGGCCGCCAGAGGGAAAGCCGCATCGCGTTCCCGAGAAGTATTATGATGGTGTTATGAAGGGTGCTCGCCTCGTGGCCGATGAATGTACCAAGGACATAATCTTTGAATGAATTCACTTCTGTCATGTTTGTAATTAAAAGACGAAGTTACTTGCGCTAAGTAGCACTTTTGTTATTTAAAATATTACCTTCTGTGCAGTTGTTTATCAAATTCTGAAAGTAGGCCAGTCGTCGGCTTCCGCCCCCGTGTAACTAGTACTGGGGTGTTCGTGGATAACCCGGACACTCTTTATCCAAATGTTTGGTCCCTTAAGGAGGTGTCCAGCGCAGCGAACAAGGCAATCGGACTATGCGGCTTTATAACCTTCACTTAGCCATAGAAGTCTACAATTTTAAATTTCGGCGAACCCCCTAGAATCCGGAAGACCAAATTGGGGCGCTATACACGCCTGGATCGGACGAAGCCGATTTATCACCTAAAGCGAAAAAATCTTTAAGGATTTTAAGACCTCTCGAACAGCAACCAGCTCTCGCCACATCATGCCAGTCAGTTTTCGGCTTTCTCTACTGAGGTGCTCGTCCGGAATAACCAGGGCACAATCACAGTAGTTCTCCCTGCACTACCTTAGCCGATATAACGGAATATAAGGCACCAAAACAAGGGAGCCGGGCTATCCCAACTGTAGACCCAAGACATGATTCAGAGCTGATGCATATAATGCTATAAGTTCGGGGTGCCACACTATTGAAAGTGTCCGGACTTGTCGTGCCGTATTACGGGGCGCCATAAGAAGCCCCTGGCAAACTCAACGTACCAAAGTGTACAGATGCAATATTAAAAGACATTTGTAAGAAAAAATGCTCGAAGAAGAATAATAAGCTAACGCTATATATGATCTCCCATTGATGAATAATACGTTTAGGCGTATGTTTACAATGAATGCATTAAGCGGAGATAAATAGGATTATTTGACATACCCTATCTAGAGGCAGGCTAGTACAGATAGATAAAACAGGTATAATGATCACGAATAGATTCCACCTGGGTATTTCCTTCCGTGCGCAAAGCCTGTTGCCTCCTTGGTTTGCTCTCCTATGTAAGTCCGACAATCCGGCTCTTCTGGAGAAGCTGCACTAAAGCCATGTCCTCAAAGGTAAAAGAAAAGTTTACAAAGCGATATTGTGCTGTTAACTGAGCCACTGCTACGCCTCCGCCTGTGCCCATGGTATTTTGAGTGCGTAATTATGTACACGTGGCACGAATGTTGCTTTGATGGGATTTGAGCGGAGGCCGGACTGCTGGTCATGCTCTTGGCGTGCCTGCTGATCCTGTTGCGGGGTGTTCCGCCCTCGCTTGACGGAGCTTGAGATCGTCGTTGCCGGACTGGTGGTTTGCCGGAGGAGGCCACATTGTACTTTTGCCGGAAGGGCTGCAGTGTGCTCTCCTGTACGGAGAGAGCGGCCCATATTTCCGTTGACTGTTATGACCCCGCGCGGGCCTGGCATCTTGAGCTTGAGGTATGCGTAGTGTGGCACCGGATTGAATCTAGTGAATGTGGTTCGTCCAAGCAGTGTGTGGTAACCACTGCAGAAAGGGACGATATCGAAGATTAGCTCTTCGCATTGGAAGTTATCTGGAGATCCGAAGACCACTTCCAATGTTATAGAGCCCGTGAAACGGGCCTCTACTCCAGGAATTACACCTTTAAAGGTGGTTTTGGTGGACTTAATCCTTGAAGGATCGATGCCCATTTTGCACACTGTGTCCTGGTAAAGCAGGTTCAGGCTACTGCCTCCGTCCATAAGGACTCTTGTGAGGTGGAATCCGACTATGATTGGGTCTAGAACCAATGCGGCTGAGCCGCCGTGACAGATGCTAGTAGGATGATCCCTACGATCAAAGGTGATCGGACAAGGTTAAATTTGGGGACGACTGGCTCCATCGTGTAGACGTCCCGTAGTGCTCGCTTCCATTCCCGCTTGGGGATGTGGGTGGCGTAGATCATGTTGACCATTTTCACCTGGGGGGGGGGGGGAATTTCTTCTGTCCCCCCATGTTCGGGGCTCCTCGTCATCGTCGCTATGCAGCCTCTTGTCCTTGTTTTCGGCGTTTACTTGGCTAGCCTGTTTAAATACCCAGCAGTCTCTATTGGTGTAGTTGGTTGGCTTGTATGGGGTGCCATGAATTTGGCACGAGCGCTCTAGTATGCGGTCTAGACTGGACGGTCCCTGATTGTTTCTCTTGAATGGCTTCTTCCGCTCACCGGATTTGGATCCGCTGAATCCGGCATTGACTGTCGTGTCTTTGGTGTTGTCGCCATTGTTCCGTCGCTTGTGTCTGTTGTGCCGTAGCTTGCTGTTATTGTCATGGACATCTGACATGCCAGAATGCGGCGTAGTGCTGTTGCGAGCCAACCAACTTTCCTCGCCCGCGCAAAAGCGGGTCATTAGTGTCGTGAGAGCTGCCATAGACTTGGGTTTCTCCTGGCTGAGGTGTCGGGCGAGCCACTCGTCACGAATATTATGCTTGAAGGCTGCCAGGGCTTCGGCGTCCGGACAGTCGACTATTTGGTTCTTTTTAGTTAGGAACCGAGTCCAGAATTTCCTAGCTGATTCTCCGGGCTATTGAGTAATGTGGCTCAAGTCATCGGCATCAGGAGGTTGCACATATGTGCCTTGGAAGTTGTCAAGAAATGCGTCTTCCAAGTTTTCCCAACTGCCAATGGAATTTGCGGGCAGGCTGTTTAGCCAGTGCCGGGCGGGTCCTTTGAGCTTAAGGGGAAGATACTTGATGGCATGTAGTCCGCGTGCCATGTGAATGTGGAGAAGGAAATCTTTGATCCATACCGTGGGGTCTGTTGTGACATCGTATGATTCGATGTTTACGGGTTTGAACCCTTCTGGGAATTCATGGTCCATTACTTCATCGGTGAAGCAGAGGGGGTGTGCGGCGCCTCTGTGCCGAGCTATATTGCGATGCAGTCCGGCAGCGTCTGACTAGTTATATTCGGCCTGGCCGGATTTGCTGTTAGTGTATCCGGTATGACGGTCATCGTCATGTGCTGCGGCGCGCCCCCGTGATCCATAGATCGATCTTGGTTGTCCCGCGGCGTTATCTAGTTTATCACATAGGTCCTGAGTATTAACCCGGGCCGTAGTAAACTGGCGCGGGGGTGCAGGCTGGTATTCGGGCTGATATGCCGCTTTATCTCGGCCTCGAGGCGGCCGGTCAGCCATGTGGTGCTCGAGTCCATATTCCTCGGCTGCCGGGACTTCTGTCCATCTATCTATGAGCAGGTCTTGATCAGCTTGAAGCTGCTGCTGCTTCTTCTTCAGGCTTCTCGCAGTGGCAATAAGCCGATGCTTGAAGTGCTCCTGCTCCGCGGGGTCCTCGGGCATGCCGAACTCGTTGTCGCCGAGGCTAATCTCGTCTTTGGAGGGGGGCATGTAGTGATCCTCCTCCGGATACCCGTTCGTCGCCTATTCATCTGGGCTGTCATGCCCATCTTCCTGTTCGGCCTGCTCGAAGGCGGGCTGTTCGGGGTTGTATTCATCGTCGACACCGTCCGGATTGTTTTCATCTCTGGTGCTGGTATTGCCTTGGTGGGGCTTGGAGTGGCGCGGGCGACGCCCATGCTTTGCTTTCTTCTTGGAGGGGTTATCCTCCGTTGCCTCATTGCCATTGGTTTCTTTCGGAGTGTCCACCATGTATATATTGTATGAAGAGGTGGCTGTCCACCGCCCTGTGAGCGGTGGCTCCTGTACGTCTCCGGCATCGTCGTCCATACCGTCGATGTCTTCGAAGTCAAAGTCAAGCACGTCAGTTAAATCATCGATCGTGGCAATGAAGTGGGTGGTGGGTGGGCAGCGAATTTCTTCGCCGTCTGCTTCCCACTCAAGCCGGACATAGTTCAGCCCAGAGCCTCCTGACAAAGAGAGAGACTTTAATGAGTTCAGCATGTCGCCAAAGGGCGAGTGCTGAAAGATGTCCGCAGCGGTAAACTCCATTACCGGAGCCCAACGTGGCTCGGCTAGCTCGAGAGTGTGCGGACCGGGACCAACGACCGGATACGAGTCCGAGGACCCGGGAATACATGCCTCCACAGAGATGTGACCTGTGTTCGGCTCCACCGCCGATGAGTGTGCGGCCTGCGGGTCGGGGTGCACCCCTCCATCCTTGGGCAACTTAACCTGCTCCGGATTTAGATCCGGGGTCTAGGCTGTGCTCGTCGTGATTGTCCGATGCTCCTCACACCGGCCCGAATCCGTCGAAGATCAAGTCTCCGCGAATATCCGCCGTGTAGTTCAGGTTTCCAAACCTGATCTGGTGGCCAGGGGCGTAGCTGTCGATCTGCTCCAGATGACCAAGCAAATTGGCCCGCAGTGCGAAGCCGCCGAACACGAAGATCTGTCCGGGGAGAAAAGTCTTGCCCTAGACCGTGTTGTTGACAATTGGAGACGCCATCAAGCCTTGAAGCGACGACACAGAGGAACTCTCAATGAAAGCACCAATGTCGGTGTCAAAACCGACGGATCTCGGGTAGGGGGTCCTGATCTGTACGTCTTAGGCTGATGGTAACAGGAAACAAGGGACGCAATGTTTACCCAGGTTCGATCCCCTCTCGATGGAGGTAAACCCTACTTCCTGCTTGATTAATATTGAAGATATGAGTAGTACAAGAGTAGATCTACCAGGAGATCATAGAGGCTAAACCCTAAGAGCTAGCCTATGATGGTATTATTGTAATTGTGTTCGGCCTTCTAAGGACCATCCTCTCCGGTTTATATAGACACCGGAGAGGGCTAGGGTTTACATGGAGTCAGTTACAAGGAAGGAAACACAATATCCGGATCACCAAGCTTGTCTTCCACGCAAAGGAGAGTCCCATCTGGACACGGGCCGAAGTCTTGAGTCTTGTATCTTCACGCTTCGATAGACCGGACGATGTATATAGTCCGGCTGTCCAGATACCCCCTAATCCAGGACTCCCTCAGGGGGTAATCCTACTCCTGGTGGGAGTAGAACTCCCCAGGGCGCGCCATAGTAAGGGCCAACCCTCCCCCTCCTCCACTCCTTTATATACGGGGGAAGGGGCACCCCATACACACACAAGTTGATCATTGATCCTTAGCCGTGTGTGGTGCCCCCCTCCACCATAATCCACCTCGGTCATATTGTAGTGGTGCTTAGATGAAGCCCTGTGTCGGTAGCTTCATCAACATCGTCATCACCCCGTCGTGCTGAGGGAACTCTTCCTCGAAGCTCTACTGGATTGTGAGTTTGTTGGACGTCACCGAGCTAAACTTGTGCAGATCACGGAGGTTCCATATGTTCGGTACTAGGATCGGTCGATCGTGAAGACATACGACTACATCAACCGTGTTGTCATAACGCTTCCGCTTATGGTCTACGAGGGTACGTGGACGACACTCTCCCCTCTCGTTGCTACTCATCACCATGATCTTGCGTGTGCGTAGGAAATTTTTGAAATACTATGTTCCCCAATAGTGGCATCCGAGCCAGGTTTATTCATAGATGTTATATGCACGAGTAGAACACAAGTGAGTTGTGGGCGATACTAGTCATACTGCTTACCAGCATGTCATACTTTGATTCGGCGGTATTGTTGGATGAAGCGGCTCGGACCGGCATTATGCCTACGCTTACGCGAGACTGGTTCTACCGACGTGCTTCGCACGCAGGTGGCTAGCGGGTGTCAGTTTCTCCAACTTTAGTTGAATCGAGTGTGGCTACGCACGGTCCTTGTTGAAGGTTAAAACAACACTAACTTGACGAAATATCGTTGTGGTTTTGATGCGTAGGTAAGAACGGTTCTTGCTCAGCCCGTAGCAGCCACGTAAAACTTGCAACAACAAAGTAGAGGACGTCTAACTTGTTTTTGCAGGGCATGTTGTGATGTGATATGGTCAAGACCTAATGCTAAATTTTACTGTATGAGATGATCATGTTTTGTAACAGAGTTATCGACAACTAGCAGGAGCCATATGGTTGTCACTTTATTGTATGCAATGTAATCGCCATGTAATTGCTTTACTTTATCACTAAGCGGTAGCGATAGTCGTAGAAGCAATAGTTGGCAAGACGACAATGATGCTACGATGGAGATCAAGGTGTCGCGCCGGTGACGATGGTGATCATGACGGTGCTTTGGAGATGGAGATCAAAGGCACAAGATGATGATGCCCTTATCATATCACTTATATTGATTGCATGTGATATTTATCTTTTATGCATCTTATTTTGCTTTGATTGACGGTAGCACTATAAGATGATCTCTCACTAAATTTCAAGGTATAAGTGTTCTCCCTGAGTATGCACCATTGCCAAAGTTCGTCGTGCCGAGACACCACGTGATGATTGGGTGTGATAAGCTCTACGTTCACATATAACGGATGCAAGCCAGTTTTGCACACGCAGAAATACTTGGGTTAAACTTGACGAGCCTAGCATATGCAGATATGGCCTCCGAACACTAAAGACCAAAAGGTCGAGCGTGAATCATATAGTAGATATGATCAACATAGTGATGTTCACCATTGAAAACTACTCCATCTCATGTGATTATTGGACATGGTTTAGTTGATTTGGATCACGTGATCACTTAGATGTTTTTAGGGATGTCTATCTAAGTGGGAGTTCTTAAGTAATATGATTAATTGAACTTTAATTTATCATGAACTTAGCCTTGATAGTATTTTGCAAATTATGTTGTAGACCAATAGCTCGCGTTATAGCTTCCCTGTGTTTTTATGTGTTCCTAGAGAAAACTAAAGTTGAAAGATGATAGTAGCAATGATGCGGACTCGGTCCGTGATCTAAGTTTTATTCTCATTGCTGCATAGAGGAATTATGTCCATGATACACCGCTAGCTCAATATGATGACTACTTGATATTTTAGTGCACCATGCTTAACGGATTAGAATCGGGACTTCAAGGACGTTTTGAACATCATGGACCATATGAGATGTTCCAGGAGTTGAAGTTAATATTTCAAGCAAATACCCGAGTTGAGAGATATTAAGTCTCCAACAAGTTCTATAGCTAAAAGATGGAGTAGAATAGCTCAAGCAGTGAGCATGTGCTCAGTTTGTCTGGGTACTACGATCGCTTGAATCAAGTGGGAGTTAATCTTCTAGATAAGATAGTGATTGACAGAGTTCTCTAGTCACCATCACCAAAGTTACTGGAACCTCGTGATGAACTATAGTATGCAAGGGATGACATGAACGATTCCCGAGCTCTTCGTGATGCTGAAATCGATGAAGGTAGAAATCAAGAAAAGAGCATCAAGTGTTGATTATTGATAAGAACAATAGTTTCAATAAAAGGGCAAAGGGAAAGAAAGGGAACTTCAAGTAGAATGGCAAGCAAGTTGTCGCTCCCATGAAGAAACCCAAAGCTGGACCAAAGCCTGAAACTGAGTTCTTCCATTGCAAAGGAAATGGTCACTGGAAGCGGAAATGCCTTGAATATTTGATGGATAAGAAGGATGGCAAAGTGAACAAGGGTATATTTGATATAAAGGTTATTTATGTGTACCTTACTAGTGTTTATAGTAGCCCCTGAGTATTTGATACTTGTTCGGTTGCTAAGATTAGTAACTCGAAACAAGAGTTACAGAATAAACAGAGACTAGTTGAGAGTAAAGTGATGTATGTTGGAAGTGGTTCCAAGATTGATATGATCATCATCGCACACTCCCTATACTTTCGGGATTAGTATTGAACCTAAATAAATGTTATTTGGCATTTGCGTTGAGCATGAATATGATTTGATCATATTTATTGCAATAAGGTTATTCATTTAAAGTCAGAGAATAATTGTTGTTCTGTTTATATGTGTCAGATTTCGGGTTCCGGCAGACCCTCTAGGTTCGACTTTAAATGGGTTTCTTCACGCGGAGATCTCGCCCTCTACCCACCTGCACCTCGCCGACTCGCTAGCATCTAAGCTACGAAAGGAACAACACAAGAGACACAGGGTTTATACTGGTTCAGGCCACCATTGTGGTGTAATACCCTACTCCAATGTGTGGTGTGGTGGATTGCCTCTTGGGCTGATGATGAACAATACAAGGAAGAACAACCTCACGAGGGGAGGGGTTCTTGCGTTGGTGGTTCTGGCTAAGGTTCGATTCGTCCATCCCTTGCCTTGAGAGTGGCTAGTCCTATTTATAGGCAAAGGCCCTGGGCCTCTTCCCAAATATTGAGCGGGAAGGGCGCCAACAATTGGCCATTTCGAATGGGAACATCTAGTACACTTATCCTGACTAAAGTTTGTCCTCGCCTGTCAAAGGCTCTGGTGGTGACGCCGGCTTGGGCTCCACAATGACCTCCTTCCTGCCGTTGCGTCGGTCTTTGTCTTGTTGAACCGAAATGGATGCCTTTGCTTGATGCTCTCGTCTGCGCTTGCTCCCTTTGCACCAAAGAGGAAAGGGAGGACACTGCGCGGGCTGGCGCCCGCCTGGCGCCCTTGGTTGTCATGGCTTGCATCATGGGCACCTCGTGAGTTACCCCGCCTTGATCTCTCCGCCTCCTCGCGAGCCAGCCTGACGAGGCCGTGCCTGAGGAAGCTTCCTGTCATCCACCCCGCGAGGCTAGGCCCCTCGCGAGGGTCTTGAGCTCGTGCTAATGAAGATGGGCCGTGCTAGGCCGCCCCTTGAGCCACGCCGCAGGCCGCAGGCAGGCAAGTCTGGGGACCCCCGTTCCAAGAACACCGATAGTAGCCCCCGGGCCCAAGGCACGCCCGGACTTGGATGAGTAGAGAGGCGAAGGGGTAAGTGCGAAGCGCCGCGGGCCCTAACAGCCTGCGGCCTCGAGCGCCGCGTGGCGGCCGATTGGACGTGGGCGGCCCTATTTCCCCACGCCTCCTTATTTTGCGCCCAGCTAGGCGGACCCGTGGTTGTACACAGTCGTTCCTCTTTTCGCTACTCGACCGTCCCCTGCTCTTCCTCCTCTCGAGCTCCAGCCTCTGCTTCCAATCCAATCTCGAATCCTCCCTCTTCCCGTCGCCATGGCTCCGACAAAGAAGGGGAAAGGGAAGAAACCGGTGCCTCCGCCTGGCTCACCGTCGTCGGCGGCTCCCGCCGTCGATCCATCGATCATACTCAACCGAGAAGGCTTGTGCAAGGTCAGCTCTGCTCTGGCCACTATCTTCAACGAGTGCGAGAGGACGACGGCCTGGCCCGCGTCCCACTTCTTCATCGATAGAGTAGTCACTAAGGTCCGGTACTTTGTCGACGCCCTGTGGGCGGGATTGGCTCCCCCTTTTCCAATTTCTTCAACGCTATGCTTTCCCATTACCAGATCCATATGATGCACTTGGGTCCTGAATCCATTACCCTTCTTGTCGTCTTCGCCTTTGTCTGTGAGGCAATGATGGGCATTCCTCTTCGGTTGCCTTGCTGCGCTACTTCTTCTCTCTGCGCCTCATCGATCCCACCCAATGCTCGGGGTGTGTGAGCTTCATTGCTGCACCAGAAACAGCGGCCTCATGGATTGATTTCAGCCTTCCTCCGTCCGCGCCTGGGTTCCGCGAGCGGTGGCTGTACGTGGATGTAGGGGTGCCCAGCCCCCTATTTTCGGAGCCAACGTCGCCCGCTGTCCCCAATTCAGGCTGGGGCCAGGAGACGCTCATGAGCCCCCGGCTCATCTTTGTCTGGCGTCGCTTCACGCTCTTGAGGGCACTCGGCATGACAGCGCCCAGGGTGGTGAAGGAGTTCCTGCTACACCGCATTGCTCCTCCCCAGCGCCACTCCCGCTGGATGTGGGCCTTCAGCGGGCGTGAAGATCGCATGAGGCTCCAGGAGGAAGACCTGACGCCTGAAGCGCTAAGGAAGGTGCTCTTGGTCTTGACGGGGGATCCTTCCTCCGGCAGCGTCCGGCAAGGAGGGGCTTTGCTGTACCTTTGCTCGAACAGGGGCGACTTTGTGAATCAAATGACCGACTTTGACGAATGGGGGCTGCGCCCCGCTGGCCTCACGGAGCCTCGCGAGAACCCAGTGGTGGTGACTGCCCTTCCAGTTGCACACGGCGGTCCTTCCTCGAGTGGTGGAGCAGGGAGGCATGGGCGGCTGGAGGCTGAGGGGGCCCCTGCCAGGGTAACGATGCCAGGCAGCACTCCTGAGGAGGCAGCTCCTGAGGCCCGTACTGCTACGGCTGAAGGCGTTGAGCCACTGCCCGCGACACCTGTGGTTGAGGCCCCTAGGGCCCCAGCTACCCTTCTTGGTGAGGCGACCGGCGGCGCGCATCAGGACAACGCCCCGGACGCTGGGCATCTTGACGCTTCTTCCTCGTCGCAGGCTGACCCCTGCGCTCAACTCCTGGGTCGCTTCCGCGTGGACTTCGAGGCTCTTAGGAAGAGAAGGGAGGCCTTGGGTGACGATTACCCTTGCCGCCTGCTGAAGCGCCGAAAGTATTTCGCCATTGACGAGTAAGCCTTCCCCCTTCCTAGCTCCTGATCCTCCAGTTGCTTTGGCTGATCCTTGCCCTGCAGGGCCCTTCCTGCTGAGCTCTCGGAGATGGCTGAGGAGCCATCCCCCCAGGCTCCGGCCCCTCCACCGTCTTTGAGTGCTCCGAGCTCAAGCAGAGCCCTCGCGGCGAGGCCGGTCGGAGAAGTGAGCCATCCTGTGGTGCATCGCGGCTCTGCGCGCCTTGCGACCCTCCTTCGCGAGCCTTCTCGGGGCATAGCCAGCCTGCCTTGGGCTTCGCGCCTGGTCGTGGATGGCGATTGGCTGCGGTCGGCCCTGTGCTCTTCATTTGGGGATGGGCTGGCTCCTGGCCGGGCTTCTGGTGAGGCATGCCCGGCCATCGCGAGGGCGCCAGCCCCCAGCCCCCTGCCTAGAGGGGGAGTGCTGATTCGTGACCCCCCGCGCTTACTTGGGGCGGATGACGACACAGAAGACGTGCTCGAGCGCGCTCGAGGGCGTCGTGCTCTTTGCCAAGAGTTTCTCCGGAGGGTGGCTGACGCGGTGAGCCGGCTTGGTGGAGAGCTTGCTGATGAAGATGCACGCCTCGAGGCTGAGGGTCTACGCCTGGCTGAAGAGAGGCGCAAGCTGAAGGCGGCTGTTGCCCTTGCATGCTACCAGCGTGACCTCGACAATGAGGAGGCCGAGGCATTGCTGGCGGCCTCTCGGGAGGCCCATTCTCGGGCCGTCGAGGAGGCCCGAGGGGCTGACCGGCGGCATGAGGCGACGGAGGAGCGGGCGCGGGAACTCCAGGCCCGGTGCCACTCCCTGGAGCAGCAGGTGGAGCTGCATGAGACGACCCTTGCATCGATGAAGGTGGCTTCGGTCGACCAGGCAGAGCTCCTGAGGCATGAGGAGGCACTGACGCTGGAAGCTGCTGAGCGTGCACGCGATCTCGAACGTCTGGAGACGAGAGAGCGCTTGGTGACACAGGCGGAGGATAACGTCGCTGTGCGCGAGGCCCGAGTCCTGGTAGAGGTTGAACGCGGGGTGGCGACGACCCGCTTGAACCTCGAGCGCGAGTTCGAGGAGAGACTGGGGTTGATCTGGGTCGAGGCTGAAGGCAGGACCGCCGCCCTGAGCTCCAAGCTGGAGGAAGTGACGCGGCGGGCCGATGCTTCCCAGGTCGCCCTCGGCGTGGCGCAGGAGGAGCTGACTACCTCTCGCACCGAGGTGCTTCTTCTATGCCAGCGGGTGGACGAGGCTGAGGACGTTCCGCGGCAGAACGAGGACGAGATACGCCAGTGGCGGCTTCTGGAGCACAAACACGGCCTTGGGCAACATCTGTGAGGCGGTTGTTGACGAGCCCCACGTAGTCAACTATGCTGGCAATCTTCAGTTCTTCACCGACGTGGTGACGCAGCTGGAGGCGCGGTCCATCGGAGCCAACAGGCTAGTGGAGGAGAGGGGCCACGCCCTGCTCGGGCGTGCCTTCTCTCGTGTCTTCAGCTACCTTCGGAACATGGACCCCAACTTTGACTTCGATGCCGCCATCGCCCCAGTGCCCCAGGCCGTCCGGGGCGACCTGGCACGCTGGGTGGAAGACAACATGGATGCCCTCGTCAGGGCCTTCGCTTCTGATAACGATGGCGTGGTCGTGGCTGCTGATGGAGGCGACGTGGTGAACGGCCCTGACATTGCTGTAGGCGACGCGGAGAGCGACGGCGAGGCCAGCGACGCCAGCGATGATTCAGGAGGTGCCCCTGAGGATGCATTGGGGGATTTATCCGACTGACCACGTGTTGTCCCTGCTTCCTTACCCTGCGCAGATAGAGTTCAGGCCTTGCCCTGAAGGTTGTAAGAGCATTTTGGGAGGGGGAGCCCCTCATGTAAAAACTTGCATTCAGCGTATTAGTAGATGCAATATCACTCGTACGCCTGCGCCAAGTGGATGACTTTGCGACGAGCTGGCTGGCTTGTTTACCTTCGACCCGCGTGGGCCTCGAGTTAGCCTGCGGAGGGATGTGGTGTCTCGGGCGTCTCTTGAGTGAGCCCATCGAACCTGTAACGAAAACCTCTTGAGAGGGCGTGACGGCGGCAGTCTGGGCTGCACGCGAGCTAGGCCTGGCCCGGCTCGCGAGGGGCTCACGAGGGGAGGCAGCTGAGGCAAAGTGGTAACCAGAACGCGAGAGATTGCTCGAAAGAGACTAAACACCCCTTCCCCGAACACACGCAAATCTTCGAGCTCAAATCCAACTTAAATCCAAGGGGTGAAAACGACAGCCAAGGGGAAAAGCAATGAGAGCAGAAAAAGGCCGCGTCCGGCACCTAGTCTAGTCTTGGACGTCTTCTCACCAGCGCGGAGCTAAGTGCTGCCACTGGGCATGGGAGGGAGCCCCAGGGCCTGAGGCCCGCACCCCTGAGACTCCGGGGCATGTACAGCCCCACTCATTATTACGTGAGAGTGTCACGGGGCGGCGAGCTTCACAGGCAGTGGGCCTTCTTCACAGGTACCGGCCTTGCTTCATATCGCCAGACGAGGGCCCCACCTTGCGCCACACTCTAGTGCCACCGACGATGAATGGAAACCAGGACGCCGCCGATGGGGTAGAGCGGTCGCCAGCAGTTCCCTCGACGACCACAGGTCCTCTGCCAGGGGCAGGCCCTGAGGCACCTCCCCAGCAGAGGGCCTACCTCCTGAGGACGCCTTGCTCCGAACGCCGCAGTGGTGATGCCGGATCTTGGCCCCTCTCCTGCAGCCCCCGGTGCCCTCCTCCTGAGGGGTAGGAAGCTGCGGGAGTGGGGCAGCCGCCCGTTGTGGCGACCTGTACCTCCTGCGATCCATGGTTGGCGTATGCCTGCTCCTGAGGAATTAGTGGTACCTGATAATCGTTGCTTCCAGCGTAGCCGATGGGGCCTTCCCGGGTCTCCTGGAAGAGCTCAGCTTCTGGTGCCTCGTCCCCCCAGCTTGGGCTGAGGAGCGAGCATTGTTCGTCCTCATGCGCGCGCCCTTGGCCCATCATGTCGGGCACGTACTCTTCTGGGGCCACCATCTCGAAGGCCACGCCTTAGCGCCCCGCGTGCCACGCAGTGCTGCTTGAGGCACCTGCATGGGGGTGGTAGCGCGGCGGCCCACCGGGGCCGTGGGTTGTGGCGAGTCCTTCTTCGCTGGCCAGGGGCGGGGGCAGCGCCGCTGCTGGCCCGGCGCTGACGGCCTGGCCGGCGTTGGGGTGGCCTTGGAGTCTGCTCGGGGCTGTACGGGCGTGCGTGGAGCCTCCGTGCGGGCCACCCTGGACCTGAGGTGGGAGTTGGGTGCAGAAGGGGGGAGCCCCCGAGGCGGTGAAGCCCAGGAGCTCTGCCACCCGCTCTAGCAGCACGTCGTGACTGCCTTCCAACAGCCTGCATTGCAGCAGCTCTCGGGCCACCGTGAGCGCGGCCCTCGAGTTTGCCTGCTCCCGTCGGGTGTACGGCGCCGTGGCCGCGGCATGGTGGGAGGCCCTTGCCGCCGACCGCGCCTGCCACGTCATGAGAGCTGTTGTTGCCTGTCCGCGCCGCCCGCGGCCCGCAGCACCCTGCGAACCGTGAGCTGCCTAGGGAATGGGGTTGCCCGAGGCGAGCGGCTCTGCGTGGGCGAGCCAGGCCGCCCAGGGATCAAGGTTGCCTGCCTAGTCGCCGGACATGATGATGACGATGCGACGGGACGCAAAGCGGCAGAAGGTGGATTCCGGCGCACCCCTACCTGGCGCGCCAAATGTCAGATTTCGGGTTCCGGCAGACCCTCTAGGTTCGAACACTGGGGTGCGCGCGGAGATCTCGCCCTCTACCCACCTGCACCTCGCCGACTCGCTAGGATCTAAGCTACGAAAGGAACAACACAAGAGACACAGGGTTTATACTGGTTCAGGCCACCATTGTGGTGTAATACCCTACTCCAGTGTGTGGTGTGGTGGATTGCCTCTTGGGCTGATGATGAACAATACAAGGAAGAACAGCCTTGCGAGGGGAGGGGTTCTTGCGTTGGTGGTTCTGTCTAAGGTTCGATTCGTCCATCCCTTGCCTTGAGAGTGGCTAGTCCTATTTATAGGCAAAGGCCCTGGGCCTCTTCCCAAATATTGAGCGGGAAGGGTGCCAACAATTGGCCATTTTGAAGGGGAACATCTAGTACACTTATCCTGACTAAAGTTGGTCCTCGCCTGTCAAAGGCTCTGGTGGTGACGCCGGCTTGGGCTCCACAATGACCTCCTTCCTGCCGTTGCATCGGTCTTGGTCTTCTTGCACCGAAATGGATGCCTTTGCTTGATGCTCTCGCCCGCGCTTGCTCCCTTTGCACCAAAGAGGAAAGGGAGGACACTGCGCGGGCTGGCGCCCGCCTGGCGCCCTTGGTCGTCATGGCTTGCATCATGGGCAGCTCGTGAGGTACCCCGCCTTGATCTCTCCGCCTCCTCGCGAGCCAGCCTGATGAGGCCATGCCTGAGGAAGCTTCCTTTCGTCCACCCCACGAGGCTTGTCCCCTCGCGAGGGTCTTGAGCTCGTGCTGATGAAGATGGGCCGTGCTGGGCCGCCCCTTGAGCCATGCCGCAGGCAGGCAAGTTTGGGACCCCCATTCTCAGAACACCGAGAATATGAATAAAACCTTCGAAGGTAATACACCCAATGAAAATAGTTTGTTGGATCTTGATCATGGTAATGCACATATTCATAATATTGATGCCGAAAGATGCAAAGTTGATAATGATAGTGCAACTTATTTGTGGCATTGTTGTTTCGGTCATATCGGTGTAAAGCGCATGAAGGAACTCCATAAAGATGGGACTTTTGGAATCACTTGATTATGAATCATTTGATGTTTGCGAACCGTGCCTTATGGGCAAGATGACCGAAACTCCGTTCTTCGGAACAATGGAACGAGCTAGTGACTTATTGGAAATAATACATACCGATGTATGCAGTCCAATGAGTGTTGATGCTCGTGGCGGGTATCGTTATTTTCTGACCTTCACAAGACGATTTGAGCAGATATGAGTATATGTAGTTAATAAAACATAAGTCTGAAACATTTCAAAAGTTCAAAGAATTTCATAGTGAAGTGGAGAATCATCGTAACAAGAAAATAAAGTTTCTACGATCTGATCGTAGAGAATGTTTGAGTTACGAGTTTGGCCTTCATTTTAAACAATGTGGAATAGTGTCACAGCTCACGCCACCTAGAACACCACAGCGTAATGGTGTGTCCGAATGTCGTAACCACACTTTATTGGATATGGTGCGCTCTATGATGTCTCTTACCGATTTACCAATATCGTTTTGGGGCTATGCATTTAAGACAGCTGCATTCACTTTAAATAGGGCACCGTCAAAATCCGTTGAGACGACGCCTTATAAACTATGGTTTGGCAAGAAACCAAAGTTCTCGTTTCTTAAAGTTTGGAGCTGCGATGCTTATGTGAAAAAGTTTTTCAACCTGATAAGCTCAAATCCAAATCAGAGAAGTGCATCTTCATAGGATACCCAAAGGAAACTGTTGGGTACACCTTCTATCACAGATCCGAAGGCAAAATCTTTGTTGCTAAGAATGGATCCTTTCTAGAGAAGGAGTTTCTCTCAAAAGAAGTGAGTGGGAGGAAAGTAGAACTTGATGAGGTAATTGTACCTACTCCCTTATTGGAAAGTACTTCATCACAGAAATTAGTTCCTGTGATTCCTACACCAATTAGTGAGGAAGCTAATGATGATGATCATGAAACTTCAGAT
Source organism: Triticum dicoccoides (assembly GCF_002162155.2). Taxonomy (NCBI): domain Eukaryota; kingdom Viridiplantae; phylum Streptophyta; class Magnoliopsida; order Poales; family Poaceae; genus Triticum; species Triticum dicoccoides. The sequence continues at coordinate 522,066,796 of NC_041391.1, read as the reverse complement.
CAAGTTACTACCGAACCTCGTAGGTCTTCCAGAGTAAGATCCGCACCAGAGTGGTACGGTAATCCTGTTCTGGAAGTCATGTTACTAGACCATGATGAACCTACGAACTATGAGGAAGCGATGATGAGCCCAGATTCCGCAAAATGGCTTGAGGCCATGAAATATGAGATGTGATCCATGTATGAGAACAAAGTGTGGACTTTGGTAGACTTGACCGATGATTGGCAAGCCATATTAATAAATGGATCTTCAAGAGGAACGGACATTGATAGTAGTGTTACTATCTACAAAGCTTGACTTGTCGCAAAAGGGTTTTTGAAAAGTTCAAGGTGTTGACTACAATGATATTTTCTCAACTATAGTGATGCTTAAATCCGTCCGAATCATGTTAGCAGTTGCCATATTTTATGAAATCTAGCAAATGGATATCGAAACTGCATTCCTTAAATGGATATTTCTTAGAGAAAAGTTGTATATGATGGACTCGCGCAGGAGGTCGATGCTGTCTGGCGTCGTGGTGGCGTCGGCAGCAGCTAGACCGGGCAAGGTTCATGCAGCAGTATAGCTCTGAAGATGGATTGGTGGCAGGTGGCTGCGGCGGCCTCATACCCGGCAGGCGTCCTGGTTGAGGAGCATGCCGGACTGGTGGGTGCCCATACCCAGCAGGCGTCCTGGTTGGGACCCCAGGTCTTAGATGTTAGGTATGACTGCGAGGTCTGTTTAGTATTAGGCCCGGACTATCAACATCCCTTCATCATTTGGATAGTAGTAGCAACACTTTTGTTGCCTAGACGGTGGCTTCGAGTTACTGTTGTATGACTTTGTAAGGTCTTATGTGAATAATTAATAAAGTGGTTGCATGCATCGTTCAGATGCAGAGGCCGAGGGTCCTCCTCCTTTTCTAAAAAAGGTACTAACAAGGTGTGCAAGCTCCAGCGATCTATCTATGGACTGGTGCAAGCATCTCGGAGTTGGAATATACACTTTGATGAGTTGATCAAAGCATATAGTTTTATACAGACTTGTGGTGAAGCATGTATTTACAGGAAAGTGAGTGGGAGCACTACAACATTTCTGATAAGTATATGTGAATGACATATTGTTGATCAAAATAATGTAGAATTTTCTGGAAAGCATAAAGGAGTGTTTGAAAGGAGTTTTTTCAAAGAAAGACCTCGGTGAAGCTGCTTACACTTTGAGCATCAAGATCTACAGAGATAGATCAATACGCTTGATAAGATTTTTCAATGAGTATATACCTTGATAAGATTTTGAAGTAGTTCAAAATGGAACAGTCAAAGAAGGATTTCTTGCTTGTGTTGCAAGGTGTGAAGTTGAGTAAGACGCAAAAACCCGACCATGGCACAAAATAGAAAGAGAATGAAAAGTCATTCCCTATGCCTCAGCCATAGGTTCTATGAAGTATGCCATGCTATGTACCAGACCTATTGTATACCCTGCTTGGAGTTTGGCAAGGGAGTACAATAGTGATCTAGGAGTAGGTCACTGGACAGCAGTCAAAATTATCCTTAGTAGAATAAATAAATATTTCTCGGTTATGGAGGTGGCAAAGAGTTCATCATAGAGAGTTACGTTGATTCAAGCTTTGACACCGATCTAGATGATTCTTAGTCTCGATCTAGATACATATTGAAAGTGGGAGCATTTAGCTAGAGTAGCTCCATGCAGAGCATTGTAGACATAGAATATTTGCAAAATACATACGACTCTGAATGTGATAGACCCGTTGACTAAACTTCTCTCACAAGCAAAACATGATCACACCTTAGTACTCTTTGGGTGTTAATCACATAGCGATGTTAACTAGATTATTGAATCTAGTAAATCCTTTGGGAGTTGGTCACATGATGATGTGAGCTATGGGTGTTAATCACATACAGATGTGAATATTTGTGTTAAATCACATGGTGATGTGAACTAGATTATTGACTCTAGTGCAAGTGGGAGACTGTAGGAAATTTGCCCTAGAGGCAATAATAAAGTTACTAATTTATTTCCTTAATTCATGATAAATGTTTATTATTCATGCTAGAATTGTATTAGCCAGAAACTTAGTACATGTGTGAATACATAGACAAACAGAGTGTCACTAGTATGCCTTTAATTGACTAGCTCGTTGAATCAAAGATGGTTATGTTTACTAGCCATAGACATGAGTTGTCATTTGATTAACATGGTCACATCATTGGAGAATGATGTGATTGACTTGACCCATTCTATTAGCTTAGCACTTGATCGTTTAGTATATTGCTATTGCTTTCTTCATGACTTAGACATGTTCCTATGACTATGAAATTATGCAACTCTCGAATACCGGAGAAACACTCTGTGTGCTACCAAACATCACAACGTAACTGGGTGATTATAAAGGTGCTCTACAGGTGTCTCCGATGATACTTGTTGAGTTGGCATAGATCGAGATTAGGATTTGTCACTCCGATTGTCGAAGAGGTATCTCTGGCCCTCTCATTAATGCACATCACTATAAGCCTTGCAAGCAATGTGACTAATGAATTAGTTATGGGATGATGCATTACAGAACGAGTAAAGAGACTTGCCGGTAACGAGATTGAACTAGGTATTGAGATACCAACGATCGAATCTCAAGCAAGTAACGTACCGATGACAAAGAGAACAACATATGTTGTTATTCGGTTTGACCGATAAAGATCTTCGTAGAATATGTAGGAGCCAATATGAGCATCGAGGTTCTGCTATTGGTTATTGACTGGAGATGAGTCTCGGTCATGTATACATAGTTCTCGAACCCGTAGGGTCCGCACGCTTAATGTTCTGTAATGATTTGTATTATGGGTTATGTGATTTGATGACCGAAGTTTGTTCGGAGTCCCGGATGAGATCGGGGACATGATGAGGAGTCTCAAAATGATCAGCCGTAAATATCGATATGTTGGAAGGCTATATTCGGACATCAGAAAGGTTCCGAGTGATTCGGGTATTTTTCGGAGTACCGGATAGTTACGGGAATTCGCCGGGAGAAGTATTGGGCCTTATTGGGCAATACGGGAGAGAGGGGCTGCCTAGGGCAGGCTGCGTGCCCCCCTAAGGCCTAGTCTGAATTGGACTAGGGGGAGGGGCAGCGCCCCCTCCTTCCTTCTGTTCTCTCTTCCCTTTCCTTCTCTCCTACACCTACTACTTGGAAGGGGGGAATCCTACTCCCGGTAGGAGTAGGACTCCCCAGGGCGCGCCATAGTAAGGGCCGACCCTCCCCCTCCTCCACTCCTTTATATACGGGGGAAGGGGCACCCCATAGACACACAAGTTGATCATTGATATTTAGACGTGTGTGGTGCCCCCCTCCACCATAATCCACCCTAGTCATATCATAGTGGTGCTTAGGAGAAGCCCTACGTTGGTAGCTTCATCAACACCATCATCACGCCATCGTGCAGACGGAACTCTCCCTCGAAGCTCTACTGGATTGTGAGTTCGTGGGACGTCACCGAGCTGAACATGTGCAGATCGCGGAGGTGCCGTATGTTCGGTACTAGGATTGGTCGATCGTGAAGACGTACGACTACATCAACCGCGTTGTCATAACGCTTCCGCTTATGGTGTACGAGGGTACATGGACTACACTCTCCCCTCTCATTGCTATGCTTCACCATGATTTTGCGTGTGCATAGGAAATTTTTAAAATACTACGTTCCCCAACATAAATAGCTAGCTAGATCTAGTTGTTGGGAGGAGAGATGACACTAGCTAACTAATGGAGAGGGAGAGAGATGAGCTAGCTAGACCTATATGTATGGAAGGAGGGAGAGCCAAATAAATGAGGTAGATAGAGAAGAGAGGCCATTTATGGAGGAGAATTATGATGGGGGGGCATTAATGGGGATAGAAGAGAGGTAGAAGGAAGAGAGAAGAAGGGAAATAATGGTGGAGAACTAACTTAGAGAGGGGAGAGGGGAATGGAGGGGGAGAGGGCAAAGGGGGGAGGAGGGGGAGGGGGAGAGGGGGGTGAAAAGGTGGAACCAGCCACGCCTAGCAGTAGCGTTGTTTTCTTGAAAGCGCTACTGCTATGATGCTTAGTAGTAGCACTTTTCAGGAGCAACGCTACTACTAAGTGGGGTCCATTAGCAGTAGCGGTATCGTCAAAGCAAGCGCTACTGCTAAAATCTTAGTAGTAGTGCTCTATTTTGGGCCGTGCTGCTACTACAGCTAGCATCGGTGGGCTCGTTGGGTCCCACTTATCTGTAGTGTTGTTTTCATTTCCAGCGCTACTGCTATAAGGAGTCACTTGTAGCGCTACACGAGACCAACACTACTGCTAATTAGCAGCAGCGCTTATTATTATCCAGTGCTACTACTGATGTCCTACCTATAAGCATTTCACTAGTAGTGAGAAATGCTTAGGTCAGTCTTTCTGCGTACTCATTTGACTGATATTCTAAAGATGGCCCCTTATGCTAAATACATGAAAGATATTTTCACTAGTAAAAGAAAAATACCTGAAGCTGAAATCTCCACCATGCTTGCAAATTATCCTTTTAAGGATGGAGTACCTAAAAAAACTAGGAGATCCAGGAATATCCACTATACCATGCTCCATCAAAATAAATTATGTCAAAACTGCTTTATGTGATTTGGGAGCTAGTGTTAGTGTTATTCCTTTCTCTTTATATAGAAGACTTGATTTGAATGATTTCAAACCTACTGAAATATCATTGCAAATGGCTGACAAATCAAGTGCCATACCTATCGGTATTTGTGAGCATGTGCCCATTGTAGTTGCAAATGTTACTATGTTAACAGACTTTGTTATACTCGATATACCCGAGGACGACAACATGTCAATTATCCTTGATAGACCTTTTTTGAACACTACATGGGCTTTTATTGATTGCAATAGAAGCAATGTCACTTTTCATATTAGTGGTAGTGAGCATACGGTGCACTTTCCGAAGAAACAATTCCAAGTGAATGGTATCAATATTATTGAAAAGGCTTCGGTAATTACTATTGGAAGTTTTCAATTCCCTATTGCTTCTATCAAAAAGAAATATGAAACTCTTATTACAAGGGAGATGCATATCCCCGTTGAGGTAACTTAGTGTTCTACAAAGATTCTTTGGTTTCATGTCATTCGAAAATGGTTTGTTAATAAGACTTGATCAATCTTATTAATGGATACTTTTTGAAGGACATGTGGCCGATGAATTTGGTAAACACAACTTTTTGTACCTACTATTTGTTCTCTGTTATTCTTAGTTAAATAAAATTAAATGCCATGGTTATCCTGTTTATGAACTATCCGCACAATAAAAAAATAGCCCAGAAATTAAAGTGCTCACAATGATGTAAACTTTTAACATGATTTTTTTGGTATAAATAAGAATTTCTGGCACTGAACATAACACAGGGGAATGCCCTAGGTGCCCACAAAGTACTAGGGTACGCTCACCCCCCCCCCCCTTGGCGCGCCATGGTTGCTTGTG